>NC_081360.1:104272309-104572309 GCF_030684315.1 Stegostoma tigrinum
GTTTAAGGTGCGAGGGGCAGGGTTTAAAGATGATTTATGAAGTAAGTATTTTACACAGAGGGTGATAGATGTCTGGAACTCGCTGCTGTGGGAGGTAGTGGTAGCAGGTTCTCTAGTGATTTTTAAAGGCCGTCTTGACAAATACATGAATAGGATGGGAATAGAGGGATATGGTCCCTGGAAGGGTAGGGGGTTTTAGTTGTGACGGGCAGCATGTCAGTGCAGGCTTGGAGGGCCGAAGGTCCTGTTCCTGTACTGGAATTTTCTTTGTTCTTTGTGCTATCCCCACACCGTCTTCTGCATAAATACCAATGTAGCTACCATCAGTTCTGAAGAAGGGTTAACTCTGATTTTTCTCCACAGATGTTGCCTGACACTGTGGCAAAGAAGGGAAGGGGGCAGAATAGAAAAGTACTCGTGGTAGGGGACTCAATAGTTAGGGGAATCGACAGGAGATTTTGTGGTCAGGATCGGGATTCCTGGAAGGTATGTTGCCTCCCTGGTGCCAGGGTCCGGGACGTCTCCGATCGGGTGTATAAGGTTCTAAAAGGGGAGGGCGAACAGCCAGAAATCGTGTTACATATTGGCACTAATGATATAGCCAGAAAAAGGATTGAGGATATAAAAAGTGATTTCAGGGAGTTAGGATGGAAGCTGCAAAGCAGGACGAACAGAGTAGTGTTCTCTAGTTTACTACCGGTGCCACGAGATAGCGAGGCGAGGAACAGGGAGCGGGCGCAGCTTAACACGTGGCTGCGCAGCTGGTGTAGGAGGGAGGGCTTCAGATATGTAGATAATTGGGATGCCTTCTGGGGAAGGTGGGACCTGTACAAGAAGGACGGGTTGCATCTGAACTGGAAGGGGACCAATGTCCTGGGTGGAAGGTTTGCTTGAGTAGTTCGAGAGGGTTTAAACTAGTATGGCAGGGGGGTGGGAACCTGAGCTGTATACCGGAGGTGAGAGTTGATGCAGGTGAGGCAATAGCAAGAAGTAGACCAGCTGGTGGGAAGGATTTTCCTGGGAAGAAACCAAGGGATCAGTTAAAGTGCGTTTGCTTTAACGCAAGGAGTATCAGGAATAAAAGTGATGAACTTAGAGCATGGATCAGTACCTGGTGCTATGATGTTGTGGCCATAACAGAGACATGGGTTTCTCAGGGGCAGGAATGGTTGCTGGATGTTCCAGGGTTTAGAACATTTAAAAAGAATAGGGAGGGGGGAAAAAGAGGAGGGGGTGTAGCACTACTAATCAGAGAGGGTATCACAGCTACAGAAGCTTCCTTTGTCGAGGAAGATCTGCCTACTGAGTCAGTGTGGGTGGAAATTAGGAACAGCAAGGGAGCAGTCACCTCGTTAGGGGTTTACTACAGGCCCCCCAATAGCAGCAGGGAGATTGAAGAAAGCATAGGTCGGCAGATTTTGGAAAAGTGTGCACGCAGTAGGGTTGTTGTAATGGGTGACTTTAACTTTCCTAATATTGATTGGAACCTCCTTCGAGCAGAGGATTTGAATGGAGCTGTTTTTGTAAGGTGTGTTCAGGAGGGTTTCCTAACTCAGTATGTTGACAGGCCAATGAGGGGAGAGGCCATTCTAGACTTGGTGCTCGGAAACGAGCCAGGGCAGGTATCAGATCTTGTGGTGGGAGAGCATTTTGGTGATAGTGACCATAACTGCCTCACTTTCTACATAGCTATGGAGAAGGAGAGGATTAGGCAAAATGGGAGGATATTTAATTGGGGAAGAGGAAACTATGATGTGACTAGACATGAGTTAGGAAGCATGGACTGGGAGCAATTGTTCCATGTTAAAGGCGCAATAGACATGTGGAGACTGTTTAAGGAACAGTTGTTGCGAGTGATGAATAAATATGTCCCTCTGAGACAGGCAAGAAGGGGTAAGATAAAGGAACCTTGGATGACGAGAGCGGTGGAGCTTCTTGTGAAAAGGAAGAAGGTAGCTTACATAAGGTGGAGGAAGCTAGGGTCAAGCTCAGCTCTAGAGGATTACAGGCAGGCGAGGAAGGAGCCCAAAAATGGTCTGAGGAGAGCCAGGAGGGGGCACGAGAAAGGCTTGGCAGAACGGATTAGGGAGAACACAAAGGCATTTTACATTTAAGTGAGGAATAAGAGAATGGTCAAAGAAAGAGTAGGGCCGATCAGGGATAGCATAGGGAACTTGTGTGTGGAGTCTGAGGAGGTAGGGGAAGCCCTAAATGAGTTTTTTGCTTCTGTCTTTACTAAAGAAACGAACTTTGTAGTGAATGAAACCTTTGAAGAGCAGGTGTGCATGCTGGAATGGATAGAGATAGAGGAAGCTGATGTGCTGAAAATTTTGTCAAACATTAAGATTGACAAGTCGCCAGGCCCGGACCAGATTTGTCCTCGGCTGCTTTGGGAAGCGAGAAATGCAATTGCTTCGCCACTTGCGAAGATCTTTGCATCCTCGCTCTCCACTGGAGTCGTACCTGAGGACTGGAGAGAGGCAAATGTAATTCCTCTCTTCAAGAAAGGAAATAGGGAAATCCCCGGCAATTACAGACCAGTAAGTCTCACGCCTGTCGTCTGCAAGGTGTTAGAAAGGATTCTGAGGGATAGGATTTATGACCATCTGGAAGAGCATGGCTTGATCAAATACAGTCAACACGGCTTTGTGAGGGGCAGGTCATGCCTCACAAACTTTATCGAGTTCTTTGAGGATGTGACTAGAAAAGTTGATGAGGGTGAGCTGTGGATGTGGTGTATATGGACTTCAACAAGGCCTTTGATAAGGTTCCCCATGGTAGGCTCATTCAGAAGGTCAGGAGGAATGGGATACAGGGGAACTTAGCTGCTTGGATACAGAATTGGCTGGCCAACAGAAGACAGCGAGTGGTAGTAGAAGGAAAATATTCTGCCTGGAAGTCAGTGGTGAGTGGTGTTCCACAGGGCTCTGTCCTTGGGCCTCTACTGTTTGTAATTTTTATTAATGACTTGGATGAGGGGATTGAAGGATGGGTCAGCAAGTTTGCAGATGACACAAAGGTTGGAGGTGTCGTTGACAGTATAGAGGGCTGTTGTAGGCTGCAGCGGGACATTGACAGGATGCAGAGATGGGCTGAGAGGTGGCAGATGGAGGTCAACCTGGATAAATGCGAGGTGATGCATTTTGGAAGGTCGAATTTGAAAGCTGAGTACAGGATTAAGGATAGGATTCTTGGCAGTGTGGAGGAACAGAGGGATCTTAGTGTGCAGATACATAGATCCCTTAAAATGGTCACCCAAGTGGACAGGGTTGTTAAGAAAGCATATGGTGTTTTGGCTTTCATTAACAGGGGGATTGAGTTTAAGAGTCGTGAGATCTTGTTGCAACTCTATAAAAGTTTGGTTAGACCGCACTTGGAATACTGCGTCCAGTCCTGGTCACCCTATTATAGGAAAGATGTGGATGCTTTGGAGAGGGTTCAGAGGAGGTTTACCAGGATGCTGCCTGGACTGGAGGGCTTATCTTATGAAGAGAGGTTGACTGAGCTCGGACTCTCTTCATTGGAGAAAAGGAGGAGGAGAGGGGACCTAATTGAGGTATACAAGATGATGAGAGGCATAGATAGAGTTGATAGCCAGAGACTATTTCCCAGGGCAGAAATGGCTAGCACGAGGGGTCATGGTTTTAAGCTGGTTGGAGGAAAGTATAGAGGGGATGTCAGAGGCGGGTTCTTTACACAGAGAGTTGTGAGAGCATGGAATGTGTTGCCAGCAGCACTTGTGGAAGCAAGGTCATTGGGGTCATTTAAGAGACTGCTGGACATGCACATGGTCACAGAAATTTGAGGGTGCATACATGAGGATCAATGGTCGGCACAATGGTCGGATCAATGGTAGGCTGAAGGGCCTGTTCTGTGCTGTACTGTTTTATGTTCTCTGATCTACGCTGAGATTTTCCAGCAATTTCTGATTTTATTGCCACCTACACCAATGTTTGGCATGCATTGAACTCTTTGACAATATTTACACTGTGTCATTTTACCAAGAGGACAGCAAATAATCTTGAGATTACTACGCTCGCAGTTCTGTTTTATAATTCAGCCCCTACCTGTTCAGAAATTTTTAACAGAACATCCCTTCAGCCCAGTCAATGTAATTAATTATAATGTGGATAACAGCAACTGACCTCTACTGTCCCACTTCAAATACTGTGTATTTCTCCCTCAGTACTGACCCTCCGACAGTGCAGCACTCCCTCGGCACTGGCCCTCCGACAGTGCGGCACTCCTTCAGTACTGACCCTCCAAAAGTGCGGCGCTCCCTCAGTACTGACCCTCTGACAGTGTGGCACTCCCTCAATACTGACCCTCCGACAGCGCGGCACTCCTTCAGTACTGACCCTCTGACAGTGCGGCACTCTGTCAGGATCAATCACCCTTTCCGAGTGATCACCCTCCCTGAATGATCACCCTTCCCGATCGATCACCCTTCCTGATCGACCACACTTCCCGATCGATCACCCTTTCTGATCCATCACCCTTTCTGATCCATCACCCTTCCCGATCGATCACCCTTTCTGATCCATCACCCCGATCGATTACCCTTCCCGATCGATCACCCTTTCTGATTGATCACCCTTCCCGATCGATCACCCTTCCTGATCGATCACCGTTCCCAGTTGATAACCCTTCCCGATCGATTACCTTTCTGCTGGCCGAACTGGCATATCAGAGAGTTCTCCTTCCTGACTCTACACCCACACGATCATTTGCGTTCAAGGAGGTGAATTGGGCTCCTGGAAGTTTCTGGAAGGTTTGTATCCCCTGTTGCCATTGTCATCTCGATGAGAATAGCTTTGCCAAGTTTCTCAATTACAGAGGAAGTTTGTGAAAGATTTAATTGTTAATTGCTGTGAGTTCTGGGAGGATGTCGTATTTGTTTGTGTAGGTTGGACCCTGTTACAGGCAGAAAGTAGGCCAGGCATGCTCAAGGATTTGGATTTTGGGAAGGTGCCATTAAATATGTAAGAGACTGTGGTCTGACCAAATTCAAATATGAGGTCACCTGTTGCTTCCACAGAAGTCAGTTCCCTGCCTCCTTTTGGCTCCACAGTCAGATTGTGGCTCATTTTGTAACTGTGTGTGGGTCCAGACTCCCTCAGATACTCACTTCAGTTGTAACTCACCTGCCTGCCAAACCTTGCTGCAGAATTCGACCACTTCCCATGCACTCACCACAGAAATCAACTCAACCCACCAGCTGTTGCCTCCAGCACTTGCCGTAACACCCTACACTCCATGTGCAAATACCCAGCTCCCAGTAAGGCATCAGGGTAGACCGACCACTGCAGATTTGCTTTGAACCCATGCTTAGTTTGATAGTCAATGTTAGGACAGCAATCACTACAGCACATTGATCTCAGAAACCTGAGAAGGGAGTGAACACCCAATGGATGATTTAGATTGATAAATTCTTGATCTCATAAGGAATCAAGGGCTACGGGGAGAGTGCGGGTAAGTGGAGTTTAAATGTCCATCGGCCATGATTAAATGGCGGAGTGGACTAGATGGGCCGAATGGCCCTACTTCCACTCCTATGTCTTATGGTTTTACGGAACGACCATCTTATTGAATTAGATTAGACAGCTTTGATTAATCCACATGTAATCCTGTGCTGTCCTGGCTCTCGGAGTGTTTGATAGTGGACAGTGTAGAGGGAGCTTTACTCTGTATGTAACCCTGTGCTGTCCCTGTCCTGGGAGTGTCTGGTGGGAGACAGTGTAGAGGGAGTTTTGCTCTGTATCTAACCCTGTGCTGTCCCTGTCCTGGGAGTGTTTGATGGGGGACAGTGTAGAGGAAGCTTTGCTCTGTATGTAACCATGTTGTGAATGATTTTGCCCTTTGATGAGTGAGTCAATTTCCTAATGAACAGATGAAACATCATGCTAATGCAACCTCACACCGACATGTTCCAAGTGTAGCTGTTTGCACATACTCTGCTGGATGCCTCTGCAGAGATACATTCCTGAGGCCTGGCTTAAGGCAACGAGGTTCCGCAAGGCTGGCTGTTGGTCTGATTGTGGCATGGACACACCTTCCAAAGGCAAACGCTGATGACAGAGAGTGAGGGAATGAACCTTGAGGCGAAAGTACAACAAGCACATTCTGATGACACAACTTCAATGTGGGTGGAGACAATGAGAAAGTTGAATGTAACATGAGCTGTGAAAGGAGCAAAATGACCTCTGTCATCAAATCACCAGGAGTATGTAGTTGATTTGAAAGTGGGGGCATAGAGAAAAGAATTTTTGATGAATTGTTGCAAACATATTGAGGCAGCCGTAGTTAGGATATGCCATGCAGTTAGTGGGACAACTCTTTCAAAATTTAGATGGTCAAGGCCTCAGGCTGCAAGCTGCATCCACTCAGTGGAGGGGAACGTGGCATGTTCTCACTGCTGATAGTCTGAATGAATGTGAGTGTCCTGGGTCACTGCCATAAACAACCACCTCGTTTATCCATGCAAATCTGCACCCTTTGACAGAATCAAAGGAACACTTTGCACTCCAATGAGTTTTAAGGAGGGTAGCCACAGTTTCGAAGGTGTTTGGAGGAAACACCACCTCCTCCCTGACTACTTCCGTCAAGCCTGAGCAAGTTCTGGGATAGGATGAGAGGGGAGCAGAGCAGCCTTCCCTTTGGGGAGCAGCTGAGGCTCTGAAAGAGCCATTTTTTGTAATTGATCTGCGGGTGAGTCAATAACCAGACAGGACGCCCCAGTAAACCTGCTCACTCTGCCAAGGGCTTATAAACAGTCAGTCACTACTCCATGGCAACTTTTTTCAGGACGGGGTAAACCTGCTGAAAGTCAACTCCATTCCCCTCGTAACCTCACTCCTGAACCGCCTCCTCTTCCTCTAGATCATGACTCCCCTTCTGTGTGACCACCCCCCACCCCCAAACCCTCTTGTTCATGACGACCCGGGTTTGGTGACCCAAGGCCAAACCGTCCCTCAGGCTCAAACAGAGAATGAGATCCCTGTCACACTTATTCAATTCCAGAAATCTGCAGCAGTGCTTCAGGTTAAGTTGGCCTTGGGTATCATAGAGGGTTGTTCTTGAAAAATTTGAAATTTGTTGCAGGCTTGCTGTTGAGTAAATCCTGACTCCAGTTCCACAATCCCAGGCTGGAGTTACCTACAAAGTGCAGGGGTTGGCAGATAATCCTTTGTTGTGTGTGAGGCAGGTTGACCCAGTTCTGCGAAAAAAAACAAAAGGATTCCCCAAGTGTTGGCCAGAGGTTCTGTTCTTCTGTTGATACTGACATTGTGTGGTTTAGAAACTGCCTGCAGATCCTGTAGGGTGCATCCTGTTTGAGTTTTAAAATCTCTATTCTAAACACATTGTAGATCATGAGAAAGTTAAATATCACTCTGCAGACTGTACACAGTGCCTGGGAGACACCTTCAGATATTTTCAGCTCTAGATTAATGCAATGAGATGTGTAATTCTACATTTCAATTCACCTGCTTCTCTTTGCTCTTTACACACCTATGCATGCTCCCAAGGAAGAGAAAGCATCGCCGTCTAGTACCGGAGACAGAAACTAGGATAGCATCATACTGTCCCCTAATGCACAGGGAGGTACTTGGCCAGTGTTGGCTCTCTGCAAAAGAAGTTCATTCCCAAGAGCTGTTGACCCTTGTCATAGCCACTCAATAACCTGAAAGCAAGTACATGTCAGTGACAAAACATGGTACGCTCGAGGTATTTTCATTGGGCTATTAATCCAGTACACCAGGCTCATGGTCTGGTGACAAAAATTGCTGGAAAAGCTCAGCAGGTTTGGTAGCATCTGCGGAGAGAATTCAGTTAATGTTTAGGCTTGAGTGACCCTTCCTCAGAACTGATGGTAACGAGGAAAATGTTGGTTTATATGCAGGATATTGGGAGAGGGGAGCAGATAGAAAGTAAGCAACAGGAGGGGATAGACCCCAAAGACAGAGAAGAACAGTTGGACAGACAAAGAAGTGAATAACAATCTGGCCAGGAGGGAGAATAGCTATTAATGGGGACTGTTAATCCCTAACAATGGTGGTCTGTAATAGCTCTCCATGTGATAACAAGGCCTGGTGTGTATGCATTTGGGTAAGGACATGGGAGAGCTCAAGCTCTACAGTTATTGAACTCGACATTCTGAACTCATGTTCCGCGTAACATTGAAATGAATTAGGGATGGGTAACAAATGTTGGCCTAGCCAATGATGCACACATCCCATGAATGAATGATAAAAAAAAATGCATGGGAACACCACTCCCTGCGAATTCTCCACCAAGCCATTCACAAAGAAACAAAGAAACCTACAGCACAGGTACAGGCCCTTTGGCCCTCCAAGCCTGCGCCGATCAAGATCCTCTGTCTAACCTGTCATCTATTTTCTAATGGTCTGTGTCCATTTGCTCCCTGCCCATCCATGTACCTGTCCAAATATATCTTAAAAGACGCTAACGTGTCTGTGTCTACCGCCTCCGCTGGCAACCCATTCCAGGCACCCACCACCCTCTGTGTAAAGAGCTTTCCACGCATATCTCCCTTAAACTTTCCTCCTCTCACTTTGAACTCATGACCCCTAGTAATTGAGTCCCCAACTCTGGGAAAAAGCTTTTTGCTATCCACCCTGCCTATACCCCTCACGATTTTGTAGACCTCAATCAGGTCCCCCCTCAATCTCCGTCTTTCTAATGAAAATAATCATAATCTACTCAACCTCTCTTCATAGCTAGCACCCTCCATACCAGGCGACATCCTGGTGAACCTCCTCTGCACCCTCTCCAAAGCATCCACGTCCTTTTGGTAATGTGGCGACCAGAACTGCACACAGTACTCCAAATGTGGCCGAACCAAAGCCCTATACAACTGCAACATGACCTGCCAACTCTTGTACTCAATACCCCGCCCAATGAAGCAAAGCATGCCATATGCCTTCTTGACCACCCTATTGACCTGTGGTGTCACCTTCAGGTAACAATAGACCTGAACACCCAGATCTCTCTGTTCATCAATTTTCCCCTGGGTTTTTCCATTTACTGTATAGTTCGCCCTTGAATTTGATCTTCCAAAATGCATCACCTCGCCTTTGCCCGGATTGAACTCCATCTGCCATTTCTCTGCCCAACTCTCCAGTCTATCTATATTCTGCTGTAGCCATTCACCCTTCTGACTGGGAAATATATTGCCGGTCGTGTGTGAGGGTGTGTGTTTACATGAATGTGTGTGTGTGTGTCTGTGTCTGTGTGTGTGTGTGTGTTTTTGTGTACGTGTGTGTGTGTGTGTGTGTGTGTGTGTGTGTTTTTGTGTATGTGTGTGTGTGTGTGTGTTTTTGTGTATGTGTGTGTTTGTGTGTGTTAGCTTCTGTACAGTGTGTGTGATTCTATCTGCAAGTATGTGTATCTCAGTTATGGCCCATACATATTTCACTGCCAATTTCTGTGCCTGCACAGTCCACAGACGTTAAAAGCAAATAATTTACTCCTCTCACCTGTACTGAGTCAATTCTACAATTTCACAGTTTCCTCTTTGGAATAAGGCATTAAGGCATTACCTTGTCGCACTTTGAAGTGCATGTAATTCATTCAGTGACATTGTGAATATCTGAGAGGTCACCCAGGGTCAAATCGTACCATACTTTGTTATTTTCGTCAAGTTTCACGGATGGTTTCTCTCTGTGAGCCTGAGTGAGTTTTCTTGTGCTCGCACCTCTAGCTCTCTAACTAACTACTTGTTCCTATGGGACCATTCTCATCCAATGCTAACTCAATTTCTCACATCACTGCGAGCAGTGGTACTCACTGCAACTCGGATTCGCTGGGAATACTGGCAAGAAGACCATTTTATCCATGTTAGCCCAGAGCTGCACAGTTTTTGACAATTTCCCCAGATCTGGCAGAATTAGGAAAGATTGACACCTCCCTTTATAGTCAGCCACCTGGAGGTCCTCATAGACAGAATGGTGCAGAGGGGGTGATGTCCTGCTCCCCCAGGACTGGAAGAGGAGGCAACTGACTGTGGCAGGCTGCTCTGAGGCTGCCACCCAGGTCATTGTGGTCTCAAGCTGTGGGTGAATGCCCAGTACCACAAGGAGCAGGTCAATGATCTTCTCACACTTGCCACCAAGTCTTATGTTCTACCAGAATCCTTTTTGCTGACCACGACCTCCCCTCAATCATTCTCACCTGCCCCAACCCCCGACACCACTGACCCTGCATGTCTCTGCACTGCCCACTCACTCACTGGGGACACCTCCCCACTGGCACCAGCAGTAACGGCTGTACCACTGACTTTCAACTCACTCGACCCCTGCCTTTCTCTTATTCTAGGAGAAAGCAGCCTGCAACAGGGCATATAGAGCCAAGGTTGGCAGTGGTGTGTCTGCCTTCCAGCTCCTTAGTTCCCACAAGGAGATAATATTGACCTTCACTGCCCTGAGTGAGTGAGTGAGTGACTGCTCACATGCTTCTATCTGATATCAGAGGCTGCACTGGATCTAATGTGCCAGGACCGTCAGCCGAAGGTTTTGACCTGACCGAGGATTAAGACAATAAGACATAGGAGTGGGAGTAAGGCCACTCGGCCCATCAAGCCCACTCCACCATTTAATCATGGCTGATGAGCATTTCAACACCACTTCCCTGCACTCTGCCCGTAGCCCTTAATTCCTTCTGAGATCAAGAATTTGTCGATCTCTGCCCTGAAGGCATCCAACGTCCTGGCCTCCACTGCACTTTGTGGCAATGAATTCCACAAGCCCGCCACTCTCTGGCTGAAGAAATGTCGTCTCATTTCAGTTTTAAGTTTACCCCCTCGAATTGAAAGGCTGTGCCTTAATTCCCTTAGACTCACAGACATGGCCACTTTGTGCAGTGGGTTGCTGTGATCCTACTGGCATGTGATGTGGGTGTAGATTGTCATTATAGAATCACAGAAGTGTAAATGATGAAGAAGGCCATTCAGCCCACTGTATTTAAACCGACTCTTCAAACGGGCATCACCTAGTGCCAACCTCCTGTTTTTCCTCTTATCCTTGCACATTATTACGAACCAAATAATTATCCAATGCCAAAGTGTGAGGCTGGATGAACACAGCAGGCCAAGCAGCATCCCAGGAGCACAAAAGCTGGCGTTTCGGGCCTAGACCCTTCATCATCAAAGGGGCATGGGGAGAGGATTCTGAAATAAGTAGGGAGAGAGGGGGACCACAAGAGAGTTGCAGTGGGAGAGAGATCCTGTGAGGTTTGTCCGGAGGGAGGAGGGTAACTTCTTCAGGTTAGGCATCCCTGGAAGAGCCTTCGCAGTTAAGTTAAGATTGTGACCAGAGATAATGGGAACTGCAGATGCTGGAGAATCCAAGATAACTAAGTGTGGGGTTGGATGAACACAGCAGGCCAAACAGTATCCTCTCTCCCTATTTATTTCAGAATCCTCTCCCAATCCCCCTTTTCTGATGAAGGGTCTAGGCCCGAAATATCAGCTTTTGTGCTCCTAAGATGCTGCTTGGCCTGCTGTGTTCATCCAGCTCCACACTTTGTTATCTTGGATTCTTCAGCATCTGCAGTTCCCATTATCTCTGATCACAATTATCCAATGCCCTCTTGAATGTCTCAATTGACCTGTCGCTGCTGCACTTCCAGGCAGTGCATTCGACACCCTAACTACTCGCACTGTGAAAATGTCTTTCCTCACTTCACCCTAGTTTTGTCTGCACGTCACTTTAAATCTACGTGCCTCTCACTCTTGTTCCTTTTTACAAGCGAGAACAGCTTCTCCCTATTTACTCTGTACAACCTGTTCATGATTTTGAAACCCTCTGTCAGATTTTTCTCATCTCATTGAGTCATAGAGACGTAAAACACCAAAGCAGACCCTTTGGTCCAACTTGTCCATGCTGACCAGATATTCCTAAATTAACCTAGTCCCATTTGCCAGCATTTGACCCATATCTCAATAAACCCTTCCTATTCATAGACCCATCCAAATGCCTTTTGAATGTAATTGTACCAGCCTCCACCACTTCCCCTGGTTGCCCATCCCATACATGTGCCACCCTTTGCGCGAGAAAAGCTGCCCCTTAGGTCCCTTTTAAATGTTTTCCCTCTCACCTTAAACCTATGCCCTCTTGTTTTGGACTCCCCCACCTCAAGGAAAAGACCTTGTTATTTACACTATCCATGCCCCTCATGATTTTATAAGCCCCTAAAAGGCCACACCTCAGGTTCCGATGCTCCAGGGAAAATAGTCCTCGTTTATACAGCATCTCCCTGTAGCTCAAAATCTCCAACCCTGACAACATCCTTGTAAATCTTTTTTGCACCCTTTCAAGTTTCACAACATCCTCGCTATAGCAGGGAAACCAGAATTGCATGCTGTATTCCAAAAGTGGCCCTAACCAATGCCCCGTACAGACACAACACGACCTCCCAACTCCTATACTTCATCAGCCATCTCTCCAGGGAGAACAGTCACACAGCTTTATTAGTTCACAAGTTCATAAGAAATGGGGGCAGAATTAGGCCATCAGCCCAATGAAGTTTGCTCCGCCATTCGATCGTGCTGATATGCTCCTCACCCTCGTTTTCCTGCCTTCTCCCCCAATTGTTCAACCCGTTACCAATTAAAAATCTAACTCCTTAAATTTACTCACTGTCCCAGGATTCACTACACTTTACGGTAGCAAATTCCACAGATTCATGATCCTTTGGGAGAAATAGTTTCTCCTCAACTCTGTTTAAAATTTAATACCTCCAAATGACTCCTCATCCCACAATGTACCACAAGAGGAGGCATCCATTACACATCGATTGTATCTGTGCCTTTTATCATGTAGAACACCTCAATTTGATCTCCCCTCATTCTTCTAAATTCCAGAGAGTACTGGCCTAAAATGTTCAATCTCTCTTCATACAACAAACCTCTCATCTCTGGGAACAATCTCATGAATCTCCTCTGAACCACCTCCAATGCCATGACATCTTTCTTCAAATAAGGGGAACATAACTGTGCATAATACAGTCTCACCAATGCCTTGGGGCAGTTGCAACAACACTTCTTTGCCTTTATATTCTATTCCTTTATCTATAAAACCCAACATTCCATTTAATTTCTTTATTATCTGCTGTACTTGCATGCTAGTTTTCTGTGACTCATGAACAAGGACACTCAGATCCCTCTGCACTGGAGTTTCCTGAAGTCTCTCCCCATTTAGACAATAGGTTGGCTTCCCATTTTTCTGACCAAAATGCATGACCTCACACTTATCCAAGTTGAACTCCATCTGTCACATATTGGCCCACTCTCCTAGCCTATCTGTATCCATTTGTGATGTTCTAATTCCCTCATTGCTATTTACATTCCCGCCTATTTTTGTGTCAGCTGTAAATTTGTCTATTGAGCCTTCTATCCCTGTATCCAAGTCATTAATGTAGATTGTAAATAAGTGGGGTCCAAGGACTGAGCCCTATGGCACCCCATGCATTTACTTCTTGCTGTCCCAAAATAAAACCTCATTTACCCTATTCTTCAATCTATTCTCATCATCGCAGTTTCTCATTCCTGGACCCATTTCAATACAGTGCTTTGAACTCTCTCCAGTGTATTTACATCTTTCTTATAACATGGCACTGACAACTGTACACAACACTCCAGCTGCGAAATAACAAGTGTCTTGTACAAATTCAACATCACCTCCTTGCTCTTGTACTCCAAGCCTCTATTAATAAAGCGAAGGCCACTCTGCTTTATTTACTGCTCTGTCCTCCTGTCCTGCCACCTTCAAGGATCTGTGCACATAAACACTCAGCCCCCTCTGTCCCGAACCCCTTTTAGAATTGTAACCCTTCGTTTGTATTGACTTCCAATGTTCTTCAACCAAAGTGAATCACCTCACACTTCTCTGCATTGAACCTCATTTGCCACTTATCCACCCGCTCCACCAGCATTTCGTTGCTCTTTGTGGGATCTTAATTTGAGTGAAATATCTATTCGATTTGTTTCCTGAACAACAGTCCACGTGTGCGCTAAAAATGCAACTTTTTGTTCAGTTTAATGCTGCCATGGATTGATAATGTACTTCTGCTGCCCCTGTGTGGTTACCTCCATTCTCTGCTGCTTTGGTGCACATGCCTGCTCTACATAACACAGGAAAGAGGAGGAGCAGGATTGGGATCTGAATATGAAAGTTTATCACTGACCTTCGCTCATTTGCTTTTTGTTCCTAGACAGTGGGCCCTATCTTTTCACCTCAAATGCACGAGATCAGCAATTAGAGCACGCAGAAATTTCCTTTAAAAATAAGCACATGAGAAAAAGAAGCAGGGTTAGTTTATTGGGCCTGTCAAGCCCATTGCACCGATCAGTGCAATCACGACTAGTCTTTTGATTCACTTACACTTTCCTGCCCGATCCTCATTTCCTTTGATTCTTTGAGGGACCAAAAATCTGTCTATTGCAACCTTAAATATAGTCAACAATGGAGACTCTGCAACACTATCTGACAGGGAGTTCCAAATATTCATAACATTTTGAATGAAGACTTTTCTCCTCATTTCAGTCTGAATTATTGGTCCTTTATCCTGAGACTGCCTCCCACTCTCCCCCAGCCCTGGGGGATACAATCTCTCAATGTGTACCCTGTCAAGCTTCTTTGCAGGACCGAAGGTGAACTGATTTCTTACCTTTACAAATTTTCAACCCTTCTCCTTGGTCTTAAATTTGGTCCTAGTCAATTTCTGCCTTATGTCCAATAACTATTTTGAGCCTTGTTTGTATTTAAATACTTAATCACAGGTGGCCCTTTGTTGTTTGGTGTGCAGAGACGGATAAAATGGTGAGGTGACAGCGACTGCTGTTGAAATCAAAGCTGCTTTTCATAGACCCTGTGAAAATCTGCTATCAATGGGAATTGGGGGAAAGGTCTCTGCTGTTTGGATTCAGACCTAGCACATAGGTTATGGCTGTTGGAGGTCAGTCATTTCAGCTCCTGGACATCTCTGCAGGAGTTCCTCAGGGGAGCGTCCTCGGCCCAACCATCTTCAGCTGCTTCACCAATGACCTTCCCTCCATCATAAGGTCAGAAATGGGGATGTTCGCCGATGATTGCACATTGTTCAGCACCATTCGTCACTCCTCAGATACTGAAGCAGCCCATGTTCAAATGCAACAAGATCTGACAATATTCCTGACGAAGGCGGCAAAGTGGCTCACAGCGCCAGGGACCCGGGTTCGATTCCACCCTCGGGCGACTGTCTGTGTGGAGTTTGCACATTCTCCCTGTGTCTGCGTTCCCTCTGGGTGCTCCAGTTTCCTCCCACAGTCCAAAGATGTGCAGGCTAGGTGGATCGGCCATGCTAAATTGCCCATAGTGTTCAGGGGTGTGTGGGTTATAGGGGAATGGGTCTGGGTGGGATGCTTCAAAGGGCAGTGTGGACTTGTTGGGCCGAAGGGCCTTTTTCCACACTGTAGGGAATCTAATCTAAATATTCAGGCCTGGGCTAACAAGTGATACATAACATTTGTGTCACACAAGCGCCAAGCAATGACTATCTTTTTGAAGATAGAATCTAGCCATGGCCCTTGACATTCAATTGTATGAACATCTCTGAATCCCCCACCATTGAAATCTTGGAGGTTACCATTGACCGGAAACACATCTGCACTTGCCGTTTAAACACAGTGGCTACAAGAGCAGGTCAGATACAAAAAAATGCTGCAGTAATTCACCTCTTGACTCCTGTGAGGCACAAGTCGGGAGAGTGGTGAAATATTCCCACTTGCCTGGATGGGTATATCTCGAACAACGCTCAAGGAGCTTGGTACCATCCAGGACGAAGCAGCTCGCTTGATTGGTACCACTTCCATAAACATCCCACTCCCTCCACCACCAACTGCCAGACCATCTACAAGATGCACTGCAGAAATTCACCAAAGATCCTAACACAAAACCTATCAAATGCACAGCTACTTGCATCTGTAGGGATGATAGCAGAACATACCTGGGAACACCATCATCTCTGAGTTCCCTTTCAAGCCACTCAGCATCCTGACTTGGAAATATATTGCTGTTTCTTCACTGTTGTTGAGTCAAAGTCTTGGAATTCCCTCCCTAAGGCATTTTGGGTCAGCCTAGAGCAAATGGACAGCAGCGGTTCAAAATTTGATTTGAATTGATTTGATTTATTGTTGTCACATGTACCGAGATACAGTGCAAAGTACTGTTTTGCACGCAAACCAGACAGGTCATACTGACATCAAGACAAGAAAACGCAGAATACAGTGTTACAGGTACAGAGAAGCTGCAGACAAACATCAACTCTGAGAGAGATCGGTTCAAAAGTCTGGTAACAGTGGGGAAGAAGCTGTTCTTAAATCTGTTGGTATGTGTTTTCAAACTTTTGTATCTTCTGCCTGATGGAAGAGGGTAAAAGAGAGTATAACTGCAGTCGGACGGGGCTTGATTACATTGGCTACTTTCCAGAGTCAATAGAAGGAAGCTTGTTTTTTGTGATGGACTGTGTTGTGTTCATAAGTCTATGTAATTTCTGGTGGTCTTGAAGAACATTTGCCATACCAAGCTGTGATGCATCCCGATAGAATACTTTCTGTGGTGCATTTATAAAACTTGGTAAGAGTCATTGTGAACACACTGAATTTCCTCAGCCTCTGATAAAGCAGGGGTGTTGGTGTCAGAGATAACATGGTGTGGAGCTGGAGGAACACAGCAGGCCAGGGCAGCGTCAGAGGAGAAGGAAAGCTGATGTTTCCAGTCAGGACCCTTCTTCAGAAATGGACTGGGGCAAGGGAGCTCAGAAATAAAGCAAGAGAGGAGGGGTGGGGCTGGGCTTGGTAGGTGGGATGGTGAGAGGTGAGTGCAGGTGGTGGGGTTTGGTCAGTGGGATGTATAAGTGGGGGGGGGGGAAGATGGACAGGTTGTGTCAGGTCAAGGAGGCAGGGATGAGAGGGAGGCTTGGACATGGGGTGAGGCCGGGGTTGGGGAGATTTTAAAATTGGTGAATTCCACGTTTATGCCACTGGGCAGTAGGCTCCCAAGGTGGAATATGAGGTGTTGCTCCTCTAGCTGGTGGGTGGCATCATTGCGACACTGGAGGCAGCCCAGGTTGGACATGTCACCCAGGGTCTGGGAGGCGGAGTTAAAATGGTTGGTGACTGGAAAGTGTTTCTGTTTGTCACACACAGGTGTGTTCTATCGTGTAAGCCTCTCCACAGACTGTATGTGTTTGTGTGGTTCGCCTGGTGCTCGAGTTTAGTCTGGTATTGTCACTTGGCATCCCGGTTGGCTTTGTGAAGATCACACCTAGATTTCCCGTATACGTCAGAGTCACCCAGCCAGAACAGGTCAGACTCCGGCTTCAGTAGGGAGGGGAACTTCCAGTTCATCCATGGTTTCCGGGTGGGGAACATTCAGATTAACGACTTTAGCACACAGTCCTCCCTGCATTTATTGATAAAGTCAGTACTGGTAGTAATACTAATATTTAAGTTGGCCACTGAGTTCTTGAATGTGGACCAATCCACCGACTCCAAACTGTCATGGAAGAGCATGTCTGTACCTCTGGCCAGCACTGTATGACCATACCAATACTCACGCTTCAGTTTCTGCGTCTAAGCTGGGAGAAGGGGCACAGCTTTCTCAAAGCACTGGAGGCAACTCACCATCACCTTTTGAGGGGCAACTAGGGATGGGCAATAGAGGCTTGTCGAGCCAACAACACTCTCATTTCCCATGAACAAATTACAGAAAAGGAAGAAAAACAATCGCCAAAGAAATATGCTGCCTAGCTGGACAAGGTTGAAAAACCTATTCAGCATTTTAGATTGCTACATTTTTCAATTTTCTGGTTAAATTCAAGGCCAACAACCTCCAATTATGCCTGGCCCTGACAAGAGCTGAGTGTTTGAGAGAGCTTTGGAAATTTGTTTTTTCTGGTTGAAGATCAAACTTTTACGAATTTTATGAAACCAAAGACAAGAAGAAAACATGAATTGCTAACAGAGGGCAGTTAAACGTCAACCTCATTGCTGTTGGGTTGGAGTCACATGTAGGACAGACCAGGTAAGACCATAAGACCATAAGACATAGGAGTGGAAGTAAGGCCAATCGGCCCATCAAGTCCACTCCGCCATTTAAATCATGGCTGATGGGCATTTCAACTCCACTTCCCTGCACTCTCCCCGTAGCCCTTGATTCCTTGTGAGATCAAGAATTTGCTGATCTCTGCCTTGAAGGCATCCAACGTCCCGGCCTCCACTGCACTCCGTGGCAATGAATTCCACAAGGATGGCAGTTTCCTTCCCTAAAAGGATATTAGTGAACCATTTGGGATTTTCTGACAATCAACAATGGGAGTCACAGTCATCATTTGATTCTTAACTCCAGATATTTATTGAATTCAAGTTCTATCACATGCCATGGCAGGATTTGAACCCGGTCCTGGTGGTGTTATTGCTGGATTGTTATTCCAGAGACGCAGACAATTTTCTGCGTATATGGGTTCGAATCCTGCCATGGCAAATAGTAAAATTTGAATTCAATAAAATATCTGGAATTAAGAATCTAATGATGACTGTGAATCCATTGTCGATTGTCAAGAAAAAAACAAATGGTTCACTAATGTCCTTTAGGGAAGGAAACTGCCATCCTTACCTGGTCTGGCCTACATGTGACTCCAGACCCACAGCAATGTGGTCGACTCTTAACTTCCCTTTGGGTAATTAGGGATGGGCAATAAATGCTGCCTGGCCAATGATGCCAGCTTCCTGTTAATGAATAAAGGAAAAAAGTTTTGGTCCTCTTATCTCAGGAAATCTATTAGTGTCATAGAGGGAGTGCAGTGGAGGTTCACTAGATTTGTTCCTGGGATGGCAGGACTATCTTATGAAGAGAGTTTGGGCAAACATGCCATGAATTCTCCAAACTTTCAAAGAATGAGAGGTGATCTCTTTGAAACTTACAAAATAATTAAAGGGACAGACAAGGCAGGAAATTTAAAAATAGGGGCATGCAACTTATGACCAAAATGAGAATTGTTTTTCACTCAGAAGGTTGTTAACTTTTGACTATGTGACTCCAGATGTTGTGGAAGCAAAGAAGCAAAAAAGATGCAAGTTCCTTGCTCCTATGACCTAACTAATGAAGGAAAACATCCCGTATTCCTTCTTCACCACCTTTTCTACCTGTGCTGACATCTTCAGAGATTTATGAACTTGTACACCAAGATACCTTTGTTCCTCAGTGTTACAAATCATCAGCCATTAATTGTGCAAATCCTCCCCTCATTCGAGCCGCACTTATCGGGTTAATATTCCATCTGCCATCATTCTGCCCAATTTATCAGTTGATCATCATCAGACTGTAGCCTCAGACCACCCTCCTCAATA
Organism: Stegostoma tigrinum; assembly: GCF_030684315.1. NCBI lineage: Eukaryota > Metazoa > Chordata > Chondrichthyes > Orectolobiformes > Stegostomatidae > Stegostoma > Stegostoma tigrinum. The sequence goes on from NC_081360.1 coordinate 104,291,715, forward strand.
TCAACCACACCCTCAATTTTTGTGTTATCTGAAAACTTATGAAATAAACCTTCTACATTCAGGTCCAATTCATTAATGTATATAACACATAGCAAGTGCCCCAGCACTGATTCTACTGGTACTCTGCTGGACATAGGCTTCCAGTCACAGAAACAACCTTCCACCATCACCCTTTGCCTCCTGGTTGTAAGCCAGTTTTGGATCCAGTTTGCCACCTTGGCTTGGATCCCATGGGCTCCTACCTTTCAGAGCGGTCTTCCATGTGGACCGTTGTGAAAGGCCTGGCTGAGGCCCATGTAAACCACATCAACTACAGCACCCTCACCGATATATTTAATCACCTTTTCAAAAAGCTGAATTAAATCAGTCAGATAGGATCTCCCTCTAACAAATCCGTGCTGACTATCCCTGATCAATCCCTGCCCTTTCCAATTATTACTTAATCCTTAAATTATAATCGATAATTGCCCTACCACTGATGTCAGACTAACTGCTCTGTAATTCCCTGGCCTATCCCTGCTGTCCTTCTTGAACAGAGGAACCACATTAACCATCCTCCAGTCATCTGGCACTTCACCTGTGGTCAGGCTCAGCGAGTATTAAATATCTCTGCCAGGGCCCCAGTAGTCTCCTCCCCTACCTCTTACACCAGCCTGGAACACATCCTTAGTAATCTTATTGTATTCTGGAAACTTGTGAAATCGCCCTCTGCAATGTTTTCGCTGTGAAAACAGGTGAGAAATATTCATTTCAGACCTCACCCATGTTCACTCGCTCCACACACAGGCTGACATTTTGGCCTCTGATAAATCCCACCCTTTTCCTGGTAATCCTCTTACTCCGAATTAGTTATAAAATGCCGTGGGGTTTTCCCTGATCCCATCTCCCAAAGATATCTCTTGACCTCCTTTGTCCTCCTGATACCCTTTTAAAACAGCTCCTACACTCTCTATATACTCGCGAAATCCCTTCCCTGTTTTCAATGGGCTGTATCTGACACATACTTCTCCCTTTTTCATTTTCAAACGCTCAGTATCCCTTGACTCCCAGGGTTCCCTGGACGCTCTGAAGCTGTAAATCAGGGATAAAAACAGAAATTGTAGGAAAATTGGATTTTATTTAGCATTTAACCCACTGCCATGTCTAGGCACTTTGAAGAAATTCTGCTCCTGTCTCCAATGGGTTTTCATTCCAATCTCTCTTCCAGTTCAGTGACATTAATCTCACTGTCACTCCTGGTGTTTGACCAGGTATTTGCTAAAACTCATTCCCACAGCCAAGTCACATTCCTCAGTGACTGTGTCCGGCTCACACACCCTCCACGTGGATTCCACTCATGTTTCGTCCTGGGTACTTTGAATCTACCCAGAACGACAGGTTCAACGTTCTACGGGCAGCTGCTCTTGCTGCATCCTGAGGTCCACACTCTGTGCCATGCGTTGTGCTAACAAGAACATTTTTTTTTCGTTTCAGGCATCAAGACCCACATGATACAACAACTTCAAGATGGCCTCCGCAACATTCCTCCCCTCCCCCAACCCCACCTTCTGTCGGGTGTTCACCATCCCCCCTAACCTTCCGCTCTCAGATGCTGAATGTTCTGTACTCAGCAAAGGCCTCAGCTTTAGCCCATCTTAATGAATTTCGGGCATGACGTTGTTGAACTGTTTTACTGTTGCCTTCGCCTCCGTGCGCATTTCTTTGGGCAAGAGTCCTCTCCGTGTCCCACAGACCCCTTCATCCAGCTCCAACACTATCCCTCTGCCTGGACCCCTCTGTCTGACCTTTTACCTGCAATTGATCTGTTGATGTGACATTGGTCACCTCAATTTCTCTGCCCCCCCTCACCCAATCCAACCTATCTCCCTTCGAACTGACTGCATGCTGTGTGCTTAGATCTAACCCTGACTTTGTTAGCCTGCCGATAAGATGGTGCTGTTGTAGTCTGGTGTACTGGCCTCTACCTTGCAGAGGCTGAGTGCCAGCTCTCAGATACCTTGTCCTATCTCCCCCAGGACTATGACGCCACCATGGCACATCAGGCCATTGTATCAACTACAAACACTAACCTCATTTAATCTGGTGATTTCCCCTCCCACTACCTCCAACTCAAAGTTCCCCAACCTCGCACACTCACTTCTCCCTCCTTCCCAAAATCCACAAACAAGACTGCCCATTGTTTCAGCCGGCTCCTGCCCCTCGGAACTCATCTCTTCCGACCTCGGCTCTGTCTTTTCTCCCGGGTCCGTTCCCTACCCACGTACATCTGTGATTGCTCTGACAGTTTACACCAGCTTCAGAGATTCCACTTTGCAGGCTCCAGCTACCTTCTCTTTACCATAGACATCCAATCCCTTTACACATCCAGCCCCAGCAGGATGGTCTCAGAGCTCTCCATTTCTTCCTGGAACAAAGGCCTGAACCTTATCCACCCACCACCAACCCCCTCGGCTTGGCTGAGCTCATCCTCACCCTCAACAACTTCTCTTTTAGCTCCTCTCATTTTCTTCAGGTCAGAGGGGCAGCCTTGGGTACCCGCATGGGCCACCGTTATGTCTGTCTCTTCGTGGGGAAGGTGGAACATTCCCATTCCAGTCCTATCCCGGCCCCCACCCACAGCTCTTTCTCCAATCACTGTTGCTGCCTCCCTCTCTCGTTAATCATTACCACTTGCAATTTCCACCCTGCCCTCACGTTCATCTGGTCTATTGTTGACTCTTCCCTTCTCTTTCTTGACATCTCTGTTTCCATTCTGAGGATAGACAGGCCACTAATACCCATTACAAACCCACTGACTCCCACAGCTACCTGCCCATTTACTTCCTCCCTCCCCAGTATCTAAGGGCCCAAACACACCTTCCAGGTGAAGCAGCACTTTACCTGCACTCCCCCCAGTCTAGTTAGAGACATAAAAGGTGCAGGTGCTGCAATCCTAGGTCGGCAAACAGAGGCTGGAAGGACACAACAGGCCCGGCAGCATCTGGAGGAAAGGAGCAGTGAACATTTTGAGTATCACCTTTCTTCAGGAGTGAACGTGGGGGTAGGGGGATCTGCAGATAAAGGGGAGGGGGTAAGCGGAATGGTGGTGACAGGTGGATACTGGTGGTAGGTATGATCCAAGAGATGAAGCCGGTTGGTGGCTGGAAGGGACGGTCAGAAGGTGGAATAGAAGGGGAGGCAGGCGATGGGTGGCAAGGTTATTTGAAATTGGAGAACTCAATGATGAGTTGCCTGGGCTGTAGTTCGGTGATGCTGAAGAGGTTATTGGTAGGTGTGGGGTCGAGGGTGGGGGACTGGAATGGTCTGTTGGAGAAGTAAAAACTGAGATTCTGTTGGCCTTCCTTGTGGGGTATGGATGTGTACAGGGATTGAACATCCATATTAAAGATGAAGCGCTGGGGGCCAGGGAACTGGAGGTTACCACTGTAGCCACGTGACCTTCCTCAGCTCCTGTCTTCACCACCACCAGCTCGTCCCTCAAGGCCTCCGGGTACATTTTAAACCTTCACAACTTGGACCGACCTTCAATGCTCTGTATTCACAACACCTTCAATGCCCGCAGAAGCAGTTCTCTCTCCGGATTCTCCGCTCAACGTTCTCTGCAATGCGCTTCCCCTCTCCCCCCCTTCAGCCTCCCCAAATCCCCACCCACGAAACTTGCTGCATATTTACCTTTCCCCCTCACCTTAACCTCTCTGAGGTCGAACGATCTGCCCTGTGTAACCGGTTCACGTTCATGCCCCTCCATCCCCAACTCAACGAGTTCCATGTCTGCCATGGCATGGAGTTCATCTTCTGCCACCTCTGCCTCCGAGGCTTCTTCTTCAATAAAGATTCCCAACCACCCCTTCTCTCACCTCCAACCTTCCTCCTCCTCTTGGACAGCCCCTCACAGCCTCTCACTCGCCCTGGACCTCTTCTTTGCTAACTGCCAATTGACATTGACAGCCTCAATTTCTCCAGCCCCTTCACCCACTCCAGCCTCTCGCCCTCCGAATGTGTAGCACTTCACTCTCTCTGCACCAATCCCCATTTAACCATCAAACCCCCTGATGAATGTGGGGCAGTGGTAGCCTGGAGGACGGACCTCTGTATTGCAGAGGCCGAACACCAACTCTCCGACACCATGTCCTACCTCCGCCTTGACCATGACCCCATCATGGCCCATCAAGCCACCATTTTCCACACTGTCCATGACCTCATCGGTTCTGGTTAACCCCCCCCTCCACTACCTCCAGCCTTGTAGTCCCCTATCCCCAGGCCGCCTGGTTCTACCTGCTCCCTAGAATCCACAAGTCCAACCACCCCGGCCAACCCATCATCTCCGCATGTTCCTGCCTCACCGAACTCATCTCTTCCTACCTTGAATCCATTCTCTCCCCTTGGTCCAGGCACTCCCCACCTACCTTTGGGACACAAGCCATGCTCTCCACCTCTTTGGAAACTTCCAGTTCCCTGTCCCCAGCGCTTCATCTTTACAAAGGGTGTTCAATCCCTGTACACGTCCATACCCCACAAGAACAGTCTACAGGATCTCTGTTTTTTTACCTCTCCTCTACTTCGCTGAACTAGTCCTTACCCTCAATTGTGCTGTTATATCGATGACTGCATCGGTTCTACATCCTGCTCCCAGGCTGAAATGGATCAACTCATTGACTTTGCGAACAACTTTCGCCCTACCCTCAAATTCACTTGGTCTATCTCAGACACCTCCCTCCCCATTCTTGACCTCTCCATTTCCATTTCTGGCAACAGCTTGTGTACCGACATTTACTATAAACCCACAGACCCCCATAGCTACCTCCTCCCACCTTGCAATCTGCAAAAACTCCATCCCATTTTCCCATTTTCTCTGTCTCTGTCATATCTGCTCTGATGAGCAGACATTCCACTCCCAAGCATCCCAGATGTCCATCATTTTTAAACAACGCTCTTTTCCCCTCTCTGTCATCCAGGCAGCTGCCCACCTCACTTCCTCCATTCCCCGCTCCATAGCCCTTAACAACCACCCTCCTCCAAAAATGATAACGATAGGGTCCCCCTTATCCTCACTTTGCACCTCACCAACCTCCGCGTCCAATGTATCATCTTCAAACAGTTTTGCCACTTCCAATTAGACCCCACCACCCAGAATATCTTCCACTCCCCACCCATCTCAGCCTTCCGCAATGGCCATTCCTTTTGCCACTCCCTAGTTCGCGCCACACTCCTCATCAACCAGTCCAACCCACACGGTACCTTCCTTGTAATCGTAAAAGCTGCCTATACACCACCTCCCTCACCTCTATTCAGGGCCCAAAACAGCCCTTCCAAGTGAGACAGAGCTTCCCCTCATCTCCTCCAACTTAGTCTATTGCATCTGATGCTCCCAATGTGGCCTACTCTACATCAGTGAGACCAAACGTAGACTAGGTGATCATTTTGCCAAACATCTCCATCTGGCAAAGCTAACCTCCTGCTCACTGCCCATTTCATTTGCCTATCCCACTCCCCCTCTGACGCATCCATCCTCAGCCTCCTCCAGTGTCACAGTAACTTGGAACACAGTTTGAAGAATAACACCTTATCTTCGGCCAGGGCACCCTACAGCCCAGATGACTCAACGTTGAGTTCTCCAATTTCAAATAACCTTGCCACCCATCCCCAGCCTCCCCTTCCAGCCCCACCTCTTCCCTTCCATTCCACCTCCTGACCTTCCCTTCCAGCCATCAAATGGATTCATTACTCCCCATTGACCAATCAGGTCATACCTACCACCAGTGTCCACCTGTCACCACCATTCTGCCTCTACCCTTTCCCATCTCCTTTATCTGCAGCTCCCCCTACTGCCCCATCCAGCCCAGAAGAGGAGTAATACTCAAAATGTTCACTGCTCCTTTCCTCCAGATGCTGCCTGGCCTGCTGTGGCCTTCCAGCTCCTGCTTGTTCACGTTCACACAATCTAGTCTGCTGCATTCACTGCTCACAATATGGTCTACTCTACATTGGGGAAACGAAGTGTAGACCTGATGACTGCTGCACAGAGCACTTGCATTCTGTTTGCAAAAAAGACCCTGAGCATTCCAGTTGCCTGCCACTTTAACGCACCACCCCGTTCCCTGGCCAACATCTCTGCCTCAGGCTCACTGCAGTGTTCCAGCGAAGCTCAGTGCAAGCTGGAAGAACAACACCTCATTTTTCCGACTGGGGACCCTGAAGCCCTCCGGACTCAATATTGCGATCAATAACTCCATGGCTGGAGCTGTCCCATGTTGTTACCTCAACCTCCACACACCAGGCTGTGGTATCACATAGGCTGGCTTTGTCACCCACTGACAGCCTCCGTTAACACCCATTCACCCTCCTAGCCAAATTATTATCCACTCTTTGTCCCAATTGGCCTTCTCAACCTTTGAGCTCTGATCCCCACCTATTCTTTATTCCTTGACCCTCCCATCATCCTACCTTCTGCGTATAAACTGACATTTTCCTGGCTACCATCAGTTTTCTGAGGAAGGGTCAGCGGACCCAAAAACGTTAACTCTGATTTCTCTCCACAGATGCTGCCAGACCTGCTGAGCTTTTCCAGCAACTTCTGTTTTCGTCTCTGGACTTGCTGTCCTTGCCCTTCACTCTTTGAGGAACACATTGACCCTGAATTCTCACTGTATTACTTTTAAAAGAGCCCGCTTTCCAAATGTAGACTTAACTACAAGTAAGTACTCCCAGGCTACGTTTGTCAGATCCTGTCGAAATATATTGAAACTGGCTTTCCCTCAGTTTAGATGATTAACCTTTGCTCTATCCCTATGATCATTGTTCCCTAAATGCTTGCCAATGACACTTCAACAACTTACCCAGCTTCATTCTGTTGTATTAGTTCCAGAATTGCCGCGTTCCTCGACAGACTATTTGCATACTGGCACAAAACATCTCCCTTGGATGTAATTTAAAAATTTCACCCTGTCTGATCCTTTCACACTAAGATGGTCTCGGTTAATGTTTGAAAAATTGAAATCCCCAACAAATATGATTCTGTTTCTCTCGCAACTCTCTGTGATTGCTGACATCTCTGCTCCTCTCTCTCCGTGTCATGGTTGCAAGGCCTGTAGTATAATCCCAGCTATGTCATGGCCCCTTTTTCAATTTCTGAGCTTTGCCCAAATGGTCTCACTTAAACAGCTTTCTCAGATGCCCTCTCACATTACTGAAGTGATGGTTTGCTTTGTCAATACTGCAATGACTCCCCCAACCCGCCATCACATCTGAAACTTTTATAACCATTAATGTTGAACTGCCAATCCTGTCCTTGGTTCGATTATTTTGCTGTGGTTGAGATAATATCATGTTCCCATGTGTTGATCAATGCTCAAAGTTCATCTGTTTCACCAATCAAACTCCTTGCATTGATATAGATACAATTTAGCTTTCTATAGATCCACGGTTCCTTGTCCCATGTTTTCTCCTACTGCTGAAGAATCCTAGTATTCCTCATATATCTGATTGGACCTTGCTCCCGATGCTGACATCTACTCCGTGCTGCACATCTCTGCCAAATGAGATTAAAATGTCCTCAATAGCATGAGCAAACATCCCAGCAAGGATATTGGGCATATTCCTGTTCAGCAGGATCCCATCCAGCTTGTACAGATTGAAAGATTTCTAAATAATAATTATGTATAGAGATAAGGGAGTAGTTCAGTCAAAAGGCTTTGAAGTGAGTGATCAGCTGCGACCATGAGGAATACAGGAAGAGGATTAACTGGCTGAATGGCCCACTCACAATCCTATTTTCCAAAGATTCACTTCGGTGTGGATCACTGTCCAATGTGGCATTTGACACCACTCGATCATGACATTAACACATGTACTTGTCCTGCTATGCCTGGCCAATAGGTGTCAATCTTACAGACATAAAACAGGACAGTCCCTCCCAGTTTCAACGCCACAGTGTTTCTGAAGGATTCACTAATTGTCTGAGGGAGGCACTATTAAGGTAGGCAGCCACAATCCGACTTCTGAAAGCAAATGGTTTCGGAAATGTCTGGCTGAACGAAACTCCCACCTCTGATTCAGCAATAAATGATGAGCTCTGAGGGAGCGCTGCACTGTCGGAGGGTCAGTACTGAGGGAGTGCCGCACTGTCGGAGGGTCAGTGCTGAGTGAGTGCTGCACTGTCAGAGGGTCAGTGCTGAGGGAGTGCCGCACCTTCGGAGAGTCAGTACTGAGGGAGTGCCGCACTGTCAGTACTGACCCTCCGACAGTGTGGCACTCCTTCAACACTGACCCTCTGACAAAGCAGCACTCTCAGTGTTAAGGAGAAAATGCGCCTGGCTTGGAATGAGTTTTGAATCGACCACAGTATAACTCAGAAGGTGTTACCCTGTCAAATTTAACTATCATAGAATCAAGATACAGTTGGTGCGCTGACTGATAAGACCATAACATATCGAAGCTGAAGTAAGCCCATTAGCCTGTCAAGTCCACTCCACCGTTCAATGACATTTTGGTTAATCTGATGATTTTCAACTCCCACCTTCCAGCATTTTCTTTACCCCTTGAATTTCTCAATTATTATCGATCTGTTGAACTCATAATGCCCTAGCCACACAGTCCTTTGAGGTAAAAATTTCCATAGATTCACTACCTCTTGAGTGAATAAATTCTTCCTCATCCATGACTGGGAAAAGATGAACTTTTGGCCATTACAAGCCAAAACAGGGGGGGAATGGGGTTGAGAAGCCAATCAGTCATGCTCCAATGGCACAGCAGACCTGATGGGCTGAATGGCCTAATTCTGCTCCGAGATCGTGTGGTCGAAAACATGACGCAATGACCTGCAGAAACGCAGTGTGAATGACCACAAACAGAAGCAAGGGAACATGAGGAAACCAGGATCAGCACAATATTGTGAAACAGCCAAGTGCTACATCATCTGCATCCTGTCAGCATGGCTCACAGGACAAAGACTGAGGGACCAACAGGGTGTAATGATATTCATGATCTCATCATTGTCCCAAATGGCAGACACCTAACAAGATGTTTGTGAGGGTGAAGACTCTGATTACGACATAGGAAACATGGCAGCCATTTGAAGAACAACAAGAACTCAACATTAGTTTTTGCAGCAACTACTCTCAGTTGTGCTTTAGTCAGCTGGACTGAGGATAAAATACAGCGCACGGTAATTGGGGATCTTACACCTCATTTCAAACACACATCAAAGGATCAATTACACTCACCTGTGAGGAAGGACGTACTTTAAAATCTCAGGTGAGAAAGCAATTCTGACAGTGCGGCGCTCCCTCAGTACTGACCCTCCGACAGTGCGGCGCTCCCTCAGTACTGACCCTCCGACAGTGCGGCGCTCCCTCAGTACTGACCCTCTGACAGTGCAGCGCTCCCTCAGTACTGACCCTCCGACAGTGCGGCGCTCCCTCAGTACTGACCCTCTGACAGTGCGGCACTCCCTCAGTACTGACCCTCCGACAGTGCGGCGCTCCCTCAGTACTGACCCTCTGACAGTGCGGCGCTCCCTCAGTACTGACCCTCCGACAGTGCGGCACTCCCTCAGTACTGACCCTCCGACAGTGCGGCGCTCCCTCAGTACTGACCCTCCGACAGTGCGGCACTCCCTCAGCACTGACCCTCCGACAGTGTGGAACTCCCTCAGTCCTGACCCTCTGACAGTGCAGCGCTCCCTCAGCACCGACCGCCGAAAGTGCGGCACTGCCTCAGCATTGACCCTCCGACAGTGCGGCACTCCCTCAGCACTGACCCTCCAACAGTGTAGCACTCCCTCAGCACTGACCCTCCGACAGTGCGGCAATCCCTCAGCACTGACCCTCTGACAGTGTGGCACTCCCTCAGTCCTGACTCTCTGACAGTGCAGCGCTACCTCAGCACTGACCGCCGACAGTGCGGCAATCCCTCAGCATTGACCCTCCGACAGTGCGGCACTCCCTCAGCACTGACCCTCCAACAGTGTAGCACTCCCTCAGCACTGACCCTCCGACAGTGCGGCACTCCCTCAGCACTGACCCTCCGACAGTGCGGCACTCCCTCAGTACTGACCGTCTGACAGTGCGGCACTCCCTCAGTTGTGACCCTCCGACAGTGTGGCCCTCCCTCAGTACTGACCCTCCGACAGTGCGGCACTCACTCAGTACGACCCTCCGACAGTGCAGCGCTCCCTCAGCACTGACCCTCCGACAGTACGGCACTCCCTCAGTCCTGACCCTCTGACAGTGCAGCGCTCCCTCAGCACTGACCCTCCGACAGTGCAGCACTCCCTCAACACTGACCCTCCGACAGTGCAGCACTCCCTCAGCACTGACCCTCCGACAGTGCGGCGCTCCCACAGTACTGACCCTCCGACAGTGCGGCACTCTGTCAGTACTGACTCTCTGACAGTGTGGCACTCCCTCAGCCCTGACCCTCTGACAGTGCGGCACTCCCTCAGCACTGACCCTCCGACAGTGCGGCACTCCCTCAGCACTGACCCTCCGACAGTGCGGCACTCCCTCAGGACGACCCTCCGACAGTGCGGCACTCCCTCAATACTGACCCTCCGACAGTGTGGCCCTCCCTCAGTACTGACCCTCCGACAGTGCGGCACTCCCTCAGGACGACCCTCCGACAGTGCGGCACTCCCTCAATACTGACCCTCCGACAGTACGGCACTCCCTCAGTCCTGACCCTCTGACAGTGCAGCGCTCCCTCAGCACTGACTCTCCGACAGTGCAGCACTCCCTCAGCACTGACCCTCCGACAGTGCGGCACTCCCTCAGCACAGACCCTCCGACAGTGCGGCACTCTGTCAGTACTGACTCTCTGACAGTGTGGCACTCCCTCAGTCCTGACCCTCTGACAGTGCGGCACTCCCTCAGCACTGACCGCCGAAAGTGCGGCACTGCCTCAGCATTGACCTTCCGACAGTGCGGCACTCCCTCAGCACTGACCCTCCAACAGTGTAGCACTCCCTCAGTACTGACCCTCTGACAGTGCGGCACTCCCTCAGTACTGACCCTCTGACAGTGTGGCACTCCCTCAGTCCTGATCCTCTGACAGTGCGGCACTCCCTCAGCACTGACCCTCCGACAGTGCGGCACTCCCTCAATACTGACCCTCCGACAGTGCGGCACTCCCTCAGTACTGACCCTCTGACAGTGTGGCACTCCCTCACTCCTGATCCTCTGACAGTGCGGCACTCCCTCAGCACTGACCCTCCGACAGTGCGGCACTCCCTCAATACTGACCCTCCGACAGTGCGGCACTCCCTCAGTACTAACCCTACGACGGTGCAGCACTCCCTCAGCACTGACCCTCCGACAGTGCGGCACTCCCTCAGCACTGACTCTCCGACAGTGCGGCACTCCCTCAGCACTGACCCTCCGACAGTGCGGCACTCCCTCAGCACTGACTCTCCGACAGTGCGGCACTCCCTCAGTACTGACCCTCCGACAGTGCGGCACTCCCTCAGTACTGACCCTCCGACAGTGCGGCACTCCCTCAGTACTGACCCTCCGACAGTGCAGCGCTCCCTCAGAGCTCATCATTTATTGCTGAATCAGAGGTGGGAGTTTCGTTCAGCCAGACATTTCCGAAACCATTTGCTTTCAGAGGTCGGATTGTGGCTGCCTACCTTAATAGTGCCTCCCTCAGACAATTAGTGAATCCTTCAGAAACACTGTGGCGTTGAAACTGGGAGGGACTGTCCTGTTTTATGTCTGTAAGATTGACACCTATTGGCCAGGCATAGCAGGACAAGTACATGTGTTAATGTCATGATCGAGTGGTGCCAAATGCCACGTTGGACAGTGATCCACACCGAAGTGAATCTTTGGAAAATAGGATTGTGTGTGGGCCATTCAGCCAGTTAATCCTCTTCCTGTATTCCCCATGATCACAGCTGATCATTCACTTCAAAGCCTTTTGACTGAACTACTCCCTTATCTCTATACATAATTATTATTTCGAAATCTTTCAATTTGTACAAGCTGGATGGGATCCTGCTGAACAGGAATATGCCCAATATCCTTGCTGGGATGTTTGCTGATGCTATTGAGGACATTTTAATCTCATTTGGCAGAGATTTGCAGCACGGAGTAGATGTCAGCATCGGGAGCAAGGTCCAATCAGATACATGAGGAATACTAGGATTCTTTTGCAGTAGGAGAAGACATGGGATATGTCTGAGGATAAAATACAGCACACGGTAATGGGGAATTATACTCCCCATTTCAAACAAACATCAAAGGATCAATTACACTCAACTGTGAGGAAGGACATACTTTAAAATCTCAGCTGCGAAAGCAATTCTGACAGTGCAGCACTCTCTCGGTACTGACCCTCCGAAAGTGCTGAGGGAGAGAGCCCTGTCATAGGGTCAGTACTGAGGGAGTGCCACACTATCAGAGGGTCAGTACTGAGGGAGTGCTGCACTGTCGGACGGTTAGTCCTGAGGGAGTGCCGCACTGTCGGAGGGTCAGTACTGAGGGAGCGCCTCACTGTCAGAGGGTCAGTACTGGTCAGTACTGAAAGAGAACTGCACTGTCAGAGGGTCAGTTCTGAAAGAGTGCTGCACTTTCAAAGGGTTCGTACTGAGAGAGTGCCGCACTGTCAGAGGGTCAGTACTGAAGGAGTGCTGCACTTTCGAAGGGTTAGTACTGAAAGAGTCCCGCACTGTCAGAGAGCCTGTACTGAGGGGAATGCAGCTCTGTCGGACAATCAGCCATGAAGGAGTGCAGCACTCGCCAAGTCCATGGTTGAGCATTTCATTGAGATATCAAAACTGTACCTTATACTCAATAAATAGATAAATATTTACAGCAGAGGAAGTTCTGAAGTGAAAGCAAAGAAATTGTGTCAGTTTCAGCTTGCTCCAGTGAGGACCTGCCCACATGATGAAGGGTCTCTTGTGGGGCCATGGATATTTAAATTTTGATGAGTAAATTCAACATGGAGGAAATTATGAATGATGGCATTATGCGTAATGGCAACCTCTGTGATATTCGAAATTGTTGTAGAAATTGCTGTGAAACCATTTGTTCCAAGCAAGACCAGAGAAATGCACTCCGTGGTCGCAACATAAAGATACATTTCCTAGCGTATAGGATGACCAATTAGAAACTAGACTGACATTAGGTTTTTAAACAGAAATCTCTCTTCCTTGCAGGTTCCTTCATGGGCACAATAATCAATTTATTATGAAAACAAAACATATTCAATTCTCTTTGAATCATTGATTTATATACATAGGCATATTGAAGCATAAATGCTGATCCCTGCGATTATTTCCAAAACCCACCTGCAAACAATACTCAAACACAGATAACTCTTTTGTTGAAGAGAGAAAATAAAATCACATCTCTTGGCAGAGGTTTGTTTTCTGAGAAAGCGCTTTGGCCAATTACTTATTTGGAAGAGAAAAGGATTAAGTGTAGATCAGTTTGGAATGTGTTGTGCTGATGTTCAGGAAATGCAAACCTGAGGTGTGCTTGCAATCATTTTTCTAAAGAACAAGTAGGTTTCACCCTGAGCTGATAGAGAGGACTTTTGCTTCAGAAATGGGCTGAGATCAGCTGGGAATATTCATTCAGAATTGCTTTCTCGGCTGAGGTTTTAAAGTATGTCCTTCCTCACAGGTGAGTGTAATTGATCCTTTGATGTGTGTTTGAAATGGGGGGTATCATCCCCAATTGCCATGTGCTGCATTTTATCCTCAGTCCAGCTGACCGAAGTTCATCCTTTTCAGCTGCACAAGCCAAACAGAGACATGCCAGGGAATTCCTGGAAGCCTGGTATTCCAAATGGAACTCCATCAACAAACACTTTGAATCAGACCCTGTGTCTCACCCCTGAGGTACACCGCTCACTGCATCTTGCCAGCCTGAAAAAGGCCCATTTATGTCTACCCTTTTCCTGTTAGCTAGCCAATCTTCTTCCACTGTTAATATGCTGCCTTGGCACCATTCGCCTTTATTTTCTGAAATAACTTTTCTTGAAGGAACTTATGAAATGCCCTCTGAAAATCCAAGTCACTAATCTTTTAAGGCAGAGGTAGATATGTTCCTGGTAGACAGGGCCATCAATAATTATCAGAAATAGGTGGGAATTCAGAATTTGAAATGCAAACAGATCAGCCACAGTTGTATTGAATGACCTGGTAGGCTTGAGCGGCCAAATGTTCTATATCTGCTCCTATTTTGTACTTTCATGCGTACACCCACAAGGTTCTCTTTATCCACGTCACGTGTTACCTCCTGAAAAACTCTAATAGGTTGATCGTACATAATTTCCCGTTCACAAAACCATGGTGACTCTGAATGATTATTTTGAACTTTTCCAAGTGCCCTGCTATAACTTCTTGAACAGTGGCTTCAGATTTTTACCTATGACAGATGTTAAGCCTATAGTTTGCTACTTTCTGTCTTCAATGTAATGAGACTATCCCAAATCAAGTGAATTTTGAAAAATTAAAACCAATGTAAACAACCATCTCTTCAGCCACGTCTTCTAAGACCCTAGGATGAAGTCCAACAGGACCCAAGCACTCGTCAGACCCCAGCTCCAACAATGTACTCAGAACCATTTTCTAGTGATTATGATTTTCTTGAGTCATAGTGTCATAGATTGATACAGCACGGAAACAGACCCTTCAGTCCAACTTGTCCACATCTCAATCTAACCCAGTTCCATTTTCCAGCATTTGGCTCAAATCCCCCTAAACCCTGCTTGTTCATGTACCCATCCAGATGCCTTTGAAATGTCACTGTACCTGCCTCACCACTGCCTTTGGCAGCTCGTTCCACACACACACCACACTCTGTGTGATAAAGTTACCCCTTGTGCCCTTTTTAAATTTTTCCCTTTTCACCTTAAACCTGTGCCCTCTAGCTTTGGATTCTTCCACCCTGGGAAAAAGACCGTGGCTATTTACCTTATCCACACCGCACATGATTTTATAAACCTCTATAAGATCACCTCTCAGCCTTCGACCAGTTCCTCTGCCATTTCTATTTTTATAATTTATTGATGCTTCTTGGGGTGTCACATGCATCCTGTAAGGAAAAGACTGGTGTAAAATACCTGTTCAAGTCATCTGCCATTTCCTTACTTTCCATTACTAATTCTCCAAACTCACTTTCTACAGACCAGTGCTCACTTTGCCAATTCGTAGACATTCTGACAGTCTTTTTTTAAATATATTTCTGGCTAGCTTTCCTTCCTACTCAAATTTTTCCCACATTATTAGGTTTTTGGTCATTCTTTGCTGATTTTTGGATTCTTTCCAATCTTCTGACTGGCCACATGTCTTCTGCACAGGTTCCAAAACATAGGAATCACCTATACTATAAGAAATGGTGATGACTGTGGGAGATGGAGATATATAATCACACAAATATGAAGGAGGTGGAGTGGTGTTAATGTCTCTGATCTCGCAATCTAGAATCCGAGGTTAATGTTCTGGGGAGTATGGTTTCAAATCAATTTATGGCAAAATGTGAAATTTGACTTCAATAAGAAGCTGGCTGAATGATGGCCATGTAGCCACTGTCAATTATCATAAAAATCCATCTGGTTTACGAATGTTCTTTAGGGAAGGAAATCGGCCGTTCCTTATCCTGGCTCACATATGACTCCAGATCCCCACTCTTAGCAATAAATGTCAACTTAGCCATCAAACTCCACATCCTGGGAACAAATATTAAAAAAAGCAGTTTATATTTTCAACAGGGCCTCACCAAAGACAGCTTTCTTTTTTGAAGAGAGTGTAATGTATGGCACAGGACATGGGAGTAAGAAAACCATAATGGTACAATTACATTCCAGTCATATCTGTCAATGTCCCAGTATAACCAATGCACCCAGCAACAGCACTGCTGTGGAAAGTAATAATTTACGCCCATAAAATATCAGCTATCACTTTGTTATCTTCAGTTTTGGTTGTGATGGTCGTTTCATTTCCACATATTGGGTCCAGTCTCCAATGGCAGGAGCAAATTGGTCGAGATTTCCAAATAAAGGTATGATGCCAAAAATGATTACTCCAACTGAAAGAGTTTGTTACAAGCAAATTTCCTTCAGGAGCGCGCTGTTTCCTATCGCTGCCGCTGAAAGAATTCCACAGAGGCCGGTATCCTGTCACCAAATCACCCTATATTTATGCATGCACAGTACATGGACTCTGACCAGCTAATTCGGAGCCAGCATCTAGAGTGAGGAGAATCCCTGGTGATATCTGTCAGCCAGAGCTTCCTGAGTGGCCCCAGGTTAACAGCCTCAATCAGGAACTCAGAATCAATGACACCCACCTGGCCAACCTCATTCCAATCACCACAGGTCTGGTCACTCATCAGTAGGGGTCATCATTCCAAAACAATCATGCGTCTGGGCCATAGTCAGTCCTGGGTGTCTGCAGTAAACAAGTTGGGGAAATCAATTCTGGGAATTGGAGGCAGTGCATTAGGAAGCAGAGAAGGCAATAATTGTAATGGTGCAATTGTAATTGTGCAACTCAACATATAGGGTGGCAGACAATACTGCACGGGAGAACGTGGGATAGGGTTACTGCAGAGGGGCTGGTAGTCATCGATAGTTAATACCAATTCAGTTTTGACAAGTGGCAGAACATCAAGATAATCGACATAAATGACTTGTAGGCCCAGTGCTCAGGAGTAATGTTGGGAGATGAAGACTGTCGTAAAATAGTTGGATAGAAGTGTGGGAAATTGATAGATTTGACAGGAAGTGCAAGGAAGAAAGGACCATGAAACTTTGGAAGGTCACCTACCTTAAAAAGCAGAATCTGAAACTCACTCTACAAAATGCAAACAGTGCTGCCTTCCAGTGTCATCCCAATTACAGGAGTCCTCTGGAAATAAGAAATCATAGAACCCTATAGTGCGGGAAAAGGCCATTTGGCCCATCGAGTCTGCACCAACCCTCAGATCCCTACTCTATCCCTGTAACCCTGCATTTACCATGGCTAATCCACCAAGCCTATAAATTCCTGGACATTACAGAGAATTTAGCATGACCAATCCACCTAACCCGTGCATCTCTGGACTGTGGGAGGAAACCAGAACACCCAAAAGGGACAGGGATAACATGTAAACTCTACACATAGTCAATGAAAGATGGAATTAAACCTAGGTTCTTGGCGCTGTGAAGCAACAGTGTTAACCACTGAGTCACCAAGACACCCTATTGTTTGCCACTACACTTGGAGTGGGTATAGTAGGGTGTTTTTTTTTCCCATTTGAGGATACAGGCTCTCCTTTTGCATGCTGTGAGGCCCTTCGAGGTACAAGTGCATTGATCAGATATAGGATATCTGGAAGCATAGCATTCTGCATGTGGAGTAGAAATCCTGACCACGAGCTATCTTGGCCATCTCATCAGTCTTTATAAATTGGCCATAGACTTCTCCATGAAACAGGTGACCTTAAAAGTTTCAGCTGTGAGCCATAACTCACAAAGACAATCCAGGATTGCATTAGCTTACATGGGCATAGAGCTGATTTCCTCTCACATTGGCTGTAATCAACATTCTCTTAAATGCATCTCTGCCTTTCTGGGCAATGTTGTGGGGAGATGATGAGAAGGCAGGAAAAGGTGGTATCAGTTAACAGTCTTACAGGAGTTACAATCACCTAGTATATCTGGCTGACATGGCTTCAACTACATACATTGGAATGAGATTATAGATTCATACAGCAAGTAAAACATGACCCTTCGATCTAACTCATCCACGGCCAGCCAGAAAGCCGAAATTAATCTAGTCCCATTTGCCAGCATTTGGCCCGTATTTCGACAAACCCTTCCTATGCATATACCCATCCAGTTGTACTTTGTACCAGCCTCCACCACTTCCTCTGGCAGCTTGTTCCATACACACACCACCTTCTGCATGAAACGGTTGCCCCTTGGATCCCTTTAAAATCTTTCCCCTTTAACCTTAAACCTATGCCCTCTAGTTTTTGACTCTCCTATTCCCTGGGAAAAAGTCCTTGACTATTGACCCTATCCATGTCCCTCAAAATTTTATAAACATCTAATAAACATATAAACATCAGTTAACTCAGCCACATTAGGGGCATTTAAACAGTCCTTGGATAAGCATATGGATGATGATGGGATAGTGTAGGGGGATGGGCTTAGATTAGTTCACAGGTCGGCGCAACATCGAGGGCCGAAGGGCCTGTCCTGTGCTGTATTGTTCTATGTTCCATGTTCTATCAATAATGTCACCCCACAACCCTCGATGACCTAGGGAATGTAGCCCCAGCCTCTTTAGCCTCTCCCTGTAGCTCAAACCCTCCAATCCTGGCAACATCCTTGTAAATATTTTTTGGCACTCTTTCATGTTTAACATCTTCCCTATAGCAGGGAGACCAGAATTGAATGCAGTATTCCAAAAGTGGACTAACCGTTGTCCTGTACAGCCGCAACACAACATCCCAACTTCAATACTCATTGCACTATGTCAAACCCAATGTAAGGCGTTTCATGAACCACCCTATTAATTGAGACATATAAAATAATCAGAGGGTTAGATAGGGTGGATAGGGAGAGCTGTTTTCCTAGGATGGTGACGGCGAGCATGAGGGGGCATAGCTTTAAATTGAGGGGTGAAAGATATAGGACAGATGTCAGAGGTGGTTTCTTTACTCAGAGAGTAGTAAGGGAATGGAACGCTTTGCCTGCAACGGTAGTAGATTCGCCAACTTTAGGTACATTTAAGTCGTCATTGGATAAGTATATGGATGTACATGGAATAGTGTAGGTTAGATGGGCTTGAGATCGGTATGACAGGTCGGCACAACATCGAGGGCCGAAGGGCCTGTACTGTGCTGTAATGTTCTATGTTCTATGTTCACTTTCAGAGTCTTCCATCTCCCATTGTATTAAGGAATCTGCTAAATTATTCATTTGTGAATGATGCAATGGTTTTTCTACTTAATAACTAAGTGCTTCGTGTCTGATAGGGTCCTTTTAGGAAATTATTGTGCAAGATTAAAGCACATGGGATTGGGGGAAGTGTATTGAGATGGATAGGAAACTGGTTTGCAGAGAGGGAACAAAGAGTTGGAATTATTAGATAACAAAATGTGCAGCTAGATGAACACAGCAGGCCAAGCAGCATCTCAGGAGCACAAAAGCTGACGTTTCGGGCCTGGACCCTTCATCAGAAAAGGGGGATGGGGAGAGGATTCTGAAATAAATAGGGAGAGAGGGGGAGGCAGACTGAAGATGGATAGAGGAGAGGATAGGTGGAAAGGAGAGTATGGGTGGGGGCGTGGGGTGAAGATAGGTCAGTTTGGGGAGGACGGACAGGTCAAGGGGGCGCGATGAGGTTAGTAGGTAGGAAATGGAGGTGTGGCGTGAGGTGGGAGGAGGAGATAGGTGAGAGGAAGAACAGATTAGGGAGATGGGGACGAGCTGGGCTGGTTTTGGGATGCAGTGGGGGAAGGGGAGATTTTTAAGCTAGTGAAATCCACTTTGATACTATTGGGCTGCAGGGTTCCCAAGTGGAATATGAGTTGGTTCCTTTTCAAATTGGCAGGCGGTAACTGGTGAGGTTACCCTTACTGACTGAGCCTGAAGTTAGATTCTTCACCCTTTCTGTACTCTCTGTCCTATTACTTGTTTGAAAAACTTTAGTAATGTCTGCCAAACCCTCCCCCACTTTCACATTTTCCATACTTTTCTATACAATTTAATCTATTCCTCCACTCCACCCTGCACCATTTAGTTTAAAGCCCTGATCGGAGCCCTCATTATACGATTTACCAGAACTCTGGTCCCAGTATGATTCAGGTAGACTCCATTCCCTCCTTCCCAGTACTGGTGCTGCAGTCCGATGAATTCAAAGCCATTTCTTCAAAACCAATCTTTCAGCTGTGCGTTTACCCCTTTAATCTTCTTGGGCCAATTAATTCGTGGATCGGGTAGTAATCCGGGAATTACCATCTTTTTGTTTCTGCTTTCTAATTTAGCACCGAGCTGCTTGCCTTCCCTCAGCAGAACCTCTTTCCTCTTTGTACCCATGTCGTTGGTAGTTACGTGGACCCCAACAATTGGATCTTTCCTCTCCCACTACAAGTTTTTCTGCAGCCCAGATGAAATATCCTGAACATAGGCACCAGGTTGGCCTTTGGGACTCTCAATCCTGGCCACAGAGAACAGAGTCTAGTTCCCTGATTATACTATCCCTGATTACACTATCCCTGATTCCTGTTGCATTTCTCTTGAATATTGAATGGTGAAGCAGGTTTGAAGGGACAAATGGCCTACTCTTGCTTAAAAGTTCCATGTTTTTATGTACTCTAGAGTATTTATCCAGTCTTTGGATTGCTGATACTGGGAACATAACCCATACACTGTTGTCCTCAAATGGTATACCATGTAAAAGGGAGTTCAGAACAAGGTTCACAAGAGGAAAAATCAGCAGATTTGTCAATTTCATAGGAAATTACATTCGGTAACAAACACACCTGAAGTTAATAAACACACTACAGAAGGGACATCCTTCACCATATGATTTTATTTACAGCACACAGCAAAACATAGTACATAGAACATAGAACATAGAACAATACAGCGCAGAACAGGCCCTTTGGCCCTCAATGTTGCGCTGACCTGAGAGCTAATCTAAGCCCCTCCCCCTACACTATCCCATCATTTACTAGGGGTCATGAGTTCAAAGTGAGAGGAGGAAAGTTTAAGGGAGATATGTGTGGAAAGTTCTTTACACAGAGGGTGGTCGGTGCCCGGAACGCGTTGCCAGCGAAGGTGGTAAACGCAGACACATTAGCGTCTTTTAAGATATATTTGGACAGGTACATGGATGGGCAGGGAGCAAATGGACACAGATCCAGAGAAAATAGATGACAGGTTAGACAGAGGATCTTGATCGGCGCAGGCTTGGAGGGCCGAAGGGCCTGTTCCGGAGCTGTAGGTTTCTTTGTTTCTTTGTATTATCAAGACTGTTTAAATGCCCCTAATGTGGCTGAGTTAATTACATTGGCAGGCAGAGCGTTCCACGCCCTTACCACTCTCTGAGTAAAGAACCTGCCTCAGGAACATATTCTCGCAGAATTTTTCCCAGACCTCTTGAGTCACTTTTCTTTTAGATTCTGCATTTTCTTCTTTAAATTTCATCATACCTTGCAACACTCTTCCCATTTTACAGAACATCGATTGCAATTTGACAGGAGTCACACTGGACACCACTTGTTATTACACAAAGTTGAGCTGGTGTCAACAAACATTGTAGAAACATTCTCGAAGCCTATGAGTTGTTTTCCTGCTTGTGTCTGGCATGCTAAATGGTGAAGCAAATCACTTTACCAACCTACAGATAACATCAATCATCTTGTGAGAAGGTATGTATATTTAATCGAATGTTCAATCCAATGCCATTGACAGACTTTTTTTTGCTTTCTGTGCAATGTTTGTTGGAGAATTCTGCAAATATGTTGACATTTTCTGATTTGATTTAATTTGGTTTAGAGATGGTTGGTGGATCAGTGACAATATATAAGATTAAATAATTAAATATATTAGAAATGGAGTGTAAAAATATTTCTGAAGAGAATCAAGAGAATAAAGAAAATGTCCTTATGCTCATAAGATGATATTTTTTGGCACTGCATACTGGATCTAAATAATAAATATTTATTCATACTGTTCTACTTCCATTTTGACTGAAATATGAGAAAAAAAGAAACTTAGGTTAATCCATGTCTTTTGTAATTCTCAATTCATCCCTGACAGCCTTACAAGAACATTATTACATTGAGAAAAAGACACAATGTTGCAGATAATGGAAATCAGGCAAAGAAGTACAAAATGCTGCAAATACTCAGTAGGTCAGGTCGCTTCTGTGGAGGGATTGACAGAGTTCAAGTTACATATTGGTGATGTTAACTTGTTTCTCTTTTCGAAAATGCTGCCTAACCTGCTGAACTCTAGCATTTTCTGTTTTTATTAAGTGTATGTACGAGCAAGGAGCAGGTCTCGGCTATTCAGCCCTTCAAACCTGCTTGGCTGTTCAATAAGATCATAGCTGAACAGAGAAAGTCCATGGAAAGTCTTAGTCTCAATTCCCTGCTACACCCAATAACCTTTCATCCCCATTTTTAATTTGTTACATTGACAACCAAAGCAATATGCACAACAGTGAGATAAATGACCAGTTTATGGCTTGCAAATTGTTTTCAAAATAACTAGGAGGCTAATGTTACTGCTGTGATCAAAGAAAGGTTGGAATAATGGCAGGCCAGTCAGTTTGGCCTTGGTAGCGGGGATGCTTTTAGAAATCATTAATCAAGATAACCTTAACGTCACTTGGGCAAATACAGGTTAATTAAGGAAAGTCAATATGTGACTTTTTCTGGACAAAATGTACTTTACTAACTTGCTTGAGTTTTTAATAAGGTAACTGAGATTAATGTAGATGACCTGATGTGCAAAGTGTATGTTCCCTACACAGAAGAAGTGCGCTGTTATAGGAGCTAGCTGCTGAGATCTAGTTGCATATGTGAGTTGTACTCTGACAGAGGGAGTTTAATTTGAATAAATGTGAGGTGTTGCATTTTCTTGAAACAAACCAGGGCAGAACTAATATGTAAGTGGCAAGGCCCTGCAGAGTATCATCAAACAGAGAGACCTGAGGTTTAGGTACTTAATTCTTTGAAAGTTGCATCGAAGGTAGTCAGAGTGGTTGAGAAGGCATTTAGCACGCTTGCTTCCATTGCTCAGACATTGATTGCAGGAACTGGGACATCATGTTGAGGCTGTGCAGGACCTAGGTGAGGCCACTTTTGGAGTAATATGTACACTTCTGGTTGCTTTCCTACAGGAAGGATATTACTAAATTGGAGACGGTTCAGAAAAGATTCACCAAGATGTTGCTGGGGCTGAAGGGTTTGGGTTATAGGATAGGCTGAGATTTTTTCACTGGAGTGTCAGAGGTTGAGGGGTGACCTTATCGAGCTTTATAGATAAGATGAATAGCAAAGGTCTTTTCCCTAGGATGGGGTTGTGGGGGTTAAAAAGTGGATGGCATTTGTGTAAGGTGAGAGGTGAAAGATTTAAAAGGAGCCTTAGGGGCAACTTTTCCACACAGATGATAGTTTGTATGTGGAATGAATTGCCAGAGGAAATGGTAACTGCAGTTAGTTAAAACATTTATGATATATTTTGTCTGATACGTGGATAGGAAAGGCTTAGAGGGATATGGGCCAAACACAAGCAAGTCGAACTAATTTAGTTTGGGAAACCTGGTCGGTATCGATGAGTTGGACGAATTAGTTTCTGTGCTGTATGACTCTATGAATCTATGACCCTATTGAACTTTATCTATCACTACTCAGCCTACTTGCCCAATTTATTGAGATCCTTGTGTAATCTTAAATAATATTCTTCACTGTCAACGACATCACCAATTTTGGTGTCACCTGAAAACTTACAAACCATTCCTCCTCAATTCTCATCCTAATGTAATTGACAAGCAATGGTGAACTGATTCCTGTGGAACACTGCTGGTCACAGGCCTCTGGTCCAAAACAGAACCCTCCACCACCACCCTCTGTCTCCCACCATCAAGCCAATTTTGTATTCAATTGACAAGCTCAAATATATCACTGCCCAAATATATCAGTTCACCCACCTTCTGAGAGAGCAATGTGACCGATCCCACTCAGCTCTGCTGCTGAAATGAAGAATTTACCTTCTCGGCAGCCCCCTGGTCCTCACTCTCACTGCTCCCGCTGATGCTGCAAAAATGGAGGTCAAGACAAGTCTCTGTGGCGTGTTGATAAGGAAAGGCTTTTCTTTTTCTTTTTTTCTATCAACACAAATTATTAAGTCAAATTCTAATTCCAACATTTCTGTTCTGTTCTAATTTAAGTATGATTTATATAGTGGAGCATTTTGAGATCAGTGAACATAATTCCATATGTTTTAAGAGATTTATGGATAGGATCAGACAGGCCCTTGAGTGAAAGTGCTAAATGGGGGGATGGTGAATTGTAACAATATTCGGCAGGAGTATGAGAAATTAGATTGGGGATGGCTGTTCGAGGGTAAAACCACATCTGACATGTGGGAGTCTTTTAATGAATACATGATTTTTGTTTTTTGGTTGTGTTTTTGATTTTTGTTATCACATGTATTTTACAGTAGGGATACAATGAAATACGGTGAAAAGCTTTCATTTGACTCCATGATTGGGTGCCATTTTGAATGATTTAAGAATAATGGGAAAAGAAGAAAGATCTATGTTAAAGAGGGTCCGTCAGCCCTGAACCAGTTCCTTATCATCACCTACCCAATTATCGTCAACACTGAACCCAATCAACATTAAAGTTGCCGATTCTCAACACTGCTGGGCCAATAGGCCTCCACCACCAGTTTGCTGCCACATGTGCTGGGCCAATTAATATCAGAGTTGTGTCTCTCGCCACTGACCCCACCTCTTCAAGCTGCCCTGATGCCTTTCCATCACTGCTTCACCACCACTCGAGGTCCCTGTAGCCCTTGATTCCTTGTGAGATCAAGAATTTGTCGATCTCTGCCTCGAAGGCATCCAACGTCCTGGCCTCCACTGCACTCTGCGGCAATGAATTCCACAAGCCCACCACTCTCTGGCTGAAGAAATGTCGTCTCATTTCAGTTTTAAATTTACCCCCTCTAATTTTAAGGCAGTGCCCACGGGTCCTAGTCTCCCCGCCTAATGGAAACAACTTCCGAGCGCCCACCCCTTCTAAACCATACATTATCTTGTAAGTTTCTATTAGATCTCCCCTCAACCTTCAACCTAAGACATACAAGATAATCAGAGGATTAGATAGGGTGAACAGTGAGAGCCTTTTTACTCGGATGGAGATGGCTAGCACGAACGGACAGCGCTTTAAATTGAGGGGTGATAGATAAAGGGCAGATGTCAGAGTTAGGTTCTTTACTCAGAGAGTAGTAAGGGTGTGGTATGCCCTGCCTGCAATGGTAGTAGACTTGCCAACTGTAAGGGCATTTAAATGGTCACTGGATAAACATATGGATGGTAATGGAATAGTGTAGGTTAGATGGGTTTCAGATTGGTTTCACAGTTTGGCACAACATCGAGGGCCAAAGGGCCCGTACTACACTGTGATGTCATATATTCTATAGAGGATGGAGTATTATTACAGGAACAAGAGTGATTATCTCAAGCATAAGTTGCTGCCAGATACTGGCTGAAATCCACCAGGACCATCTAGGACTCACCAAAATGAAGATGTTGGTGAAAATTTATATCTGCTGGCCAGACTCAGAATCCAATATAGCTTTGCTAGTTGGGCAGAAAGTCAACAAGGACAGAAAGTATCACTAGCAGCTTTCCCCCAGACTTATGACAATAGCTGGGTAAACACTACACTTGGTTATGCTTGGACTATGTAGGTCCTTTCACGGGGTCAATGCTCTTAGTCATTGTGACTGCCAATTCAGAGTGATTGGACATGTATAGAGCTCATTCATCAAACATGGGAATGATGATAGAAAAACTGTGAGCACATTTTGCAATACTCGGACTCCTGGAAATATTGGTCACAGGTAATGGGCCACTGTTGACCAGCAGGAAATTTGAGTATTATCTATAGTCAAATAGAGTTTGACATATAAGGACAGCTCTATTCCATCCATCATCCAATGATCCTGCAGAAAGAACAGTTCAAACTTTAGAGGTAGACTTGAAGAAGCAGCCTACAGCTACTAGTTACCAAACTGCCTCAGTTCGCATTTGATTATAGGACCACACCTCACGTAACTACGGGGATACCTCCAGTTGTGGTGCTAATGGAGGGAAAACTCCGCACCAGGTTAAATCTAATCTTCCTGGATCTTGGGAGGGTGAAATGGCATCAGGAACACCGATGTCAGGCACAAAACTCCTCTAAGAAAGAGAGACAGTTCACTGATGAGGATGAATTTGGGTGCAGGAACCATGGGAATGGCCCCGCGTGTGTAAGAGGATTAGTCAATGCAAGTTTAGGATCAGTAATGTGCAGAGTTCAGGTAAGAGTGATGGTCCTGAATGTGCATGTGGATCTATGTATGTTGCAAAGTCACTGACGTTCTCGAACAAAATGTGACCAGCTCCTCGGAACAGTTCAAACGACTGTCGAACCGGTGAGTTCTCTGTTTTTGTCAAGTGTTGAAAACACTTCTGAATCTGAGATGGACATGGTGGATCTCACCTAATCGATGTCCTTGCTGCTGGAAGAAGCATGACTTTCTCTCAACATGCTCTGGGCACCAGAAGTGAGCTCCTGCCTGTCATGTACCACCTGTACCCAACGCAGAGAAATGTCAGACATTCAAGAGCTGGCTCCAATGGAGCTGGATTACCATTAAGCACTTACCACGTGTAATTAAAGGGTGAGTTGGTGGCAGAATACCAGCCTCTGGAGTTATTTCAATAAGGTTAGGGACAGGTATGCTGATATCAAGAAGGAAGAGGTGGTTTGTGCCTTGAAAAACAAGATCTGATTGGATGGTCTGTTTGGATGTATCTCAGGATACTGAAGGAGACCTGGTGAGAGATTGCTGGGCACTGACAGAGATATTTATATCCCTTTTTAGCCACAGGTGAGGTCCAAGACACTGGAGGTTAGCCAATGTTGATCCTTTGTTTAGGTGGAGCAACAGGGAAAATACAGTAAATTTTAGGTGATTGAGCTTTACATCAGAGATAGGGAGATTATTAAGAACAGAATCTACTTGCATTTAGAAAATAATTGATTTATTAAGTATCGTAAGGGTGGCTTTGAGTCGGGAGGTCTTGTCTCTCAAAGTTGCCTAAGTTTTTTAGAGGAAGCGATGAAGTTAATTGATGAGGATAGGGAAACAGAAATCATCTCCATGGACTTTACTAAAGCATTTGACAAGGTCTTTCATGGTAGGGATCCATAGCCCGTTGGTGATTTGAATACAAAATTGGCTTGGACATAGAAGACGGAGGATAATTGTGGAGACTGTTTTTCTTACTGGAGGTCTGTGACCAGTGGCGTTCCACAAGGCTCAGTTCTGAGACCTCTATTGCTTGCAGTATATACAAATGATTTGGGCAAAAATGTATGTGGTATGATTATTAGGTTTGCAGATGATCAAAAAAATGGTGGAGTTGTGGACAGTGAGGAATGTTGTCAAAGGATTCAGCAGGATATAGGTCAGTTGGAAAGTTGGTGGGGAGAAATGGCAGATGGAGCTTAATCTGGCTAAGTGTAAGGTGATGAATTTTGGGAGGTCAAATGCAAGAGGATCTTGGGTGGAAGTGCAAGCTTCATTGGTTGGGGCATTGGGTATAAAAGTTGGCAAGTTATGTTGCAGTTGTATAACGTTTAGTGAGGTCACATGTGGAGTATTGTGTGTAGTTCTGGTCATCACGTTATAGGAAGGATGTGGAGGATTTGGAGAGGGTGTAAATGTCAAAGATTAGGGACATTGGTTTAAGTGAGGAAGGAAAGTTTAAAGGAGATGTTCAAGGCAAGATTTTAGAGAGAGAGTAGTGGGTGCCTAGAAATTGTTGCCAGGGAAGGTGGCAAAAGCAAATTTGATAGAAAGGTCAAAGAGGCATTTAGACAAATCACATGAGCAGGCTGATAACAGAGAGATATGGACCATGTGCAGGAGCATGGGATTAGTTTAGAATAGTATCTTGATTGGCATTGACATGATGGGCTGAAGGGCCTGTTCTTGTGCTGTACTGTTCTATGTTCTATATTTTATGATGTTGCAAGTCGTCATTTATGGTAATTTGCCCAGTTTTATTAAGAGCCCTTGAGTCAGTTCTTACGTAGATTCTGCATTTGTTACTTTAAGTTACGTAATATGTTGTGACACACTTCATCCTTTACAGAGCACCCAATTCTATTTAACAGGACGCACTCCGGACACTTCTGTCACTCTGTGGCAATATCTGTGTTCATGTCTCCAAACATTATAGAAGCTCTGAGCGAGCCGGCTGGTGTCTAGCAAGTTAGATGGTCAAGAAAATTATTTTTTCAGCTTACTCACGGGAAACATCATTCACTGTCTGAGAAGGTATGTCATTATAAATCAGAAGTTTAATTGAACTGATATTGTGAAAAAGATTACTTGTGTTCATCTTTTTTGGTCCCTGTTTTATACAGTAACGTGAGTGGGCAATCAATAGGAAAGTAAATAGAATCATGAAATGATTAAAACTCAAAAGGAGGCCATTTGACTTATTATGTCCTCGCAGCCTCACTGAAAGAACAACTCATGTTCCCCGATAGATTGTTTCACCTTTGATGCTTATCCAGTTCCCTTTCCAAAGTCATGGTTGAGTTGATCTCCATTCCACTTTCAGGCAGAACATTTCATTTCTTAACCAATCACTACGTAAAATAACTTTTCCTCATGTCACTTCTGTCACTTTTGGGTGGCACGGTCGCTCAGTCACTCGCACTGCTGCCTCACAGCACCAAGAACCGGGGTTTGATTCCACCCTCGGGTGACTGTCTGTGTGGAGTTTGCACATTCTCCCCGTGTCTGCGTGGGTTTCCTCCCACAGTCCAAAGGTGTGCGAGTTAGGTGGATTCGCCATGCTTAAGTTAGGGGTGGAGGTTTAGATAGAACGTAGGATGAGGGCAAAAGTTCAGCAGAACATTGTTGTGCTGAAGGGTCTGTACTGCACTGTGCTGTTCAATGTTCTAAATTTGCCAGGACATAGATGCTTCAGGCGGGAGAGAGAGAGAGCGAGTAAAAGGGGTGGAGGAGTTGCATTACTGGTCAAAGAGGAGATCACAGCTGTGTTGAAGGAGGGCACTATGGAGAACTCGAACAGTGAGGCAATTTGGGCAGAGCTCAGAAATAGGAAGGGTGCAGTAACAATGTTGGTGCTGTACTACAGGCCTCCCTACAGCGAGCGTGAGATAGAGGCACAAATATGTAAACAGGTAATGGAAAGGGGTAGGAGCAACAGGGTGGTGCTGATGGGAGATTTTAATTTTCCCAACATTGACTGGGATTCACTTTGTGTTAGGGGTTTAGATGGAGCAGGATTTGTAAGGAGCATCCAGGGGGATTTTTGAGAGCAGTATGTAAGTAGACCAACTCAGGAAGGGGCCATACTGGACCTGGTGTTGGGGAATGAGCCCGGCAAGGTGGTTGAAGGTTCAGTAGGGGTTTACTTTGGGAATAGTGATCACAATTCCGTAAGATTTAGAATACTGATGGGAAAAGACGAGAGTTGTCCTAAAGGAAGTGTGCTGACCTGGGGGAAGGCCAACTATAGCAAAATTTGGCAGGAGCTGGGGAATATGGATTGGGATCAGCTGTTTGAGGGTAGATCCACATTTGATATGTGGGAGGCTTTTAAAGAGAGATTGATTAGATTGCAGGGCAGACATGTCCCTGTGAAAATGAAGGATAGAAAGGGCAAGATTAGGGAATCCTGGATGACAGGTGAAATTGTGAGACTAGCAAAGAGGAAAAAGGAAGCACACATAAGGTCTAGGTGGCTGAAAACAGATGAAACTTTATAAGAATATCGGGAAAGTAGGACCAATCTGAAACGAGGAATTAAGAGGGCTAAAAGGGTTCATGAAATATCTTTAGCAAACAGGGATGGGAAAATCCCAAAGCCTTTTATTCACACATAAGGAGCAAGTGGGTAACTAGAGAAAGGGTTGGCCCGCTCAAGGACAAAGGAGGGAAGTTATGCGAGGTGTCAGAGAAAATGAGTGAGATTCTTAATGTGTACTTTGCGTCGGTATTCACTGCAGACAAGGACAGGACGGATGTTGACGTTAGGGATAGATGTTTGATTACTCTAGGTCAAGTCGGCATAAGGAGGAGGGAAGTGTTGGGTATTCTAAAAGGCATTAGGGTGGGCGAGTTGCCAGGTCTGGATGGGATCCATCTCAGTTTACTGCGGGAAGCAAGAGAGGAAATACCTGGGGCCTTAACAGATATCTTTGCAGCATCCTTGAGCACAGGTGATGCCCCAGAGGACTGGAGAATTGCTAATGTTGTCCCCTTGTTTAAGAAGGGTAGCAAGGATAATCCAGGAAATTACTGACCGGTGAGCCTGACGTCAGTGGTGGGGAAGCTGCTGGAGAAGATTCTGAAGGATAGGATTTGGTTACCTTTGGGAGAAAATGGTGTTATTCGTGATAGGCAGCATGGTTTTGTACAGAGAAGGTCATGTCTTAGCAACTTGATAGAATTCTTTGAGGAAGTGACAAAGTTGATTGATGATGGAAGGGCTGTGCATGTCATATACATGGACTTCAGTACGGTGTTTGATATATGGCAGGCTGATGGAGAAAGTGAAGTCGCATGGGGTCCAGGGTGTGCTAGCTAGATGGATAAAAAACTGGCTGGGCAACAGGAGTCAGAGAGTTGCAGTGGAAGGGAGTTTCTCAAAATGGAGACCTGTGACCAGTGGTGTTCCACAGGGATCTGTGTTGGGACCACCATTGCTTGTGATATACATAAATGATCTAGGGAAGGTGTAGACGGTCTGATTAGCAAGTTTGCAGATGACACTAAGATTGGTGGAGCAGCAGATTGTGAAGGAGAATGCAGCAGAATATAGATAGACTGGAGAGTTAGGTGGAGAAATGGCAGATGGAGTTCAATCCAGGCAAGTGTGAGGTGATGCATTTTGGAAGATCAAATTCAAGGGCGAACTATACAGTAAATGGAAAAGCCCAGGGGAAAATTGATGAACAGAGAGATCTGGGTGTTCAGGTCTATTGTACTCTGAAGGGGGCAACACAGGAGGATAGAGTGGTCAAGAAGGCATATGGCATGCTTTCATTCATCGGATGGGGTATTGAGTACAAGAGTTGGCAGGTCATGTTACAGTTGTATCGGACTTTGGTTCAACCACGTTTGGAATACTGCATACAGCTCTGGTCGCCACATTACCAAAAGGATGTGGATGCTTTGGGGAGGGTGCAGAGGAGGCTCACCAGGATGTTGCCTGGTATGGAGGGCGCTAGCTATGAAGAGAGGTTGAGTAGATTAGGATTATTTACATTAGAATGGCGGAGGTTGAGGTGGGACCTGATTGAGGTCTACAAAATCATGAGGGATATAGACAGGGTGGTTATCAAGAAGCTTTTTCCCAAAGTGAGGGGCTCAGTTACTAGGGGTCATGATTTCAAGGTGAGAGGTGAAAAGTTGAAGGGAGATATGCGTGCAGAGGGTGGTGGGTGCCTGGAACGCGTTGCCAGCGGAGGTGGTAGAGGCGGGTATGATAGCGTCATTCTAGAAGTATCTAGACAGATACGTGAATGGGGCAGGGAGCAGAAGGATACAGATCCTTGGAAAGTAGGCTAGATAACAAAATGTGGAGCTGGATGAACACAGCAGGCCAAGCAGCATCTCAGGAGCACAAAAGCTGACGCTTTGGGCCTAGACCCTTCATCAGAGAGGGGGTTGGGGAGAGGGAACTGGAATAAATAGGGGGAGGCGGACCAAAGATAGAGAGGAGAGTATAGGTGAGGAGGTAGGGAGGGGTTAGGTCAGTCCAGGGAAGATGGACAGGTCAAGGAGGCGGGATGAGGTGGTAGGTAGGAAATGGAGGTGCGGCTTGAGGTGGGAGGAAGGGATGGGTGAAAGGAAGAACTTCCTCCGTTACATTGATGACTGTATCGGCGCCGGCTCTTGCTCCCCAGGGGAGCTCGAACAGTTCATCCACTTCACCAACACCTTCCACCCCAACCTCAAGTTCACCTGGGCCATCTCCAACACATCCCTCACCTTCCTGGACCTCTCAGTCTCCATCTCAGGTAACCAGCTAGAAACTGATGTCCATTTCAAGCCCACTGACTCCCACAGAGATCTAGAATACACCTCCTCCCACCCACCCTCCTGCAAAAATTCCATCTCCTATTCCCAATTCCTCCGCCTCCGCCGCATCTGCTCCCAGGATGAGGCATTCCACTCCCGCGCATCCCAGATGTCCATGTTCTTCAAGGACCGCAACTTTCCCCCCACAGTGGTCGAGAATGCCCTTGACCGCGTCTCCCGCATTTCCCGCAACACATCCCTCACACCCCGCCCCCTCCACAACCGCCCCAAGAGGATCCCCCTCATTCTCACATACCACCCCACCAACTTCCGGATACAATGCATCATCCTCCGACACTTCCGCCAACTACAATCCGACCCCACCACCCAGGACATTTTTCCATCCCGACCCTTGTCTGCTTTCCGGAGAGACCACTCTCTCAGTGACTCCCTTGTCCGCTCCACACTCCCCTCCAACCCCACCACACCCAGCACCTTCCCCTGCAACCGCAGGAAGTGCTACACTTGCCCCCACACCTCCTCCCTCACCCCCATCTCAGGCCACAAGATGACCTTCCATATCAAGCAGATGTTCACCTGCACACATGCCAATGTGGTATATTGTATCCATTGTACCCGGTGTGGCTTCCTCTACATTGGAGAAACCAAATGGAGGCTTGGGGACCGCTTTTCAGATCACCTACACTCGGTTTGCAATAAACAACTGCACCTCCCAGTCGCGAACCATTTCAACTCCCCCTCCCATTCCTCAGACGACATGTCCATCATGGGCCTCCTGCAGTGCCACAATGATGCCACCCGAAGTTTGCAGGAACAGCAACTCATATTCCGCTTGGGAACCCTGCAGCCCAATGGTATCAATGTGGACTTCACCAGCTTCAAAATCTCCCCTTCCCCCACTGCATCACAAAACCAGCCCAACCTGTCTCTGCTTCCCTAACCTATTCTTCCTCTCACCCATCCCTTCCTCCCACCTCAAGCTGCACCTCCATTTCCTACATAACACCTCATCCCGCCTCCTTGACCTGTCCATCTTCCCTGGACTGACCTATCCCCTCCCTACCTCCCCACCTATACTCTCCTCTCTACCTACCTTCTTTTCTTTCCATCTTCGGTCCGCCTCCCCCTCTCTCCCTATTTATTCCAGAACTCTCACCCCATCCCCCTCTCTGATGAAGGGTCTGGGCCCGAAACATCAGTTTTTGTGTTCCTGAGATGCTGCTTGGCCTGCTGTGTTCATCCAGCTTCACACTCTGTTATCTTGGATTCTCCAGCATCTGCAGTTCCCATTATCACTTGGAAAGTAGGCGACAGGTTTAGACAGAGGGCCTGGATTGGCGCAGGCTTGGAGGGCCGAAGGCCCTGCTCCTGTGCTGTAATTTTCTTTGTTTTTTGTTTTATGTAAAATTGCCCATAGTGTTCAGGGATATGTACATTAGGGGGATGGATCTGGATGGGAAGTTCTGAGATTCATTGTGGACTTGTTGGGCTGAAGGGCCTGTTTCCTCACTCTATGGGTTCTGGTTCTTATACCTGAAGTTGGTACCTTCTGGTGTCCTTCCACCAATCAAAACAATTCCTCTCGATCAACCCTGCCTGGACCCTTCGTGAATATGAAGATTTTGGTCAAACCTTCTCACCACCATCTCTCATAGAAGGAGTGTATCAAAAACCTTTCCAATTGATCTCCATTAACTGAAATGGTACATTGCTGGGATCATTCTCATAAAAGTTTAAAACATTTCCATCCTTCTTAATGTGTAGTGCCCAGAATTAGACAATACTTCAGCTGAGGTTGAACAGCTTTTTATTAAGTTTCACAGTGCCATCTTTGCTGTCGTAGTCTGTACTTCAACTTATCAAAACCTGGGTTCTGCCTTTTTAACAGTGTTCTAAATCTTGCCTGTCACTTTGCAATGACTGGTGCAGAAATACCATCAGATCCTTCTGCTTCTGCATCCATTGTAAGTGAAATGAACTGCCAGAGGATGTAATGGATGCAGCTACAGTTACAACATTTATAAGGCATTTGGACAAGTAAAAGGATAGGAACGTTTTAGAGGGATATGGACCAAATGCAAGCAAATGGAATTTGTTTAGTTTAGGAAATCTGGTTGGCATGGATGAGTTGGATGGAAAGTATGTTTTCCAAGCTGTGACTCCATGAGTTTATTTCATATTGCCTCGCCTTGAACTACCCAACAAAATGCATCATTTCACATTACAGTTCAAATGCTCTCTCTGTCCATTCCACCAAATAGTACATGTTATTTTGCAATCCATCACATTATTTCCAAATGTTGTAACACCTGCAAATTGTAAAACTATGTCCTGCACATACAAATACCGCTCATTATCTGTATCAACAAAAGCAGGGATCGTGCCAATAATCCATGGGAACACCATTACCTGCATGTACTTTTATCCAGACCGAAAAAAAGTTCACTGCCACTCTCTGTTTCCAATTATTTATCTAATTTCTGGTGAGCTCTAATTCCTAACCTTTTAATTTTTTGCTGACAAATCTACACATCATGTCATCAAATATCTTTTGGAAGTCCATACACAACGTCATCTGGTTCATTACCCTGAGCAGGTATCTCTGTTACCATAGCAACCCATGAGAGTTCAGCGTTCACAGTCACAGTGATTTGGGGTGGCACGGTGGCTCAGTGGTTAACACTGCAGCCTCACAGCGCCAGGGACCCGAGTTCAATTCCACCCTCAGGTGACTGTCTGTGTGGAGTTTGCACATTCTCCCAGTGTCTGCGTGGGTTTCCTCTGAGTGGTCTGGTTTGCTCCCACAGTCCAAAGATGTGCAGGTTAGGTGGATTGGCCATGCTATATTGCCCATAGTGTTCAGGGGTGTGTCAATTAGGTACGTTATAGGCAGATGGGTCTGGATGGGATGCTCTGAGGGTTGGTGTGGACTTGTTGGGCTGAAGGACCTGTTTCCACACTGTAGGGATTCTGTGATAACCCTTGTGTATAGCTCAGATATTGATAGCTTAAAAAATTGTAAATAGAATAAAATTGGGAAAATGTGAACCATAGAATCCCTACAAGGTGGAAAGAGGCCATTCAGTCCATCAAATCTACACCAACTCTCTGAAGAGCATCCCAAACAGACCGAACCCCCTAAATTATCCCCGTAACCCCACATTTTACAATGACTAACCCACCTAACCTGCACATCCCTAGACACTACGGGACAATGTAGCATCGCCAATCTACCTAACCTGCTCACCTTTGGACTGTGGGAGGAAACTGGAGCACCTGGAGTAAACCCATGCAAACACTGGGAGAACATAAGATTGTTCATTTTGGAAGGGTGATCAAAAGGACAGGGTATTATTTAAATGGAGAAAAAGTGCAGAAAGCTGCAACACAAAGGGATTTGGGGGGAGAGAGGTAATAGAAATTGCAGACGCTGGAGAATCTGAGATAACAAGGTGTAGAGTGCTGGATGAACAAAGCAGGCCAAGCAGCATCTTAGGACCAGGAAAGCTGACATTTCGAGCCTAGACCCTTGGGGACACTTGTGCACAAAACACAGAAAGCTGGCATGAGGGCTCAGGTAATCAGGAAAGCTCATGGAATGTCGGGTCTATTTCAAGGGCCTTGGAGTGTAAGAGTTGGGACCTCTTGCCACAACTGTATGTCATTTCACTTGTTAAAGGAGCAGATGGATTTCAAATAAACCTGTTGGGACTATAACCTGGTGTCATATGACTTCTGAATTTGCATCTGTACAAAGTGTTAGTGAGACCACATTTGGAGTATTGTGAGTAGATTTGGTACCCATATTTAAGGAAAAACATAGTTTCATTGGAGGACGAGACAGGGTAGATGCAAGAAGCATGTTCTAATGCCAGGGAGTCAAGAGCCAGGGGAACATAGTCTAAGAATTTAGGGTAGGCTAAGGCAAAGAATTTACTACCACAGAAATTTGACCCATCTTCTGTCTATATGTCCACTCAGTTTGCCTATCTATACCTTTTTACAGCCTTTTTGTTTCCTACTTACATGTCACATTGCAACTTAGCGATAGGATGAACCCATGGGAAATGTTTCAATCATATTGTGTTCAATTCTGGTGACCATATTACAGGGAGGATGTTGAGGCTTTGCAGAGGGTGCAGAAGAAGTTCACCAGGATATTGCCTGGATTAGAGTGTATGAACTATAAGGAGAGGCTTGTAAAGCTACAGTTGTTTTCTCCGGAGCGGCAGGGGCTGAGGGGAGACTTGATAGGAATCTATAAAATTATGATATTCATAGACACATTTGACAGTCAGAATCTTTCTCCGTGAGCTGAAATCTCTTATACAAAGGGGCTTGCATTTACAGTGAGAGGTGAAATGCTCAAAGGAGACGAAAGGGGCAAGATTTTTTGCAGAGATGGTAGCAGTCTGGTACACGCTGCCAGGGATGGTGGTGGAGTCAGATACGACAAAAGTGTTTTAAGGGGCTTTTAGATAAACAATGAAAATGCAAGTAATGGAGGGATATGGGCCAAGGGCAGACAGAAGGGAATAGTTTAATTTGGTGTCATATTTGGCAAAACATTGTGGGCCAAAGGGCCGTTCCTACTCTACGTTCTATTCAACGGACTTGAGAGTTATGCAGAGAGAGTGGGAGGGGAGAGAGAATGACGCAAACAACAAAATACACTTAAGACCACAACCCAATCAGCCATGACCTTATTGAATGGCAAAGCAAGTTTCGAGGGCCAAATGGCCTACTCCTGCTCATTAGCCCTTTGTTCCTGGATGCCTTTAGTATTCTCTTTGTGTGCCTAGTTGCAAATTTCAAAAAAAAATCATAATTTGGCTTAGTTCTGTGTCTTTAGCTGCAGCTGCTGTCTGCTTTCAGAAAGAGATTTGGGACAAATCAAACAACCTGTTTGACAATTATGCTGATCATGGTGAAGTTGACGATGACCTAAACACATTTTCCATGGAAAACTAATCAATCCACACAACACTGGCTATTGTCTATATATTGTCCTCACTGCCTGACTTTCTTTCTTTCAGAAAATGGACAGCCAGAAATTTGAATTTGGCGATCTCGACTTTGATAATATGTTTGAAGATTATACAAATGCTTACGACTACATTATTGACCCAGACGTGTCGCCCTGTTACTCTGAAGTGAATGAATCAATCAACACAGCTCTGGCTGTTATCTACAGCCTGGTGTGCTTCCTCGCTGTGACAGGGAACATTATTGTAATGATTGTCCTACTTTATGATCGACGTACCATATCATCCACAGACACCTACCTGCTACATCTGGCAGTGGCTGATCTGCTCTTTGCTGTGACCCTGCCTTTTTGGGCAGTGGATGCTGTATCTGGCTGGGTGTTTGGTGATGCCATGTGTAAAATTATCAGCATGTTACAGGAGATTAACTTCTACAGTGGGATTTTATTGCTGGCTTGTATCAGTATTGATCGTTTTCTGTCCATCGTCTACGCTACACGGGTCCACATGCGGAAGAGTCCATTTATATGTCAGGTGGTTTGTGCTGCTGTTTGGTTGATGGCTATTATCTTATCTTTACCAATTTTGTACAAAGGTGAATTTACTCCACCTGGTTCCAAAAGACTGATGTGTTATGAGATGCTTGATGCGGAATCAGCACCAATTTGGAGAGTAACGACCAGATTTTTGCGGCATTTTATTGGGTTTGTCATCCCTCTCGCTATCATGATTTTCTGCTACAGTGTGACAATCCAGAAACTGTTTCAAACGAAGGGATTCCAGAAACATAAAGCGATGAAAGTTATCATCGTGGTGGTGTTGGCTTTTCTCATTTGTTGGTTCCCACACAATATTACTGTGTTCTTTGACACACTGATGAGGAGCAAACTCATTGCTGAGACTTGTGAGAAGCGTAATCATATTGATCAAACTTTATTTGGAACTCGAAGTTTGGGATTCCTGCACAGCTGCATTAACCCATTCGTATATGGGTTTATCGGGGTAAAATTCAGGAGGAATCTGTTCAAGCTCTTGGCTTCAAAAGGCATCATGAAGCGAAGTTCTGATTCACGATATACGAGGTCTTCATCGTCTTCCTCATCTGGCATGTAAAGTCTTTGTGACATTGGTTGATGTCTATCAGCAAAATGACAAATTAAGAAAAAACCAAATGAGAAAGAATGAGTGACTTTGTAACTCATTGATGAACAATACAATTTTGAACTTTGTTTTTAAGCTTTACTTACAAAAGCGATCAAAACCGACAGCTTTGAAGATGACTATTCCACCACTTTGGCTGTAGAGGGCCCACTCCTTGGTATTTGCTGCATTATTTATCTCTGCACGAATGCATAAGGGGTTTGTACGGAAGCTCCACCTGAGTTAACAAGCAGTTATTGAATGGTATGTCACTTAAGAAATAAAAATTGAATTCCTTCAGTGTGATTCCTTGTGTTCTATGCCATTTGATGCATTATTGATATCAACGTGTTCTTGTTGTTTTATCTCTGAGCACTTACGTAATGCTGACGCATAAAGCCACTGAGGTCAGTCACAGTGAAACAACAGTGGTTCAATCCTATGGAACAAATATGTAGGATCCCCCAATGATACTTCAACCACTTGTCAGCTTTGTTATCTAAAACTATATCGAGGGCCACGTCCTCTCTTGTAGGGCCTTCTCTTTACTAACTTAAAAAGCTCTCCTGGATGGATTTTAAGAATTCAGCTCCTGCAAACCTTTCACATAATGACTACCCAAGTTAATGATGGGGAAGTTGAAATCCCCTTCTATCACTATTCTATTATTTTCACACTTGCATGAATTTTTCCTAAACTCTGCTCTTCTAAAAACCAAAAGAAGTGCAGATGCTGTAAATCAGAAATAAAAGCAGAAGTTTCTGGAAAAGCTCAGCAGACTGAGCAGCATCTGCGAAGAGAAATCAGGGTTAACGTCTCAGAACTGAGAAAGGCTCATCGGACCTGAAACGTTTACTCTAATTTCTCTTCACAGATGCTGCCAGACCTGCTGAGCTTTTCCAGCAACTTCGGTTTTTGTTTCTGCTCTTCTATTCCTCTCAGATTGTTAGAGGGTTTATAATACACTCAAGATGCCACCATTGACATAATTTGAGAAAGTGTCAAAGGTAAATGTTTCCTTCTCATCCTTCTTGACTTGGCTGCAGTCTTTGACAAGTTAGACTTGGAAAACATTTCGACAACATCCAGGACTGGGCTGACAAGTGGCAAATAACATTTGTACTTCGTGGCTGTCTCCAAAAGAGAAAATCTATCCATCATCCCTTGACGCTTGATGGAATTGCTTTCATCGAATCTCTGACTGTCACAGCTTGAACGGTTACCAACGACTAGAAACTGGACTGGACTAGCCATATAAATGCAGCAGTTGCAAGAGCAAGTCAGAGGTACGGGATTCTATCGTTAGTAACTCACCTTCAGCCAAAAGTGTCAAGGTTATGCTGATGACAAAGAGCTGGGCAGAAGATGGAGTAAGTGATCAGGGGAGATGGAGCCCGGAGAGAGAGAAAGAAAATTAGCAGACAAAAGAGATGGTATTTTGGGATGGTATCACTGATCTCTTTGGTTGCCTAATTTTCTTTCTCTCCATCCGGGCACCTCTACCCCATATTGCTTACTCACCTGCAGCCACAGAAACGCTATCCGTTCCCCTAATTAACAAATCCCCATCACTGTTGCCCCTGCTTTCTTCTTCCTCCTCCTCCCTGTTGTGATGCCAGAAACCTGCCTCTGACTGCACTCCCTTGAAATACCAGTGCGCTCCTCAGCTTCCAAAATGGAAAGGTGATTAGTGAGCAGGACTATAGGGAAGTTCTTTGCTACCTGCCTGATTCTTCTGAACCCAGCTCACTGTTATCAATGCGATCTTTTCCGTAATTTCTACATTCTCTTCCTGCAAACATCCTTAGATGCATCTCACCTGGTCCTGGTATCTTGTTGACTTTAGAGGTCAACAATCTATCCAGTACTTCTTATTAGTTTTAAATCCATTTAGTAGCAGAGTTTACTCCTCTATCACTGTGGCTTGGGCAGCATCCTCCTCCTCTGTAAAGACATGTGCAAAATATTCATCTAACATCTCACTCATCCTCTCTGCCTCCATTTGTAAATCTTGTTTTGGCCTCTGATTGGCTCTGCTCCATTAATCACTCTTACCATATACATGATTATTTGATTTGATTAATCAGTGTCACATGTACTGAGATACAGTGAGAAGTATTGCATACTAATCTGAAAAATCGTATCTTATATAAGTACATCAGAGTGATAGAACAGAAAGCAGAATGTAGAGTTATAGGAACAGAGAAGGTGCAGAGAAAGATCAACACATAAATGAGAGGTCTGTTCAAAAGTCTGATAGTAGGAGGGAAGAAACTGTTTTTTTTCTGTTGGTGTGTGTTTTCAAACTTTTGCGCTTTCTGCCTGATGGAAGAGGGTGGAAGAGAATATAGCCAGGGTGGGAATGGTCTGTTATCATGTTGTCTGCTCTCTAAAGGCAGCAGAAAGTGTAGACAGTGTCATAGAGTCATTCAGCACAGAAATAGACCCTTCGGTCCAATCAGCCCATGTCAACCATAATTGCAACCTAAACTAGCTCCACCTGCCTGTACTTGGCCTATATCCCTCTAAACATTTTTTATTCTTGTACTTCTATAAATGTCTTTTAAATGTTGTAACTGTACCCACATCCACCACTTCCTCAGGAAGTTCATTCCACACGCCAACCACTCTCCGTGTAAAATAATTGTCCCTGATGTCTTTTTTATATCTTTCTCCACTCATCCGAAAAATACACCCTCCAGTCTTTAAATCCCCCACCTTGGGGGAAAAGACCTGTGCTATTCACTTTATCTATGCCCCTCATGATTTTATAAACCTATATAAGGTCACCCATCAACCTCCTACTCAAGTGAAAAATGTCCCAGCCTATCCACCCTCTCCTCATAATTCAAACCCTCCATTCCTGGCAACATCCTCATAATTTCTTTTGAATTTTCTCCAGCTTAATAATATTCTTTCTATAAAGGTGAGACCAGAACTGGACATAGTATTCCAGAAGAGGCCTCACGAATGTCCTGTACAACCTCAGCATGACTTCTCAACTCCTGGACTCAAAGACCTGCAAAATGAAGGTAAGGATGCTAATCACCTTTTTAACCACTGCATCTATATGTGATGCAAACTTCAAAGAATTGTGAACCCCTAGGTCTCTCTGTTCTACAACACTATCCAAGGCCCTGCTTTTAGATTAGATTAGATTAGATTCCCTACAGTGTGGAAACAGGCGTCTTGGCCCAACAAGTCCACATCGACCCTTGAAGAATCCCACCCAGACCCATCCCTGTATAACCCACATACCCCTGAACACTACAGGCAATTTAGCATGGCCGATCCACCTAGCCTGCACATCTTTGGATTGTGGGAGGAAACCGGAGGACCCGGAGGAAACCCATGCAGACACGCGGAGAATTGTGAAGTTTTTGTGATGGATTGGGCTGTGTTCACAACTCTCTGTAATTTCTTGCCACCTTGGGCAGAGCGGTTGCCACACCAAGATATGATGCATCTGGTTAGGATGCTTTCTATAGTGCATCTATAAAAATTGGTAACAGTTGTAAAAGCTTAGAGCCACACCACATGGAAACAGTCTCTTTGGTCCAAATTGTCAGCACTAACCTCACATCCCAATCTAATCTCATCACATCTTCCAGCATTTGTCTCTATTGCACTAAACGCTTCCTATTTATATACCCACCCAGATGGCTTTCAGAGGTTATAATTGTACCCACCTCCACCACTTCCTCTGGCAGCCCCGTTCTATACAGCACCACCCTCCAGGTTCCCCTTAGGTCCTTTTTAAAACTTTCCCCTCTGACCTTAAACCTCTGGCTTTGAGTTTTGGACTCTCCCCGCCGGAATAAAGACCTTGGCTGTTCACCCTATCCATGCCCCTCATGATTTTATAAACTTCTATAAGGTCACCCTCAGCCTCCGACGCTCCAGGGAAAACAGCCCCAGCTTGTAGAAGGGTGACATGGTGGCTCAGGGGTTTGCAACGCTGCCTCACAGTGCCAGGGACTTGGGCTCAATTTCACCGTCAGGCGACTGTCTGTGTGGAGTTTACACATTCTTCTTTGTATGGGTTTCCTCTGGACTTTTTGGTGTTCTCCCACAGCTCAAGGATGTGCAGGTTAGGTGGACTGGCCATGGTAAATTGCCTTGGGATGTGTAGGCAAGTTGGAATTGCTATGGGAAATGCAGGATTACTGGGATAGGATGGAGGGATGGATCTGGGTGGGATGTTCTTCGGAGGGCCTGTGTGGACTTGATGGTCGGCATGGTCTGATTTCACAAAGCAGGGATTCTATGAATCTATGATTCAGACAGTATAGACATGCTGAATTTCATTAGCCTTCTGAGGAAGTAGAGGTATTGGTGTGCTTTCTTGGCTCTAGCTTCAACATGGATGGGCCAGGACAGATTGTTGACGATATTTTCTCCTGGGAAAGTGAAGCTCTCAGCCACCTCAGCCTCAGCACCATTGGTACAGACAGGGGCGTGTCCTCCACTCCACTTCCTAAAGTCGATGATCAGCTCCTTTGTTTTGCTGACATTTAGGGAGAGAATGCTGCATTTATACCATGCCACTAAGTTGTCTATCTCTTTCCTGTACTCTGTCTTGTCGTTGTTTGAGATCCAGTCCACTAGGGTGGTGGCATCAGCAAATTTATAAATGGAGTATGAACTGAATTTGGACAAACATTCATGGGTGTATAAGGGGTATAGTTAGAGGCTGAGTACGTAGCCTTACAGGGCAATGGTGTTGAGGATTACTGTGGAGGAGGTGATGTTGCCTGTCTCTATTGATTGCGGTCTATGGGCCAGGAAGCCAGGGATCCAGTTGCAGAGGGAGGAGCAGACTCCTAGGTCTTGGAGTTTGGAAATGATTATTAGGTTGTTAAAGGTGGAGCTAAATCCAATTATTGGAGACTGATGAAGGCGTCCTTGTTATCCAGATGTTCCAGGGATGAGTGTAGGGTCAGGCAGATGGCACTTACTGTGGACTTCGAGTGACAGTAGGTGAATTACAGTGGATCAAGGCAATCTGGGAGGCTGCAGTTGATGTGTGCTATTACTAACCGCATGATGCACTTTCTAATGATGGAAGTCAGAGCCACTGAGCAGTGGTCATGAAGCCACGCTGCCTGGTTTTTCTCTGACACCGGGATCATGGTGATCATCGTGAAGCAGGTGAGACCCTCCCAATGTAGTAAGGAGAGGTTAACGATGACTGTGAATGCTCTCGCCATCTGGTCCATACAGGATCTGAGTGCATGGCCTGAGACTCCATCTGGGCTAATTGCATTCACCATTGAGAAGCCCGAACTGATGTGTGCTGTGGTGACTGGGCATTGGTGTGCTTGAGGCTGTTGGAGCAGGTAACAACATTTCACTGACGTACCATTCAAAATGACCATAGGATGCATTGAACACATCAGGGAGGGAAGTATTGTTGTTAGTGATTCTACTCGACTTTGTTTTATGGTCCGTTCTACCGTGTAAGCCTCTCCACAGGCTGCGTGTGTTTGCGTGGTTCGCCTGGTGCTCGAGTTTGGTCTGATATTGTCACTTGGCATCCCGGATGGCTTTGTGAAGATCACACCTAGATTTCCTGTATCGGTCAGGGTCACTCAGCCAGAACAGCTCAGACCCGGGCTTCAGTAGGGAGGGGAACTTGCAGTTCATCCACATCTTCCCGTGGGGGAACATTTACATTAACTTCAGAAGCAAAAGATAGACATTGCTGGAAAGCTTAGCAGGTCTGGCAGCATCTTTGAAGAAAAATCAGGGTTAACGTTTCAGCTCTGGTGACCCTTCCTCCAACTTCCTTGGAGTTTGGAAATGATTATTACTGGAATTAGGTTGTTAAAGGTGGAGCTAAATCCAATTATTGGAGACTAAAACGCTAACTCTGATTTCTCTTTACAGATCCTGCCAGATCTGCTGAGCTATTCCAGCAATCTCTATTTTTGTTTCTGATTTACAGCATCCACCGTTCTTTTGGGCTTTACTCAGATTAACTTCTTTGACATCTGATCCCCTACACACATGTTGATGAAGTCACTGATGGCAGTGATGTTGATATTTAAGTTGGCCGCTGAGTTCTTGGACATGGACTAGTCCACCGACTCCAAACAGTCATGGAGGAGCATGTCTGCGACCAGCACTGTATGACTCTCTGTACTGATCCTCACGCTTCAGTTTCTGCTTATAAGCTGGGAGAAGGAGTACAGCTTTCTCAAAG
This sequence comes from Stegostoma tigrinum, assembly GCF_030684315.1. Classification (NCBI taxonomy): domain Eukaryota; kingdom Metazoa; phylum Chordata; class Chondrichthyes; order Orectolobiformes; family Stegostomatidae; genus Stegostoma; species Stegostoma tigrinum. The sequence continues at coordinate 104,335,860 of NC_081360.1, forward strand.
CACTGAGCAACAAGCCAGAGACCGAGACATTGACCAACAGCCAGCGAGAGCAGAGCGTAAATGTTCTGAGCAGCAGTCACCCAGTCTATGCCTCGTTTCCCCAATGGTCTCAAGAAAGACCCTGAGCTACCTGTTGCCTGCCAGTTTAACGTACCACCCTGTTCCCTGCCAACATCTCGGGTCCAGGCCCGAAATGTCAGCTTTCCTGCTCCTAAGATGCTGCTTGGCCTGCTGTGTTCATCAAGCTTCACACTTTGTTATCTCGGATTCTCCGGCATCTGCAGTTCCTATTAGCTCTGCGTCTGGCTTGCTGCAGTGTTCCAGTGAAGCTTAGCCCAAGCTGGAGAAACAACATCTCATTTTCCGCTTGGGGACCCTACTGCCCGCCGGACTCAATATTGAGTTCAATAATTTGAGGGCTTAAACTCTCCTATGTCCCAGCCCCATTCACCACACACCAGGCCCTGTTATCACATAGCCTGCCAGTACACACTACACATTTTTAGTCTCTAACAGTCCCCACTAACAGCTATTCACCCTCCCACCCTGATCATTATCAACTCCTTCGTCTGTCCAACTGCTCTTCTCTCTCTCAGGCTCTATTCTATCGTTTACTTCCTACCCAACCCCCTCCCTGTTTTCTATACATAAATTTACATTTTCCCAGCTATTGTAGGAGTTGCCGATGCTGGAGAATCTGAGATAAAAAGGTGTAGACCTGGATGAACACAGCATCAGAGGAGCAGGAAGGCTGACATTTTGAAGGAAGCAGTGCAGGGATTCCCTGTGGCCGTTCCCCTCAATAATAAATATACCATTTTGGATACTGCTGTGGGGGTGACCTACCAGGGGAAGGCCATAGCGGACAGGTCTCCGGCACTGATCCTGGCCCTGTGGCACAGAAGGGAATGGGGGAGAATAGCAGAGCAACTGTAGTGGGGGATTCGATAGTAAGACGCACAGATAGGCGGTTCTGTGGACGCGAATGAGATAAAAGGATGGTATGTTGCCTCCCGGGTGCCAGGGTCCGTGATGTCTTGGATCGTGTCTTCAAGATCCTTAAGGGGGAGGGTGAGCAGCCAGCAGTCATGGTATCCCTGCTCTGTCTGCCTATTTCCGTTTCCCATTCCTGACAGTCACCCAGCTACCTTTTTCCTGTAACTTGGCTGTGACCACCTCCTTGTAACTCTTCTCTATCACCCCCTCAGGCTCCCGAATGATCTGGAGTTCATCCAGCTCCAGCTCCAGTTCCCTAACACGGTCTTTGAGGAGCTGGAGTTGGGTGCACTTCCTGCAGGTGAAGTCAGAGGGGACATGGTACACATCGGTACAAATGACATGGTTAGAAAGACGGCAGAGAATGTGAAAAATGAGTACAAGGAGTTAGGTTGGAAGATGAAGTCCAAAACAAACAGGGTAGTTATATCTGGATTACTATCAGTGCCCCGTGATAATGGGGTAAGAAACTGGGAGAGAGTGCAGCTAAACATGTGGCTACAGGGCTAGTATAAGAGGGAGGGCTTCCATTATGTGGATATTTGGAGCACATTCTGGGGAAGGTGGACCTGTACAGTAATGATGGGTTGCACCTGAACCGGAAGGGTACAAGTATCCTGGGAGGGAGGTTTGCTAGAGCTGTATGGGATGGGTTAAACTTGTTTGGCAGGGGGTGGGGAACTGGATTTATAATTCAGAGGATGAGGTATTCGGCCTTCCAACAGACACAACAGGGAGTGAGGTGGTTTATAAAGACATGTGGTCGATGGAGCGTAATTGCGGACACCGACATGGTTTGAGGTGTGTATACTTCAATGCCACAAGGATCAGAAATAAAGTGGATGAGCTTAGAGCATAGGTCGGCACCTGGAACTACGATGTTGTGGCCATTACAGAAACTTGGGTACTTCAAGGAGAGGAATGGTTGTTGGAAGTTCCAGGGTTTAGATGCTTTAAAAGAAATAGGGAGGGTGGTAAAAGAGGTGGGGGAGTGGCATTGTTCGTCAGGGAGAGCATAATAGCTACTAGAAGGCAGTTTGAGAATGATATGTCTACAGAGTCAGCTTGGGTTGAGGTCAGGAACAAGAAAGGAGCAGCCACTTTGTTGGGGGTATTTTACAGACTCCCTAATAGTTACAGAGAAGTAAAGGAGCAGGTTAGGAGGCAGATACTGGAAAGGTGCAGAAGTCACAGGGTTGTAGTCATGGGTGACTTCAACTTTCCAAATATGGATTGGAAACATTTTAGTTTAGATGGAGTAGATTTTGTTCAGTGCATTCAGGAAGGATTCTTGACATAGTATGTAGATAGACCAACACGAGGAGAGGCCACTTTGGATTTGGTGCTTGGCAACGAGCTGGGCCAAGTGTGAGACCCGTTGGGAGGAGAGCATTTTGGCAGTAGCGATCATAACTCTGTTCCTTTCATGACAGTCATGAATAAGGATAGGTACATACGGCAGGGTAAAGTTTGTGGAGAAATGTGGAGGTTGTTTGAGGAATGCATACTGCATGTGCTTGACATGTTTATCCCTAGCAGGCAGGGAAGATGTGGTCGAGTGAGGGAGCCATGGTTCTCGAGAGAGGTCGAACGACTGGTTAAGTGGAAGAAGGAGGCTTATATAAGGTTTTGGAAAAGAGGAACAGAAAAGGCTTTAGAGGGATACAAGTTAGCCAGGAAGGAGCTGAAGAAAGGGTTGAGGAGAGATATAAGGGGGCATGAGAAGACCTTGGCTGATAGGATCAAGGAAAACTCCAAGGCTTTATACATGAATGTGCAGAACAAGAGAATGACCAGAGAAAGGGGAGGGCCGATCAAGGATTGTGAACAGAATTTGTGCACAGAGCCTAAAGAGATAGGAGAGGTCCTTAATGAATACTTTTCTTCAGTATACATAACCTAGGGGGACCTAGTTGTAGAGGAGGACGTTGTTTATACAGTCAAGAAGGCTAGAGGAGTTTGATGCTAGTCAAGAAGATGTGCTAGGAATTCTGAGGAAGTTGAAGACTGAAAAGTCCCCCGGGCCTGATGGGATTTATCCAAGGATTCTATGGGAAGTGAGGGACGAGATCACAGGGCCTTTGGCGATGATCTTTTCGTCCTCACTGTCCATGGGAATAGTGCCAGAAGATTGGAAAGGGGAAAACATCTTTTCCTTGTTCATAAAAGGGAACAGGATAACCCTGGAAATTACAGACCAGTTAGTCTTACGTCAGTGGTGGGCAAATTATTGGAAAAGGCTCTGAGAGGCAGGAGTTTTGAAGAGGTGACCAAACACGTGGATGAAGGTGGAGCAGTGGATGTGGTATACATGGATTTAAGTAAGGTGCTTGATAAGGTTCCCCATGATAGGCTCATTCAGAAGGTAAGGAGGCATGGGATAGGGGGAAATGTGGCAGATTGGATTCAGAATTGGCTGACCCTTAGAAGATAAAGGGTGGTAGTGGACAGAAAATATTCAACATGGTTATGCGTGGTGTACCACAAGGATCTGTTCTGGGTCCTCTTCTATTTGTGATTTTTGTAAATGATTTGGATGAAGGAGTGGAAGTGTGGATTAGCTAATTTGTGGATGATTCGAAGGTGGGTCACGTTGTGGACAGTGCGGAGGGCTGTTCTAGATTACAAAGGGACATTGATAGGATGCAGAGCTGGCAGATGGAGTTTAACCCTGGAAAGTGTGAGGTGATTCATTTTGGAAGGACAAACTTGAAAGCAGATTACAGGTTTAACGGAAAGATAACCCTAGGCCAGAAACGTCGGCTTTTGTGCTCCTGAGATGCTGCTTGGCCTGCTGTGTTCATCCAGCCTCACATTTTATTATCACAGAGGTATAGATGGAGTAGACAGCCAGATACTTTTTCCTAGGGTGGTGGTAGCTATTACAAGGGGACATAGTTTTGAAGTGAAAAGAGATAGACACAGGGGAAATGTCAGTCGTAGGTTCTTTACTCAGAGTGGTGGGGCGTGGAATGCACTGCTGGAGAGGGTAGTGGAGTTGGCCTCATTAGGGGCGTTTAAGTGGCTGTTAGACAGGCAAATGGATGGTAGTATAAGGTTAGATAGATTAGGTTTCAGGTAAAATTTCAGCACACCATGATGGGCCAAAGCACCTGTACTATGCTGTACTCTTCTGTCTTCTATGTTCTATGTTCTAAGGGTGTCAGTGATAATCCAGGAAATTATAGGCCTGTGAGCTTCACATCAGTGGTAGGAAAGTTATTGGAAAAGATTTTCAGGGGCAAGGCACGTATGCTTTGAGAAGCAAATTGACTTATTAGTGACAGGCAGTGTGGTTTTGTGCAGGAGAGGCCATGCCTCACTAACTTGATTGATTTTATTGAGGAGATGACAAAGTTGATTAATGAGGGGAAAGTGGTTGATGCTGTCTACAGGGACCTCAGTAAAGCCTTTGACAAGTTCACTCGCGGAAGACTGGTACGAAAAGTGAAGTCGCATTATATCAGTGGTGAGCTGCCAGGATGGATACAGAATTGGCTTAGTCATAGAAGACAGAGGGTACCGGTGGAAGGATGCTTTTTGGAATAGAGGGCCGTGACTAGTTGTGTTCCATGGGGACCAGTGCTGGGACCTCTGCTGTTCGCAGTCTATGCAAATGATTTGGAGGAAAATGTGGCTGGTCTAATTAATACGTTTGTGGATGATACAAAGATTGGTGGTATTGCAGATAGTGAGGAGGGTTGTCAGAGGATACAGCAGGATATAGATCACTTGGAGGCATGAGCGGGTAAATGGCAGATGGAGTTTCATCTGGACAAATGGGAGGTGAGGTATTTTTGAAGGACAAGTAGAGGTGGAAATTATACAGTGAATGGCGAACCCTTAGGAGTATTGATATGCAGAGGGATCTGGGTGTGTAGATCCTCAGATCACTGAAGGTGGCAGTTCAGGTAGATAAGGTAGTAAAAAAGGCTTATAGAGATAGTAGGAATTGGTGATGCTGGAGAATCTGAGAAAATAAGACGTAGAGCTGGACGAACCCAGCAAGCCATGCAGAATCAGAGGAGCAGGAAAGTTGACATTCCTGAAGAAGGGTCTAGGACCGAAACGTCAGCTTTCCTGCTCCTCTGATGCTGCTGGCCTACTATGTTCATCCAGCTCTACACCTTGTTATCTAAAAATGGCTTACAGCATGTTTGCCTTCATTGGAAGGGGAATCAAGAAGAAGGATAGATAAGTTATGCTGCAGATTTCTAGAACTTTAGTTAGGTCACACTTGGAATATTGCTTACAGTTTTGGTCACCACACTACCAGAAGGATGTGGATGCTTTGGAGAGGGTACAGAAAAGGTTTACCAGGGTGTCGGGTATGGGGAGATTTTAGCTATGAAGAAATGTGGGATTGAGTGGGTTTGTTTTCACAGGAGCTCAGGAAGTTAAAGGGCAATCTGGCAGAAGTTTACAAGATTGTGAATAACATAGATAGAGTGGAAAGTCTGAGGCTTTTTCCCAGGGTGGAGACGCCAATTACTAGGGGACACAGGTTCAAGGTATGAGGTGGGAAGTTTAAAAGAGATGTACAGGGCAGGTTTTTCACACAAAGGGTAGTGGTGTGTGCCTGGAACCTGCTGTCTGAAGAGGTGGTGGAAACAGACACAGTAGCAGTGCTTAAGAAGCACCTGCACAAATACGTGAATTAAAAGGGAATAGAGGGTATGGATCATGCAAGTGAAAATAGGGTTAGTGTGGAAGGGCAAAATGTGTCAGTGCAGGCCTGGAGGGCTGAAGGCCCTGTTTCTGTGTTGTTTTTTGTTCTTTATTTGACCTCTCAAAATGCACTGGGGGAGGCAGTGGCAGAGACTATTATCGCTCGACTATTAATCCAGGAAACACAGCTGAACATTCAGAGTGTGAAGATAGATAAGTCCCCTGGGCCGGATGGGATTTATCCTCAGATCCTCTGGGAAGCCAGGGAGGAGATTGCTGAGCCTTTGGCATTGATCTTTAACTCGTCATTGTCTACAGGAATAGTGCCAGATGACTGGAGGATACCAAATGTGGTTCCCCTGTTCAAGAAAGGGAGTAGAGACAACCCTGGTAATTATAGACCAGTGAGCCTTACCTCAGTTGTTGGTAAAGTGTTGGAAAAGGTTATAAGGGATAGGATTTATAATCATCTAGAAAAGAATAAATTGATTAGGGATAGTCAGCACGGTTTTGTGAAGGGTAGGTCGTGCCTCACAAACCTTATTGAGTTCTTTGAGAATGTGACCAAACAGGTAGATGAGAGTAAACCGGTTGATGTGGTGTATCTGGATTTCAGCAAGGCGTTCGATAAGGTTCCCCACAATAGGCTATTGTACAAAATGTGGAGGAATGGAATTGTGGGAGATATAGCAGTTTGGATCGGAAATTGGCTTGCTGAAAGAAGACAGAGGGTGGTGGTTGATGGGAAATGTTCATCCTGGAGACCAGTTACTCGTGGTGTACCGCAAGGGTCGGTGTTGGGTCCACTGCTGTTTGTTATTTTTATAAATGACCTGGATGAGGGCGTAGAAGGATGGGTTAGTAAATTTGCAGACGACACTAAGGTCAGTGGAGTTGTGGATAGTGATGAAGGATGCTGTAGGTTGCAGAGAGACATAGATAAGCTGCAGAGCTGGGCTGAGAGGTGGCAAATGGAGTTTAATGCAGACAAGTGTGAGGTGATGCACTTTGGTAGGAGTAACCGGAATGCAAAGTACTGGGCTAATGGTAAGATTCTTGGTAGTGTAGATGAGCAGAGAGATCTCGGTGTCCATGTACACAGATCCTTGAAAGCTGCCACCCAGGTTGACAGGGTTGTTAAGAAGGTATACAGTGTTTTAGCTTTTATAAATAGAGGGATCGAGTTCCGGAACCAAGAGGTTATGGTGAAGCTGTACAAAACTCTGGTGCGGCCGCACTTGGAGTATTGCGTACAGTTCTGGTCACCGCATGATAAGAAGGATGTGGAAGCTTTGGAAAGGGTGCAGAGGAGATTTACTAGGATGTTGCCTGGTATGGAGGGAAGGTCTTACGAGGAAAGGCTGAGGGACTTGAGGCTGTTTTTGTTAGAGAGAAGAAGGTTGGGAGGTGACTTAATTGAAACATATAAAACCATCAGAAGGTTAGATAGGGTGGATAGGGAGAGCCTTTTTCCTAGGATGGTGACGGCGAGCACGAAGGGACATAGCTTTAAATTGAGGGGTGAAAGATATCGGACAGATGTCAGAGGTAGTTTCTTTACTCAGAGAGTAGTAAGGGAATGGTAGTAGATTCGCCAACTTTAGGTACATTTAAGTCATCATTGGACAAGCATATGGACGTACATGGAATAGTGTAGGTTAGATGGGCTTGAGGTCGGCACAACATCGAGGGCCAAAGTGCCTGCACTGTGCTGTAATGTCCTATGTTCTATGTAATCTCTTTTGAACCCTCTCCAGTTTAGTAACATCCTTCCTTTAAGAGACACAAAGAAAGATTTAGAATTTGTGCATCATTGTGGATGACTTCATGATACAGGTTCTTTATTTAACTGAGGGCACATTGCATTGTTTCAGCTTTTCATTTCGAGAAAAGTGTTGGAGTAGAATTGGATCAATTGGACCATGGAGTCTGCTCTGCCATTCAGTCATGGATAATATTTTTCACAAACCCCTTCTCCTGCCTTCTCCCTGTAACCTATGACCCCCTTACTAATCAAGAACCTAGCTATCTCTGTCTTAAATACATTGGATGACTTGGCCCCCATAGCCCTCTTTGGCACTGAGTTCCACAGATTCACCACCCTCAGGCTTAAGAAATTCCTCCTCACACCAGTTCTAAAGGGTTGTCCCTTCACTTTGAAGCTGTGCCTTCAGCTCCTGGACTCTGCAACATCTTTTCCACATCCACTCTATTCATACCTTTCAATATTCTGTAAGTTTCAATCAGAACCCCCTTCGTCCTTCTAAACTGCATCAAGTAGAAACCCCAAGTCTTCAACCAATACTCACCTGAAAAGCCCTTCATCTGCATTTTAGTAAATCTCTTCTGGACTCTCTCAAAAGCCAGCATATCCTCCTTTAGATATGGGGCCAAAACTGCACTGAATATTCTAAATGCCATCTGACCAGAGCCTTATACAGCCTTGAAAGTACATCTCTGCTCTATATTCTAGCCCTCTTCACATGAATGCTAACATTGCATTTGCCTTCTAATTGTCAATTGAACCTCCATGTCAACCGTAAGAACCCAGAACTAGGACTTCAGGTCTTTGTGCTTTCTAAAGCCTTTCCTTGTTTTGGAAAATAGTCTATTCTTCCTACCAAAGTGAATAACCTCTCACACTCTCCCTCAACACTCAAAACTCTACAACAAATGGTTTTTTTTACATAGAAAGTGGAATGAACTTCCAGAGGAAGTGGTGGGTGTGAGTACTTTTACAAGACAAGTTTAAAAGACATTTAGATAAATACTTGAGTAAGAAACGCTTGGAGGGATGTGGGCCAAACAGAGTTCAATGGTACTAGTTTAGTCTCACTTCTTTGCCTATTCATCTAGCATTCCAAATCCTCTGCAGCCTTCCCACTTCATCAACAAGACCTGTCCCTCCAACTGTCTTTGTGTCATCTGGAAACTAAACAACAAAGCCCTCAGTTGACTTGTCCTGGTCCTTAGTGTATAATGTGACTAGTTGTGTTCCCAACTCTGACCCTTGCAGAACACAACTAGTCACCAGCTGCCATCCTGGAAAGGCTCCTTCATTCTTATTCTTTGCCTCTGCCACTCAGCCAATCCTCTATCCATGACAGCACCTTGCCCTTAACACCATGGGCTCGTATCTTATTTAGCAGCCTCCTGTGCGGCAGCCTATCAAAAGCCTTCCAGAAATCAAAATAGATCAGGTCCGCTGAGTCTCCTTTGTCTAACTTGTTAGCTCCTGAAAGAATCCTGACAGATTAGTCGGACATGACTTCCCCTTGTTGAAGCTTTGCTGACCTAGTCTGATCTTACTGTGCACTCCCAAGTAATCTGCAATCTCATCCTTCTTAATGAACTCCAAAATCTCACCGATGACAAAAGTCAGGCCAACCAACCCAAAACTTCCCATCTTGTCCCTCCCTCCCTGATTAAAGTGGGTGTTACATTAATCATTTTCCAATCCTCTGAGGACCTTCTTGACTCCAGATCATTACCAACACTCCTACAATCTCCTCAGCTCCTTCAGACATCTGCGAGTGTTGTCCATCTCATCCAGGTCCACCTTCAGTCCTTTCAGCTTCCCCAGCACCGTCCTTTTGATGATGGTCACTACATTCACCTCTGCCCCCTGACGCTGTTGAAGCTGCTCGTGTCTTCCACTGTGGAGACTGCTGCAAAGTATTCAGCTCCTCTGCCATTTCTTTGTTCCTCAGTGCTGCTTTTCCAGCCTCATTTTCCAGCAATTCAGTGTGCACTCCTGCCAGTCTCTTTTATACATTTTATATATTTAAAAAAGCTCTTGCAATCTTCTTTTGTATTATTAGCTACTTTACTCTCGTATTTCATCTTCTTCCCCAAAATTGCATTTTAGGTATTCTCCAATGGTTTTTAAAGTTTTCCCAATCCTCTGGCTTCCCACAGTGTGGGCTTCTTCTTTTGCTTTTCTACTGCCAAAGACATCCTTTGTCAGCCAAGGTTGCCTCATCCTTCTCTTAAATATGTTTCTCCTTCCTTGAGATGAATTTCTGCTGTGCAACCTGAATTACCCACGTAAACTCCTGCCATTGCTGCTCTGCTATCTTCCTGTTAGTGTTCCCTTCCAATCAACTCTGGCCAGCTCCTCCCTCATGTTTTGTAGTTACCCATATTTAACTGTAAAACTGTTACGTCTGATTTAAGATTCACCCTCTCATTCTGCAGGGTGAATTCTATCATATTATGACATTTCCCTCTCGTGGTTCCTTCACCCTAAGCTCCCTAATCAAGATTGTCTTATTACCCATCACCAAATGCAGAATTGCCTGTTTCCAAGTGAGTTCTACTACAAGCTGCTCTTACACACTCCACAAATTCCTTTCCATTAAATCCGCTACCATTCTGATTTTCTGAGTGCACCTACATTTTGAATCCCCATGATTCTTAAAATAGTGCCTTTCTTACGTGCATTTTCTATTTCCTGTTTTACTCTCCTCCCCACATCCTGACCAATACGAGGACCCTGTACACAACTCCCGGCATGGTCTTTTTCACTTAGCCGTTCCTCAACTCTATCCACAAAGATTCTATGTTTTTCAGCTCTATACCACTTCTTCCTATTAATTTTATTTAATTCTTACTAACAATGTGACCCCAACCCATGCACATTCCTTTCTATAGGATATATATCCTTGGATATTTAGAAACATAGAAACATAGAAAAGTACAGCACAGTACAGGCCCTTCGGCCCACAATGTTGTGCCATGGAATATTCCTAATCCAAAACTAAAATAACCTAACCTACAGTCCCCTCAATTCACTGCTGTCCATGTGCACGTCCAGCAGTTGCTTAAATGTCACTAATGACTCCGCTTCCACGACTACCACTGGCAAACTATTCCATGCGCTCACAACTCTCTGGGTGAAGAACCTCCCTCTGACGTCTCCTCTATACCTTCCTCCTAACACCTTAAAACTATGGCCCCTCGTGACAGTCAATCCTGCCCTGGGGAAAAGTCTCTGGCTATCGACTCTATCCATGTCTCTCATTACCTTGTACGCTTTGATCAGGTCACCTCTCTTCCTCCTTCTCTCCAGAGAGAAAAGTCCAAGTTCCCAGCTCCAATCCCCTGCCAGCCAAGTTTCTGTGATACCCACGACATTGTTCTTGCCAATTTCAAGTTATGTTACAAGCTCATTTTCCTTGTTTCACATACTGCATGCATTCAAGTACAACAGAGTCAGTCCTGTGTTGAGTGACCCCTTCTCATGTTTGCCCCCTTACCTGCTAAGCCTGAAGTTAGATTCTTCACCCTTTCTGTACGTTTGAAAAACTTTAGTAATGTCTGCCAAACCCTCCCCCACTTTCACATTTTCCATACTTTTCTATACAATTTAATCTATTCCTCCACTCCACCCTGCACCATTTAGTTTAAAGCCCTGTCCGGAGCCCTCATTACACGATTTACCAGAACTCTGGTCCCAGTATGATTCAGGTAGACTCCATTCCCTCCTTCCCAGTACTGGTGCTGCAGTCCAAAGAATTCAAAGCCATTTCTTCAAAACCAATCTTTCAGCTGTGCGTTTACCCCTTTAATCTTCTTGGGCCAATTAATTCGTGGATCGGGTAGTAATCCGGGAATTACCATCTTTTTGTTTCTGCTTTCTAATTTAGCACCGAGCTGCTTGCCTTCCCTCAGCAGAACCTCTTTCCTCTTTGTACCCATGTCGTTGGTAGTTATGTGGACCCCAACAATTGGATCTTTCCTCTCCCACTACAAGTTTTTCTGCAGCCCAGATGAAATATCCTGAACATAGGCACCAGGTTGGCCTTTGGGACTCTCAATCCTGGCCACAGAGAACAGAGTCTAGTTCCCTGATTATACTATCCCTGATTACACTATCCCTGATTCCTGTTGCATTTCTCTTTTCTCCCCCACTCACCGTTGAATAGTTCCCTGTACCACGGTACTATGGGTCAGTTTGCTCAAAATTTCTACAGCCCTCACTCTCATCCACACTGGGGCAAGTAGCTCAGGTCCATTCGACAATCTCAAGGTTTGAGCCTCGTTCAGCACTACCTCCTGGATCCCTCTAACTACCTCACTGGCAGTCACACATTCCTGTCCTTGACTGCATTCAGGTAATTAATCTAAGGGGTGGGGCCTGAAAAAAATATGCATCCAGGAAACTTTCCCCCTGCCTGATATGTCAGTACTTGAAGCTTAGATCCCAGCTCATCAGCTCTGAGCTGGAGATCCTCAAGCAACCGCAACACTTGCTGTGGATCTGGTCACTATGAAGCACCATGGGATCTACTGACTCCTGCATCATGCAGTGACAGAACATTGTCTGGCCTGGCTTCACTATTTTAATTATTCAGTCCTTAATTTGATTTAAAATAAATTATACTGGTTTTTTCGTCTGCAACTTGTAAACACTTCCCCAATTTATTTTCACTCTAAAAGTAATCTATAATAAATAGTCAAATTAGTAATCAATCAAAGCACATTGCCTAATAGTTGATCTCATTTTTGTTTGATCTGGCTTCAACAATTGTTTATGTAACAATAATGACTGCAATTTGAAGGCAACCTATTGCTCATAACTTAAGTTAATGAGTTTATGGGAATATTAACTAAACTTTCATAATTTCTTTATGACTTTTGATTTTCTTAAATAGTTTTATTTGAAGTGCACAATGTGTAAGTGAAATGATTACCATACCCTTTCAAACCAGCTCTAATTGTGCGTGCCTTATTGTGGCCATTTCAACAGGCAGTACAGAGACAAACATTTTTTTGTAGGTAGACACAACATATTGACGAGTTGAGCACATCAAGCTTCTTTCCATTGGATATTAGTCAAACGATTGTTTTCATCATTCATGATACAAGGGCTTTATTTCCAAATTCTCTTTACAGTTGTCAGTTTGCCAAATTTCATCAGATTTCAACTCTACAGGATTGCATTTTGAGTGAGTTAAACTTGAGCATATGATTCTTAAGGCTAAAGGGATCTAAAGGTATGGGGAAAATGTAGGATCAAGGGATAGAGTTATATGACTATCATTGATAATATTGAATGGTGAAGCAGGCTTGAAGGGAAAAATGGCTTTCTCTGGCTTAAAAGTTCTATGTTTTTATGTACTCCTTTAATGTACTTTTTATGTATTTATCCAGACTTTGGATTGCTGATACTGGGAACATACACTGTTGACCCAAATGGTACACCATGTAAAAAGGAGTTCGGAACAAGGTTCACAAGAAGAATAATCAACAGATTTATCAATCTCGTAGGAAATAACATTCAGTAACAAACACACCCAAATTTAATAAACACATTGCATAAATGGACATCCTTCATCATATGATTTCTGATTATGACCTTACTTTTACAGTACATTGCAAAACATATTCTCGCAGAATTTTTCCCAGACCTCTTGAGTCACTTTTCTTTTAGATTCTGCATTTTCTTCTTTAAATTTCTTCATACCTTGCAAAACTCTTCCCATTTTACAGAACTTCGATCGCAATTTGACAGGAGTCACACTGGACAGCACTTGTTATTACACAAAGTTGAGCTGGTGTCAACAAACATTGTAGAAATATTCTCGAAGCCTATGAGTTGTTTTCCTGCTTGTGTCTGGCATGCTAAATGGTGAAGCAAATCACTTTACCAACCAACAGACAACATCAATCATCTTGTGAGAAGGTATGCATATTTAATCGAATGTTCAATCCAATCCCATTGACAGACATTTTTTGTTTGCTTTTTGTGCAATGTTTGTTGGAGAATTCTGCAAATATGTTGACATTTTCTGATTTGATTTAATTTGGTTTAGAGATGGTTGGTGGATCAGTGACAATATATAAGATTAAATAATTAAATATATTAGAAATGGAGTGTAAAAAAGTTTCTGAAGAGAATCAAGAGAATAAAGAAAATGTCCTTATGCTCATAAGGTGATATTTTTTGGCACTGCATACTGGATCTAAATAATAAATATTTATTCATACTGTTCTACTTCCATTTTGACAGAAATATGAGAAAAAAAGAAACTTAGGTTAATCCATGTCTTTTGTAATGCTCAATTCATCCCTGACAGCCTTACAAGAACATTATTACATTGAGAAAAAAACACAATGTTGCAGATAATGGAAATAAGGCAAAGAAATACAAAATGCTGCAAATACTCAGTAAGTCAGGTCGCTTCTCTGGAGGTATTGACAGAGTTCAAGTTACATATTGGTGATGTTAACTTGTTTCTCTTTTCGAAAATGCTGCCTAACCTGCTGAACTCTAGCATTTTCTGTTTTTATTAAGTGTATGTACGAGCAAGGAGCAGGTCTCGGCTATTCAGCCCTTCAAACCTGCTTGGCTGTTCAATAAGATCATAGCTGAACAGAGAAAGTCCATGGAAAGTCTTAGTCTCAATTCCCTGCTACACCCAATAACCTTTCATCCCCATTTTTAATTTGTTACATTGACAACCAAAGCAATATGCACAACAGTGAGATAAATGACCAGTTTATGGCTTGCAAATTGTTTTCAAAATAACTAGGAGGCTAATGTTACCGCTGTGATCAAAGAAAGGTTGGAATAATGGCAGGCCAGTCAGTTTAGCCTTGGTAGCGGGGATGCTTTTAGAAATCATTAATCAAGATAACCTTAACGTCACTTGGGCAAATACAGGTTAATTAAGGAAAGTCAATATGTGACTTTTTCTGGACAAAATGTACTTTACTAACTTGCTTGAGTTTTTAATAAGGTAACTGAGATTAATGTAGATGACCTGATGTGCAAAGTGTATGTTCCCTACACAGAAGAAGTGCACTGCTATAGGAGTTGGCTGCTGAGATCTAGTTGCATATGTGAGTTGTACTCTGACAGATGGAGTTTAATTTGAATAAATGTGAGGTGTTGCATTTTCTTGAAACAAACCAGGGCAGAACTAATATGTAAGTGGCAAGGCCCTGCAGAGTATCATCAAACAGAGAGACCTGAGGTTTAGGTACTTAATTCTTTGAAAGTTGCATCGAAGGTAGTCAGGGTGGTTGAGAAGGCATTTAGCACGCTTGCTTCCATTGCTCAGACATTGATTGCAGGAACTGGGACATCATGTTGAGGCTGTGCAGGACCTAGGTGAGGCCACTTTTGGAGTAATATGTACAGTTCTTGTTGCCTTCCTACAGGAAGGATATTACTAAATTGGAGATGGTTCAGAAAAGATTCACCAAGGTGTTGCTGGGGCTGAAGGGTTTGGGTTATAGGATAGGCTGAGATTTTTTCACTGGAGTGTCAGAGGTTGAGGGGTGACCTTATCGAGTTTTATAGATAAGATGAATAGCAAAGGTCTTTTCCCTAGTGTGGGGTTGTGGGTGTTAAAAAGTGGATGGCATTTGTGTAAGGTGAGAGGTGAAAGATTTAAAAGGAGCCTTAGGGGCAATTTTTCCACACAGATGATAGGATTTTTAGAAAGGATTCTGAGGGATAAGATTTATGACCATCTGGAAGAGCATGGCTTGATCAAATACAGTCAACACGGCTTTGTGAGGGGTAGGTCATGCCTTACAAACCTTATCGAGTTTTTTGAGGATGTGACTAGAAAGGTTGATGAGGGTCGAGCTGTGGATGTGGTGTATATGGACTTCAGTAAGGCATTTGATAAGGTTCCCCATGGAAGGCTCATTCAGAAGGTCAGGAGGAATGGGATACAGGGGAACTTAGCTGCTTGGATACAGAATTGGCTGGCCAACAGAAGACAGCGAGTGGTAGTAGAAGGAAAATATTCTGCCTGGAAGTCAGTGGTGAGTGGGGTTCCACAGGGCTCTGTCCTTGGTCCTCTACTGTTTGTAATTTTTATTAATGACTTGGACGAGGGAATTGAAGGATGGGTCAGCAAGTTTGCAGACGACACAAAGGTCGGAGGTGTCGTTGACAGTGTAGAGGGCTGTTGTAGGCTGCAGCGGGACATTGACAGGATGCAGAGATGGGCTGAGAGGTGGCAGATGGAGTTCAACCTGGATAAATGCGAGGTGATGCATTTTGGAAGGTCGAATTTGAAAGCTGAGTACAGGATTAAGGATAGGATTCTTGGCAGCGTGGAGGAACAGAGGGATCTTGGTGTGCAGATACATAGATCCCTTAAAATGGCCACCCAAGTGGACAGGGTTGTTAAGAAAGCATATGGTGTTTTGGCTTTCATTAACAGGGGGATTGAGTTTAAGAGTCGTGAGATCTTGTTGCAGCTCTATAAAACTTTGGTTAGACCGCACTTGGAATACTGCGTCCAGTTCTGGGCACCCTATTATAGGAAAGATGTGGATGCTTTGGAGAGGGTTCAGAGGAGGTTTACCAGGATGCTGCCTGGACTGGAGGGCTTATCTTATGAAGAGAGGTTGACTGAGCTCGGTCTCTTTTCATTGGAGAAAAGGAGGAGGAGAGGTGACCTAATTGAGGTATACAAGATAATGAGAGGCATGGATAGAGTTGATAGCCAGAGACTATTTCCCAGGGCAGAAATGGCTAGCACGAGGGGTCATAGTTTTAAGCTGGTTGGTGGAAAGTATAGAGGGGATGTCAGAGGCAGGTTCTTTACGCAGAGAGTTGTGAGAGCATGGAATGCGTTGCCAGCAGCAGTTGTGGAAGCAAGGTCATTGGGGTCATTTAAGAGACTGCTGGACATGCATATGGTCACAGAAATTTGAGGGTGCATACATGAGGATCAATGGTCGGCACAACATTGTGGGCTGAAGGGCCTGTTCTGTGCTGTACTGTTCTATGTTCTATGTTCTATGATAGTTTATATGTGGAATGAATTGCCAGAGGAAATGGTAACTGCAGTTAATTAAAACACTTTCGATAAATTTGGTCGGATACGTGGATAGGAAAGGCTTAGAGGGATATGGGCCAAACACAAGCAAGTCGAACTAATTTAGTTTGGGAAACCTGGTCGGTATCGATGAGTTGGACGAATTAGTTTCTGTGCTGTATGACTCTATGAATCTTTGACCCTATTAAACTTTATCTATCACTACTCGGCCTACTTGCCCAATTTATCGAGATCCTTGAGTAATCTTAAATAATATTCTTCACTGTCAACGACATCACCAATTTTGGTGTCACCTGAAAACTTACAAAACATTCCTCCTCAATTCTCATCCTAATGTAATTGACAAGCAATGGTGAACTGATTCCTGTGGAACACTGCTGGTCACAGGCCTCTGGCCCAAAACAGAACCCTCCACCACCACCCTCTGTCTCCCACCATCAAGCCAATTTTGTATCCAATTGACAAGACCTCCCTGAATCTCATTTGATCTAACTTTGTTGGGGTAGTATATTAGCATGCATAGAGATTGGTTGACTCATAGAAAACTGAGAGTTGGCATGGGGGGAGTGTTGCTTTTTAAGGTTCAGAACCTGTGACAAGTGGTGTTCCATACAGATCAGTGTTGGGGCCACAATTATTTACAATATATTGACATGAGTGAAGACAGGGAATGGTAAGTTTGGGGATGGCATGAAGAATTTTTTTTGGAATATTAGTTAATTGATTCAACAAAACCTTGACAGATGGAATATAATGTAGGATAATGTGAGGTTATGCACTTTTGCAGTAAGAATCATGGGGTTGAATATTAATCAAATAGGGAAAGACTGCAGAAGGCTATAGCGCAGAGAGATTCGGGAGTCCTCATCCATGAATCACCAAAAGCTTGCACTCCAAGTTCAGCAGATAATTGAGAAGGCAAATGTAAGGCTGGCTTTAATTTCAAAGGAATGGAACATAAATATAAGGAGGTCTTGTAGACTGGGCTTGGAGGCATTTCAGAGAAGGTTGATTATGTTGGATCTGGGATGGAAAGGATTGTCTTATGAGGAAAGGCTCAGTAGGTTGGTCCTGTGCTCGTCGGAGTTTAGAAGAGTGACAAGCAACCTTAATGAAACATACAAGAATCACAGGAGAATAGGCTGAGTAGATGCAGCAAGATCGTTTCTCTTTGAGGGAGAGTCTAGAACCAGAAGGCATAATCTCAGAATAAAGGGTCACCCATTTAAGACAGAAATGAGGAGAATTTCTTCTCTCAGAGGGAAGTGAATCTGTGAAATTCTTTACCACAGAGGGCTGTTGAGGCTGAACCATTTAGTCTATTCAAGGGTGAAGTAGATTGGTTTTTAATCAGTAAGGGAATTAAAGGTTCCCGGGATAAGGCAGAAAAGCGGAGTTGAGCATTATCAGCCAGGATTTTCTTGAATGGTGGAGCTTGATGGTCTGATGGCCAAATTCTGTTCCGATGTCTTATGGTCTTAGTGTTGATAATGCCTTCCATCACCTTGCTGGTGATCAAGAGTAGGCCAATGGGCCAGTACCAACATCAGAAATTGCTGGAAATGCTCAGCAGGTCTGTAACCATCTGTGGAGGAAAAGCAGAGTTCATGTTTTGGGTCCAGTGGCCCTTCTTCAGAACAGTTCTTCTGACCTGTTCTGAGATTTTCCAGCAATTTTTCTGATTGTGTTTTGGATTTCCAGCATCCATAGCTCTTCGGTTTTCTGATGGGGCAGTAATTGGTTGGGTTGGATGTGTTCTGTTTTTTATGTAGAAGACATACCTAGGCAACTTCCTCGTTGTTGGGTGGATACCAGCATTTTCGCTGTGCTGGAACCGCTTAGCCAAATGGAGCAGCACGTTCTGAAGCATAAGTCTTCAGCATTATTGTCAGAGTGCTGTCAGGGCCCATAGCCTTTGCAGTATTTAGTATCTCCAGCTCCTTCTTTATTTCATGAGGAGCGAATCAAATTCACTGAAGTGCTGAGGATATGTAGATGAGACAGAGGAGGATTATCCACTTGTTATTTCTGGTTGAAGATGCTGGGAATGTGTCAGCTTTTGCACTGCAGTTGTCCGGTTTGTCACAGGCGTATCTACAGTGTATCTGCACTGGGATACTGATCAACATGGTATCATACAGCTATGACAAAAGTGATGATTGTGGTGTCGGCCTCTCAGGATGATTTGATGTCTGCTCTGTGCATCAGTACCATGTGGATCATGGTGACATTCTCTCCCAAATACCTACATCTGAACAGCTACCCACCCATTACTCCAGTAAGAAACATGAGCGACCTTTAAAGGGCCAGCTATTGAACCTGTAATTGAGGATCTTTTGTCTCACATTCACTCTTGCGAAGTTTGCACTGGTGATTTGTTGAATTTGCAGCAACCTGACAAGGAGGGAGAGGAGACCGATAGTAGGAACTGCAGATGCTGGAGAATCCGAGATAACAAAGTGTGGAGCTGGATGAACACAGCAGGCCAAGCAGCATCTCAGGAGCTTTCACTCCCCAGTTTCTGGAAAATCTGCAAAAGATGTGAGGGCTAAAGTTGACCAAGGGCAAAACCTTGGCCTGAAAACATGATGGCCGATCACAGTGGAGACAGGGAAAGCTGTGCGCAGAGGTGTTTACTTTTGCTGCTCAAGTTATCTCTTGCTAACACGAGTCAGCTGTCAGTATTGAAATATGGACATCAGATAAGGATGCTTGATCACAACTACAGAAAGTTCCTGATAACTGGTGGTGTAACTTGGGGAAAATCTCATTAACATCATGTTTACTAATGTCACGGGAAAGATACTGAAATATATATCTCCCAGAAAAAGTATGGTCATCAATGAAACCTTTGCACAACAATTCTGCTTCAATAAATGTAACCCAGACTTTTCTTTCTGTCAACGAACCCATTTTCTACTCAAACTAGTGTTTCCTTCCATTTAATACGTTTGAAATTTACATTCAGCCTCTAATTAAAATCCATATACTGAAATGCAGTTTGTTTATGTAGCTGATCATTCACTACATCAAAAATCTCTAGTAACATTTGTCAAATAGGACAAGGTCGAACTTGTAATTCTTGATCAAGGCATTCCTTTCCTAATTCTCACCAACAATAACAAGGATTTCAGATAAAGAATTTGGGGTCAGCCTGAATCACATATCCTTTGCAGCATTTTTCAAAATGTGTTAATGTTTGAAATGATTTTACTCTCGATTATTGATCTGCTTTTTGTTTCTTTCAGAAATGGAGAACATAGCCTTTAATTTGTACGATATGAACTTCAGTGATATATTTGAAAACTACAGCAGTGACTGGTACTCTTACATTGATCCTGACATAAGGCCCTGCACCCTCGTAATTAGTGGCAATTGGATCAACACGTTTCTGGCTGTTATCTACAGCCTGGTGTGCTTCCTCGCTGTGACAGGGAACATTATTGTAATGATTGTCCTACTTTATGATCGACGTACCATATCATCCACAGACACCTACCTGCTACATCTGGCAGTGGCTGATCTGCTCTTTGCTGTGACCCTGCCTTTTTGGGCAGTGGATGCTGTATCTGGCTGGGTGTTTGGTGATGCCATGTGTAAAATTATCAGCATGTTACAGGAGATTAACTTCTACAGTGGGATTTTATTGCTGGCTTGTATCAGTATTGATCGTTTTCTGTCCATCGTCTACGCTACACGGGTCCACATGCGGAAGAGTCCATTTATATGTCAGGTGGTTTGTGCTGCTGTTTGGTTGATGGCTATTATCTTATCTTTACCAGTTTTATACAAAGGCAAATTTACTCCACCCGGTTTCACAAGACAGATGTGTTATGAGATGCTTGTTGGGGAATTGGCTGAAAAGTGGAGAATAGTCACCAGGTTTTTGCGGCATTTTATTGGGTTTGTCATCCCTCTCGCTATCATGATGTTCTGTTACAGTGTGACAATCCAGAGACTGTTTCAAACAAAGGGATCACAGAAATATAAAGCGATGAAAGTCATCATAGTGGTGGTGTTGGCTTTTCTCATTTGTTGGTTCCCACACAATATTACTGTGTTCTTCGACACACTGATGAGGAGCAAGCTTATTGCTGAAACTTGTGAGAAGCGTAATCATATTGACCGAACTCTATTGGGAACTCGAAGTTTGGGATTCCTGCACAGCTGCATTAATCCAATTATATATGCATTCATCGGGGTGAAATTCAGGATGAATCTGTTCAAAATTTTGGAGAGTAAAGGAATTATTAAACAAAGAAGAATGGCACAATATAGGAGATCTGTATCTTTCTCCTCTGAAGTTGGACTAATTTCAAGCAACATATAGAATCCTTATGATCTGGTTACTGTGACCAATCAGTGAGATACCAAGTATAAATAAATAAGGTGAATATCAAAGGCTCAAGGGTAATGATGCTGTGCAGTGTTCAGAATCGACCAGAATAAATTGACATATCCTGCATTGTTTATTGTTTTAATATGAAATGTGAAATGCTTAGAAATAAGGCTAACCTCTTTCCAGTGTAGAAGTTCTGGATCTGATGGTGCACCAATCTTCATCACATATTCTAATTAACTTTTAAAAAACTTAATTGATAGGATGTGGATGGTGCTGTCTGCTGCTGGAAATTCATTCCATACACGAAGCACTCTGTGCAAAACAATTGTCTGCATGTGTTATTAAGATCTTTCCCCTCTCACTTTAATTGTCCAGAGGCTGGTTAAGAGTCAGCCACACTGCAGTGATTCTTGAGCCAGATGTAGACCAGATCAGATAAGGATAGCAAATTGCATTCTGTAAAGGGAACTTTCTTAAGGCAAGAACAAATTAATGTGAATACTGGATGTTGAAAATAGAAACAGAGAAGATTGGAAGTTCTCAGCATGCCTAGCAGCAATCATATTCTGAAGAAATGTCTTCAACCTGAAATGGTAACTCTGTGTTACTCTATTGTGATGAAAGGTGTATAGTGCATTATATTTTGAGTTTTGTTTTAGAAATAGAAGGCAAATGGATATGGATAAGTTCTGAGAATTAAGTATTTTGAAGCAGGCCAGAAGTTATTTTCTTCAGCATAGAGTCATAGAATCATATAACATGGAACTAGACCCTTCAATCAAATCAGCCCATGCCAATCAGAATCCAAAATTAAACTGGCCCCACTGCTTGTGTTTGTCCCCATATCCCTCTGAATCTTTCTTCTTCATGTACTTATCTAAATGTCTTTTAAACACTGTAACTGTACCAGCATCCATCACTTCCTCTAGACGTTCATTCCATACATGAATCACTCTGTGTGAAACAATTGCCCGCATATGTTTTTTAAGTCTTTCTCCTCTCACCTTAAAATTATGCTCTTAAGTCTTGAAATATCCCACCCTTGAAATAAGTCCCAGCCTATCTTTATAACTCAAACCTTCCATTCCTGGTAACATCCTGGTAAATCTCTTCTTAGCCCTTTCCAGCTTAATAATATCCTTCCTATAACTGGGTGACCAGAACTGGACACAATACTCCAGAAGAAGCCTCATCAATATCCTGTACAAACTCAACTAACATTCTACATGTAAATCATTTGTATAAATGTCAAGCAAAAGTCAGCCCAAAACCAATCCCTGTGTAACACCACAATTTCCTCCCCAACTTCCCCACATGCCTTCCCAGAGGTTTATCCACTTTATATTGTAATAAAACCCCCAGACCTTCCTCTTTAGTAATGTGAACTATTTTCATAACATTGACATTTATTGTCTTGAATTCTCTATCCTCCATTTCTTTCTCTACAGTAAAAATTGCAATGAAATATTCATTGAATATCTCTCCTTTCACCTGAGGTTCAACGCAATGATGATCTCTTTGATTTTTAAAGGGCCTTACTCTCTCTCAAGTTGCTCTCTTGATCTTAACGTACTTGTAGAAACTTTTTAGATGATCCTTGACCTTAATTGCCAAGGCTATCTCTTGTCCTCTCTTTGTCTTCCTGATCTTCCTCTTAGGAATGCTGCTACACTCTCTACACTGTTCAACAGCTTCATTTTAACCCAGTTGTTTATAAATAATATAAGATTCTTCTTTATTCTCAACAAGAACTTTGATATTCATCTGGTGCCTTTTAAGCCTACCAACAACCTAACTGCATCAATTTTAAAAAAGCATGTTAGTGGGGGCGATAGTCTACTGGTATTATTGCTGGACTGTTAATCTAAAGACACAGATAATGTTCTGGAGAGAGATAATGGGAACTGCAGATGCTGGAGAATCCTAGATAACAAAGTGTGGAGCTGGATGAACACAGCAGGCCAAGCAGCATCTTAGGAGCACAAAGGCTGACGTTTCAGGCCTAGACCCTTCATCAACCTTTTCTGATGAAGGGTCTAGGCCCGAAACGTAAGCCTTTGTGCTCCTAAGATGCTGCTTGGCCTGCTGTGTTCATCCAGCCCCACACTTCATTATCTCTAATGTTCTGGAGACCCTGGTTTGAATTTGAATTCAATAAAAATCTGGAATTAAGAGTCTCATGATGACTTTGAAAGCATGCCGGAATGGTGGAAAACCCATTTGGTTCATAATGTCCTTCAGGGAAGGAAACCGCCATCCTTACCTGGTGTGGTCGATATGTAACTCCCGACCCACAACAATGTGATTGACTCTGAACTGCTCTCTGGGCAATTAGGGATGGGCAATAAACGCTGGCCTAGTTAGCAATGCCCTCATCAGGTTCCTGAGCAAGGTCTGTAAGTGCTAATTATGAAATATTTCAACCGCTGAGCTTACATTGGGCAATAAAATCCATCAGTTTTGTTTTGACTTCGGGATAGAAGGTTCAAGGTGTCCATTCATAAGAATGAGGAATTCAGGTTATATGAAAAAACAATTTATCAGAAAGGAGTTTAAGGGAATGACTGACCCTAACCAAAGAGTTTGAATTTATGAATCTTCCAAGGTGAAATTGGATAGAAATCTTTAAGTGGTTAGAACAGAAAAAAGTTTAGGATGACAGAATTACGAGAGGCCCTTAGAACATAGAACATAGAACAGTACAGCACAGAACAGGCCCTTCAGCCCACAATGTTGTGCCGACCATTGATCCTCATGTATGCACCCTCAAATTTCTGTGACCATATACATGTCCAGCAGTCTCTTAAATGACCCCAATGACCTTGCTTCCACAACTGCTGCTGGCAACGCATTCCATGCTCTCACAACTCTCTGCGTAAAGAACCTGCCTCTGACATCCCCTCTATACTTTCCACCAACCAGCTTAAAACTATGACCCCTCGTGCTAGCCATTTCTGCCCTGGGAAATAGTCTCTGGCTATCAACTCTATCTATGCCTCTCATTATCTTGTAAACCTCAATTAGGTCCCCTCTCCTCCTCCTTTTCTCCAATGAAAAGAGACCGAGCTCAGTCAACCTCTCTTCATAAGATAAGCCCTCCAGTCCAGGCAGCATCCTGGTAAACCTCCTCTGAACCCTCTCCAAAGCATCCACATCTTTCTTATAATAGGGTGCCCAGAACTGGACGCAGTTAGTGTTAGTGGAAAGAAATTGTAAAATTGTCTCTGCAGCCCAAGCAAGGGAAACTGTGATGCGTTGGTTAAAATTAAAAGGAAGCTTGAGATGAGTGAAATTTCTTTGGAATTGAATATCAGTTACGGGATAGTTTTGGGGAACTGGGTGAAGCTTTGATTTACTGCTTTTGTAAAGATTTTTCTAACTGTTTTATAAATATATATCTTTTCTCTTTTGTGCAATAAACTTATGTCTTGTTGTTAAAGAACATCTGTAGTCTCGTGTGAAAATGTTTCATTAACTATCCACCATGGCATATGTCTCTACCTAACTCTACTGGATAAAACACAAGGCCACTAGCACTCACCCCTTACAAGCACATAAAGGCAGACGTACACAAAAAAACTGCATGCTACAGGTGGAGTGAAAGCCTGCAAAAACATTGTCCACTTGATTTGCTGAGCTGATCTCTCTGTTGATTAGAATACTGCTTCTCAACCTTACACTATTTTGCAAGAGGCACAGGATGACTGGTTCAACTTGTAAAGGTCTCTGTCATATTGTTCAAAAGTCAGAGCTAACATTAAATGATGACTGGCCATAAATTAGCTCTCTTCATGTCTATGATACTCTTTTTTGCAGAGCATAAACAGTTCCTTCCCTCCAGAGGTTTGATCGCTTCTGCCTGAACATTCGAACATCGAAGCTTTTCGCCTCCCGGCGAGCCATTTGCATCATTGCTGCCAGGCAGGAGGCCCTTGCCACTGGAAACTGTTCCCTAATGCCCAGACCAATCACCTCCTCAGTGCCAGCTGGATCACTATTTGTGAACAGATCCCTGGCTCCAGCTGGTCTGCAACTAGATCATTTCCCACTGCTTGAACCAGCAGCTGTGTAAACAGCACTTACAATGAGGCTCCGGGAAGTTGCTTTTAGACAGTGCAGCAGCCCTACAATAATTCTTGGTTTTTAAACTACGTTTTTTTTCCATTTCATTCCACAATCAAAAGTAGCAGTAAGAATTAAAAAGGATTTAGTTTTTAACAGCATCACGATTGCAGCAACGTAAGATGCTCCCGCTGGAGTTTCTCTGCTCACTGGACCCTTTTCCTTTCAGTTTCTTTTTTCTCTCTTTCCTGCAGTTTTTCTTCACCCCCAACTTTTACTCTCTTAAACTGCCCTATCTGGAATGGAAAATAGAGTCTGGAGGTGAGTCCCAGAAGTAAGTCGTAGCCGGAGTGGGGAGCAGAGTGATTGCGAGTTGTGTCCCGGGAGGGATTTGCAGCCGGGGACCAAGTGGGGAACAGGGTAAGCGGGGGTGGTGGCGGGTGCGAATCCAGGAGCCATTTGCAGCCAGACCAGGGAGCAAAGCGATTGAGGGCCGAGTACTAGGGCGAGTCGCAGCTGGAGCCCGGACCAGGAGCAGAACGAACCCAAAGACAAGTTCAGAAGCGAGTCGCAGCCGGAGCCCGGGGAAGGGAGAAGGGTGATTACAGGACGAGTCCCAGAAGGGGTCACGGCCGGACTGGGAACAGAGCTACTCCAGGCTGGCTGGGGAGTTGAGTCCTGGGCTGAAGATAGTCTGCGGAGGCAGCGAGGCCTCGTGTTCTGAAGCCTGGTGGACATGGACTCGGTGAAAAACGATTACAACTGAGAGCTTTAAAGATACTTGCTATTATCATTTCAGACTTTTTAAACTTTGTATTCCATGCTTGTCTATTTTTCTACTATTTCAATTCTGTGATAATCCTTGAAAGTTAGCGAGTTTTGAGAAGATTTGTAGCTCAGGTTGAGGTTCTGGATGTGAGTTTGCTCGCTGAGCCGGAAGGTTAGTTTTCAGACGCTTCGTCACCTTTTTTTATTTGAAAAAATATACTTTATTCGTAAGATGTACAAAAAAAAAACATATTTACGCACCTACCCAGTCATGCAAGCCGCTCCGGGTTACCCAGGGGTACGTACACCAACTAAAGGAAAAAACAAAACAAAGAAGAAAAAAAAAACAAAACAAAGAAAATGCCCCGGCAGTCGTCACCCTGCACAGTCCCCGTTGGCCCCCTGACGAGTTGGGGAAGGCGCCAGCTGGGCCCAGTTACCAGATAGCGTTCTTTTTTCTATTCTGGACGAGGGGTTTCATACCGTGGTCTTTCCCCACCGCGCCTTGGCGGTGGCTGCTCCAAACTTTAGCGCGTCCCTCAGCACGTAGTCCTGTACCTTGGAGTGCGCCAGTCTGCAACATTCGGTTGGGGTCAGTTCTTTCAGCTGGCATACCAGCAAGTTGCGGGCAGACCAAAGAGCATCTTTCACCGCATTGATGGTCCTCCAGGCGCAGTTGATGTTGGTCTCAGAGTGTGTCCTGGGAAACAGCCCGTAGAGCACGGAATCCTGCGTCACGGAGCTGCTCGGGACGAACCTCGACAAATACCACTGCATCCCCCTCCAGACCTCCTGCGCATAGGCACACTCCAGAAGGAGGTGATCGACAGTCTCGTCCCCCATGCAGCCGCCTCAAGGGCAGCGTGCGGTGGCGCAGAGATTCCGGGCATGCATAAAGGATCTCACTGGCAGAGTCCCTCTCACCACCAGCCAAGCAGTGTCCTTGTGCTTGTTTGAAAGTTCTGGCGATGAGGCATTCCACCAAACGATTTTGGCAGTCTGCGTGGGGAACCACACGACGGGATCCAGCCTCTCCTTTTCCCGAAGGGCCTCGAGGATACTACGTGCTGACGACCGCCTGATGGCCTTATGGTCAAAGGTGTTTCCTTTCAAAAATTTCTCCACGAAGGACACGTGGTACGGAACAGTCCAACTACTCGGAGCGTTCTATGGCAACGAGGCCAGGCCCATCCTTCGCAACACCGGGGACAGGTAGAAACTCAGTAAGTAGTGACACTTGGTGTTTGCGTACTGAGGATCTACGCACAGTTTGATGCAGCCACACACAAAGGTAGCCGTCAGGGCGAGGGTGGCGTTCGGTACGCCCTTTCCCCCATTTCCCAGGTCTTTGTACATGGTGTCCTTGCGGACCCGGTCCATCCTCGACCCCCAAACGTAGTGGAAGATGGCCCGGGTGACCGCAGCGGCGCAGGTCCAGGGAATAGGCCAGGCCTGCGCCACATACAACGGTACCGAAAGCCCCTCACACCTGACAACCAGGTTTTTACCCGCGATGGAGAGGGACCGGAGTGTCCACCTGCCCAGCTTCTGCTTCAATTTGGTGATACGCTCATCCCAAGTCTTAGTGCACGCCCCAGCTCCACCAAACCAAACACCCAGCACCTTCAGGTAGTCTGTCCTGACGGTGAAGGGGATGAAGGAGCGGTCGTCCCAGTTCCCGAAGAACATGACCTCACTCTTACTCCTATTGACTTTGGCACCCGAGGCCAGTTCAAACAGGCCACAGATGTCCAACAGCCTACTCACCGACTGACGATCGGTGCAGAAGACGGCGACATCGTCCATGTACAGGGTGGTCTTGACCTGAAGGCCTCCGCTGCCTGGGATAGTCACGCCCTTCAGGCTCACATCCTTCCTGATGGTTGCGGCGAAGGGCTCCACACAGCACACGAACAAGGCAGGAGAGAGCAGGCAGCCCTGCCTGACTCCAGATCTAACAGGAAAACTGTCCGATTCCCACCCGATGATCGAGACTGCGCTAACGATGTTGGTGTAGAGCAGCCGGATCCAATTGCGGATGCCCTCCCCGAACCCCAATTTGGAGAGGACGTCCCTCATGTAAGCACGAGAGACCCTGTCGAAGGCCTTCTCCTGGTCCAGGCTGAGGAGGCAGGTGTCCACCCTCCTGTCTTGTACGTAGGCGATCGTATCCCTGATGAGCGCGAGGCTCTCAGCGATCTTCCTGCCCGGCACAGCACAGGTTTGGTCAGGGTGAATCACCGACTCCAGGACAGACCTGACCCGGTTGGCTATGACCTTGGCCAGGATTTTGTAGTCCACGTTTAGTAGTGAAATGGGACGCCAATTCTTAATTTCTTCCCTCTCCCCCTTCTTCTTGTAAATGAGGGTGATGATGCCCTTCCTCATGGACTTGCACATTTCCCCTGCCTGAAGCGCACTATCGTACACCTCCAGCAGGTCCTGGCCGACCAGGCCCCACAGAGCAGAATACAGCTCGACCGGTAAGCCGTCGCTCCCGGGAGTCCTATTCCTCTCCAAGGACTTGAGGGCTCTGGTCAGCTCATCCAGGGATATTGGCCGGTCCAGCCACTCCCTCGTGCCGTCGTCTAAGACCTCCGTGATAGACGACAGGAACAACTCGGAGGCCGTGCTGTCCGTGGGCTTCGTGTCGTACAGTCTGGCATAGAAGGATCTGCTGATCCTCAAAATGTCGGGCCGAGACGACGTCACCGAGCCGTCGTCGTCCTTCAGCCGGCTAAGCACAGAGCTCTCTTTGTGCACCTTCTGAAAGAAGAAACGCGAGCATATCTCGTCCTGCTCCACGGAGCGGACCCTGGACCGGAAGATTATCCGGGAGGCCTCCACGGCGAAGAGCGAGGCTTGCTGGCCCCTCTCCTCGTGGAGGTCCTCCGTGACATCGACCCCCATCAACTGAAGAAGGAGCAGGTTCTGCACCCTTTTCTGGAGTTGCGACAGCTTTCCCCGCCTCTCTCTTGCCTTCCGAACACCCTTGAGGACAAAAAACCTCTTGATGTTCTCCTTCACCGTCTCCCACCAGTTGCCCGGAGACTCAAAGAGGGGTTTCACGGTTCTCCAACCGGCGTACTCCCTCTTAAGCTCCTCCATGTTCTCTGGGGTCAACAGAGTCGTGTTGAGCTTCCACGTCCCCTTTCCGGCCGGCTGGTCGTCCTGTAAGTGACAGTCGGCCAGCAGGAGGCAGTGGTCAGAGAAGAACACCGGCTCGACGCCGGTGGACCTGACTGAGAACGCCCGTGACACAAACAGGAAGTCTATCCTTGAGCGAATAGACC
The DNA here is from genome assembly GCF_030684315.1 of Stegostoma tigrinum. Classification (NCBI taxonomy): domain Eukaryota; kingdom Metazoa; phylum Chordata; class Chondrichthyes; order Orectolobiformes; family Stegostomatidae; genus Stegostoma; species Stegostoma tigrinum. The sequence continues at coordinate 104,364,797 of NC_081360.1, forward strand.
CGTCCGGCCGCGACCAGGTGTACCTCTGCTGCGCTCCGTCTGCGGGGGTGCTGAAGACGTCGAGCAGCTTGGCGTCCTTCACCGTGCCCATCAGGAATCTGGACGTGACGTCCGGTTGACTCCCCCCACCCGCTGTCCCCACACCGGATCTTCCATCTGCATCGATGATGCAGTTGAAGTCTCCGCCTAGGATGACCGGCCTGGACGTAGCCAGCAGGGGTGGAAGCCGCTGCAGGACGGCCAACCGCTCACTCTGTACCGCTGGGGCGTACACGTTGATCAGACTCAGGGGAGCGTTCCTGTAGGTGACGACAGCCACTAGGAGGCGCCCCCCCACCACCTCCTGAACTTGAGAGATGGTGAAGTCACGCCCCCGCAGCAGAATAGCTAGGCTCGAGGAGCGACAGTCGTTACCCCCCCGACCAGATCGAAGGCCCACAGGTCCAGGCGCCGGACCATTTCCCGTACCTGCTGAGGTGCGGTATCCCGCACTCCTGCAGAACCAGGAGGTCCGCCTTGATGGTGGTCAGGTAGGCCAACGTGGACACACATCTTGAGGTGGACTTGACACTGTGCACATTAATGCTCGCAACTCGTACCCCCATTGTGGGCAGTGACCGCAGTACCCTCCCCAAGTCCAAGGTCCAGCCCCTCCATCTGTCCCTTCATGCCCATTGCCCGGGCGAACTGCTGGACGCTCTCCGGGCTGAGGAAACTGTCCGTGCTGCCTTCTGGGTGGCATCCCCCCGTCTTGGGTATGGAGGCAGGAGAGTCCAGCTCTGGGTCAGGCTGGGGACGCGCTGTTTCCTCCTTCCCGCCTGGAAGTTCCGGGGGCCCCTCCAGTGCCCCAACAGCATGTGACTGGGTGTCAGACGGAGCCTCAGGACGCCTCCCGTCACCTGGAAGCGTGGTGCTGCTTTCCTTCTCCCTTGAGATCTTTAACTTCTGCTTCGGGCGGACCCTCTCCGAATCCCCCTCGTCAGAGGAGCTCTTACAGCCCCCCTGTAGCTGCCTCTTCCCGCCTGATGGTTGCGGTTCCTGGGCCCGCCGACGCACCTTCCACCTCGCTTTCCGGGCCGTCGTCCACTCCCCTGGATCGCCTGTCGCCGCCTCCATCGACTCCGGGTTGTCGTGGGGGACCGGAGCCTGCAGGGGCACTTTGCTGGCCTTGGGCCCATCCTGCGGGGCTGGGCCCTCCTGCACAATCTGGCCCTCCTGCACATTAGTGGGGTCCTTGCTGGGCCCTGGTGCCTTCCTCTCCTCCGGGGGAGCTGGCCCCGCATTGCCCCTGCCGGTGACCTGGGCGTAGGTGGTACCCCGCCGCGGGCATGCCCTATAGAAGTGGCCTGCTTCCCCTCAAAGGTTACAGCTTTTCTCTCGTGGGCAATCCTTTGCAAAGTGTCCCTCCTCCCTGCAGTTCCTGCAGATGGTGGCTTTGCAGTCGGCCGCCACGTGGCCTGACCTACCACAGGCATGGCAGACTTTAGGATGCCCTGCGTAGGTCAGGTAGCCCCTGCTCCCGCGATCGCGAAGCTGGACGGTGGGTGTGCGACATTCCCGTCTGCGCCCATCCTCAGCGTCACCTTGACCTGCCTCTTACTCGTCCAGATGCCAAAGGGTCCACGATGTCAGTTAGGTCCCCTTCCACCTTCACATACCTTCCGAGGAAGGTCAGGACATCAACTGCTGGCACATGCGGGTTGTACATGTGTTCAGTCACCATACGGCTCCTCTGCGCTGGCATCACGAACAGCGGGACAGCGGTCAATACAGAGAGGGGGCCCTCACCTCCTTTCTCCTTGAAAACCTCCAGGAAGCACTCGCAAAGCTTGGCACTCCTGAAGGTCACGTCGTAAAAACCTCCTCATGGGAAATCCTGCAGGCAGTAAATGTCCGCAGCAGCAAACCCACAACAGTCCAACAGGACCCTCTTCACGAAGAAGATGCGGTCCACAGGTGCACCTTCATCCACCTTCTTTACGGAAACACGGATGGTGTTCCGGACCCCCTGACCTGGGGCACGAGCACTTGCCGCAGCCATCGTTGCAGGTTGGCTGCTCCCCTGAACCAGCGTTAGGCCGAAGCCAGCATTAAGATCCACCGGTTGCAAGGGTGCACAGCCAACCCGACGTCTTCCTTTCACCTCCAAGACAGTGGTCTCCCCCCTCAGTTCACAAGAGAGTGGGTCTTTATTGTGTTCCAGATGTAAGCTGGTTCACTGAGCTTGAAGGTTTGTTCCCAGATGTTTTGTCACCATTCTAGGTAACATCATCAGTGAGCCTCCAATGAAGCGCTGGTGTTATGTCCCGCTTTCTATTTATCTGATTAGGTTTCCTTGGGTTGGTGATGTCATTTCCTGTGTTGGTGATGTCATTTCCTGTTCTTTTTCTCAGGGGATGGTAGATTGGCTCCAAATCAATGTGTTTGTTGATGGAGTTCCAGTTGGAATGCCATGCTTCTAGGAATTCTCGTGCATGTCTCTGTTTGGCTTGTCCTAGGATGGATGTGTTGTCCCAATCAAAGTGGTGTCCTTCCTCATGTGTATGTAAGGATACGAGTGATAGTGGGTCATGTTGTTTTGTGGCTAGTTGATGTTCATGTATCCTGGTGGCTAGCTTTCTGCCAGTTTGTCCAATGTAGTGTTTGTCACAGTTCTTGCAAGGTATTTTGAAGATGACCCTATACAGACAACAGATAAATCGAACGTCATCTACAAAATACCTTGCAAGAACTGTACACAAAAAGCAGGACAAATCCAACCCGGCCAATTACTGTCCCATCAGTCTCCTCTCGATCATCAGTAAAGTGATGGAAGGTGTCAGTAACAGGGCTATTAAGCAGCACCTGCTCAGCAATAACCTGCTCAGTGACGCCCAGTTTGGGTTCCGCCAGGGCCACTCACCTCCTGATCTCATTACAGCCTTGGTTCACACATGGACAAAAGAGCTGAATTCCAGAGGTGAGGAGAGAGTGACAGCCCTTGATATTGAAGCTGTATTTGACTGAGTGTGGCATCAAGGAGCCCTGGCAAAACTGGAATCACTGGGTATCGGGGGCAAACTCTCCGGTGGTTGGAGTCATATCTGACACATAGGAAGATGGGTGTGCTGGTGGGAGGTCAGTCATCTCAGCTCCAGGACATCTCTGCAGGAGTTCCTCAGGGTAGTGTCCTAGGCCCAACCATCTTCAGCTGCTTCATCAATGACCTTCCCTCCATCATAAGGTCAGAAGTGGGGATGTTCACTGATGATTGCACCACGTTCTGCATCATTCGTCACTCCTCAGATACTGAAGCAGTCCGTGTTCAAATGCAACAAGATCTGGACAATATGCAGGTTTGGGCTGACAAGTGGCAAGTGACATTCACACCAAACAAATGCCAGGGCAAAGATATCTCCAATAAGAGACAATCTAACCATCTCTCCTTGGCAATCAATGGTGTTACCATTGCTGAGTCCACAACTATCAACATCCTTGGGGTTACTATTGACTAGAAACTCAACTGGACTTGTCACATAAACACAGTGGCTACACGAGCAGATCAAAAGCTAGGAATACTGTGGTGAGTAACTCACCTCCTGGCTCCTCAAAGCCTGTCCACCATCTCCAAGGCACAAGTCAGGAGTGTGATGGAATACTCCCCACTTGCCTGGATGGGTGCAGCCCCGACAACACTCGAGAAGCTTGACACCATAAAGTCGCCCACTTGATTGGCATCACATCCAGAGCATCTATTCCCTTCACCATAGACGCTCAGTAACTGCAGTGTCGTATGCACTGCAGAAATTCACTGAGGCTCCTCAGGCAGAACTTTCCAAACTCATAACTACTTACATTGATAAGGATAAGGGCAACAGATACATAGGAACACCACCACCTGCAAGTTCCTCTTCAAGCCACTCACCATCCTGACTTCGAAATGCATTGGTGTCTCTTTATTGTCGCTGGGTCAAAATCCTGGAACTCCACCCCCACCCCCACATCCCCAGGGCATTGTGGATTTCCTATTGTAGATGGACTGCAGTCGTTCAAGAAGGCAGCTCACTACCACATTATCAAGGGGCAACTAGGTGCAGGTGTTAAAAATACAGCCCCAGCCACTGACGCACATGTCTTAAAAGTAAATATATTAAAAAAGAACACATTCAGACAGTATTTCTGAAGAAGGGCCCAGACCCGAAACATCAGCTTTCCTGCTCCTCTGATGCTGCTTGGCCTGCTGTGTTCATCCAGCTCTACACCTTGTTATCTCAGACTCCAGCATCGGCAGTTCCTACTGCCTCTTCATCCAATACATCCCTGACTCACTTATAATTTTTGTAAAAAAATCACGTACTAGCCCAGTGTTTATTGCCCAGCCCTAATTTCCCGGCCTAATTTCCAAGTTCTCATTCACTTTACAATTCATTGGATGCTCAGTGCACAGGAAGGTAAAGAAAGGCTGAGATGCAATAAACATCCGATTATGTGCAAAGTGAAAAAGAACCAAAAAAGCAAGCTAAGACTCTTAAGGTGAACCCTGTTCCAAAGCAGCAGTTGGGTACTTTCCCTGAGTGCAAAGTGGCCTTTGCAGCAGCATTGAAATGAAAAGTTTCTATCTCACTCCCCTCCCTCTCTCTTTGCCTCTCTCTCCCTGTCTGTCGGTTTCTCTGTCTCTCTCTTTGTCTCTTTCTGTCTCTCTCTAGCTCTCTCTGTCTATTTTTCTGTCCCTCTGCCTTCCTGTCTCCCTGTCTCTCCCTCTGGTTGAGACAGAGAGAGACACAGACAGGCAGACAGAAACTGAGAAAGTATGGAAGTGAAGTGATTAATTGTACTTGAGATAATGATCTTAGGACCTGGGTTCAATAAAATATCAATAAAATCATTAAAAAAGGTTGGAATTAGAGTTACATTGTTGAGACCTCCTTGTTCTTATATTCAAAGCCTTGACGAATAAAAGCACATATCCCACATGCTTTCTTAAACAGCTTATATACCTGACTTGCTGCCTTCAAGGGTCTATGGATTTGCACATAAGGTCTCACTGATCCTCTGTACTTCCTTGGGGCTTACCATTGACTATTTATTCCTTTGCCTTGTTAATGCTCCCAAAATGCATCCTCCCACAATTTCTGAGGATTGAATTCCTTGTCACTGTTTAGCCATTTGATCAGGTTGGCCATGTCATCCTGGGATAAAGATGTGCAGGTTAGCTAAATTGGCCTTACAACAGTGTCCAGAGATGAGCAGGCTCGGTGGATTAGCCATGCGATACGCAGGATTACAGGAATAGGTCAGGGGTTTGGGTCCGTGTGTGATGCTGTTTGGAAGGTTGGTTTGGACTTGGTGGGCCGAATACCCCGTCCGATGAATGAAAGCATGCCGTGTGCCTTCTTGACCACTCTATCCACCTGCGTTGCCACCTTCAGGGCACAATAGACCTGAACACCCAGATCTCAATGTGCATCAATTTTCCCCAGGGCTTTTTCGTTTACCGTATAGTTCCTATTACTACAGGAAGTAGTTGATACCAAACCATTGAATGTATTCAAGAGATGACTAGATGCCCCACTTGAAGTGAATGGGATCCAAGGTTCTGGGGAGAAAGCAGGATTGGGCTATTGAGTTGGACGATTGACCATGATTGTGATGAATGTTGGACCAGGCTTGAAGGGCTGAATGGCCTCCTCCTGTTCCTATCTTCTATGTTTCCCACACAGGCTCATTGAAATTACAACTAAAGGTTATCTTCAGTGATGCCACAGTGCCACAAAGATGCAGAGAATTTGAGTAGGAACCAACGTGGCAGCAATCGCAATATTTATTCCCCTTGATAAGAGGAATAAAACTGCTCACTGATTTGAGGTGTGGTCTGACTAGTGCCTTGCACAGTTTTAACAAGGCCTCCCTATTTTTAAATTCTATTCCCTTTAAAGTAAAGGAATTCAGTCCATTCAGAAGATTCATTTAGATATAAAAACAGCTACTGTACCTCCTTTAATTAAAATGGAATGGGGCAGAAAGCAGGAATCCACAGGCCACTTAGCTTAATATCCACCATGGGGAAATCTTTAGAAGCTATTATTAAAGATGTTTTAACAGGGCACACAGATACGTTCAAGGTAATTAAGCAGAACCAACATGGTTTTTATCACAGGGAAATCATGTGTAACTAATTTCTTCTTTGAAGAAGTAATTTGCGGTAGATAAAGGGAAACCAGTGGATGTATTGTATTTAGATTTCCAGCAGGCATTGAATAAGGCACCACATCAAAGGTTATTGAGGAAAATAAACCTGATGGTTTTGGGGACAATGGGAAATAGAGAGTAGGGATAACCACAGAACCTCTACAGTGTGGAAGCAGGTTATTTGGCCCAATATGTCTACACCACCCCTCCCAAGAGCATCCCACTCAGACCCATCCCCCATGTCTAACCCACATAATGTACACACCCCTGAACACTATGGGCAATTTCCCATGGCCAATCCACCCTAACCTGCACATCTTTGGACTGTGGGAGGAAACCAGAGCACCCGGAGGAAACCCACGCAGACACGGGGAGAATGTGCAAACTCCACACAGAGGGTCACCCGAGGGTGGAATTGAACCCAGGCTCCCTGGCTCTGTGAGGCAGTAGTACTAACCACTGAGCCACTCTGCTAGTGGGTCCTTTCTTTCAGGCTGTCAGGACGTTATGAATGATGTGGTGTGCCACAGGAATTGATGCAGGGGCCTCAACTCTTTACATTTTATCATAATGATTTGGGTGAAGGGTTTGGTAACCATTGCTGACACAAAGATAGGTTGGAAAGTGAGCAATAAAGAGGGCATAAGGAGCCTACAAAGAGATAACCTCCCCACCTACACCCTCTCCACCTATCTTCTTTACTCTCCAACTTCGGTCCGCCTCCCCCTCTCTCCCTATTTATTCCAGTTCCCTCTCCCCATCCCCCTCTCTGATGAAGGGTCTAGGCCCGAAACGTCAGCTTTTGTGCTCCTGAGATGCTGCTTGGCCTGCTGTGTTCATCCAGCCTCACATTTTATTATCTACAAAGAGATATCAATCGGTTCAGTGAGTGGGCAAAGGTCTGGCAAATGGGGCATAATGTGGGAAATTGTGAAATTTTCCATTTTAGCAGAAAGAATGTAAAATGAAGCATATTTTACAAATGGTGAGAGGCTGCCGAGCTCTGAGATGCAGTGAAAGCTCAGCGCACAAGGGTGTGAATCACAGAACAACCACAAGCAACCCATTGTCAGCCAGTAACCCACCCCATTAGCAACTATTCATTCTACCAGGCTGACCTTTACCCATCTTTTTGTCTGCCCAACATTTTTTATCTCTCTCTGGTTCTCCACCTAACATTTACTCTTTCGCCCTCTCCTTACCCCTTCTCAAGCACATATAACAGCCCTTTTCTAGCTGCAAGACAACAAAATGTGAGGCTGGATGAACACAGCAGGCCAAGCAGCATCTCAGGAGCACAAAAGCTGACGTTTTGGGCTTAGACCCTTCATCAGAGAGGGGGATGGGGTGAGGGTTCTGGAATAAATAGGGAGAGAGGGGGAGGCGGACCGAAGATGGAGAGTAAAGAAGATAGGTAGAAAGGAGAGTATAGGTGAGGAGGTAGGGAGGGGATAGGTCTGTCCAGGGAAGACGGACAGGTCAAGGAGGTGGGATGAGGTTAGTAGGTAGATGGGGGTGCGGCTTGGGGTGGGAGGAAGGGATGGGTGAGAGGAAGAACAGGTTGGACTGGTTTTGGGATGCAGTGAGTGGAGTGGAAGAGCTGGGCTGGTTGTGTGGTGCAGTGGGGGGAGGGGACGAACTGGGCTGGTTTAGGGATGCAGTAGGGGAAGGGGAGATTTTGAAACTGGTGAAGTCCACATTGATACCATTGGGCTGCAGAGTTCCCAGGCGGAATATGAGTTGCTGTTCCTGCAACCTTCGGGTGGCATCATTGTGGCAGTGCAGGAGGCCCATGATGGACACGTCATCTAAAGAATGGGAGGGGGAGTGGAAATGGTTTGCGACTGGGAGGTGCAGTAGTTTGTTGCGAACTGAGAGGAGATGTTCTGCAAAGCGGTCTCCAAGCCTCCGCTTGGTTTCCCCAATGTAGAGGAAGCCACACTGGGTACAGTGGATGCAGTATACCACATTGGCAGATGTGCAGGTGAACCTCTGCTTAATGTGGAATGTCATCTTGGGGCCTGGGATAGGGGTGAGGGGTGAGGTGTGGGGGCAAGTGTAGCATTTCCTGCGGTTGCAGGAAAAGGTGCCGGGTGTGGTGGGGTTGGAGGGCAGTGTGGAGCGAACAAGGGAGTCACGGAGAGAGTGTTCTCTCCGGAAAGCAGACAGGGGTGGGGATGGAAAAATGTCTTGGGTGGTGGGGTAGGATTGTAGATGGCGGAAGTGTCGGAGGATGATGCGTTGTATCCGGAGGTTGTTGGGGTGGTGTGTGAGAACGAGGGGGATCCTCTTTGGGCAGTTGTGGCGGGGGCGGGGTGTGAGGGACGTGTTGCGGGAAATACGGGAGACGCAGTCGAGGGCGTTCTCGATCACTGTGGGGGGAAAGTTGCGGTCCTTGAAGAACGTGGACATCTGGGATGTGCGGGAGTGGAATGTCTTATCGTGGGAGCAGATGCGGCAGAGGCGGAGGAATTGGGAATAGGGGATGGAATTTTTGCAGGAGGGTGGGTGGGAGGAGGTGTATTCTAGGTAGCTGTGGGAGTCGGTGGGCTTGAAATGGACATCAGTTACATGCTGGTTACCTGAGATGGAGACTGAGAGGTCCAGGAAGGTGAGGGATGTGCTGGAGATGGCTCAGGTGAACTGAAGGTTGGGGTGGAAGGTGTTGGTGAAGTGGATGAACTGTTCGAGCTCCTCTGGGGAGCAAGAGGCGGCGCCGATACAGTCATCAATGTAACGGAGGAAGAGGTGGGGTTTGGGGCCTGTGTAGGTGCGGAAGAGGGACTGTTCCACGTAACCTACAAAGAGGCAGGCATAGCTGGGGCCCATGCGGGTGCCCATGGCCACCCCCTTAGTCTGTAGGAAGTGGGAGGAGTCAAAAGAGAAGTTGTTGAGGGTGAGGACGAGTTCGGCTAGGCGGATGACGGTGTCGGTGGAGTGGGACTGGTCGGGCCTGCAGGACAGGAAGAAGCGGAGGGCCTTGAGGTCATCTGCATGCAGAATGCAGGTGTATAGGGACTGGACGTCCATGGTGAATATGAGGTGTTGGGGGCCAGGGAATTGGAAGTCCTGGAGGAGGTGGAGGGCGTGGGTGGTGTCACGGACGTAGGTTGGGAGTTCCTGGACCAAGGTGGAGAAAATGGAGTCCAGATAGGTGGAGATGAGTTCGGTGGGGCAGGAGCAGGCTGAGACGATTGGTCGACCGGGGCAGGCAGGTTTGTGGATTTTGGGAAGGAGATAGAAACGGGCCGTGCGGGGTTGGGGAACAATGAGGTTGGAGGCTGTGGGTGGGAGGTCCCCTGAGGTGATGAGGTCATGAATGGTGTTGGAGATGATGGTTTGGTGCTCGGGTGTGGGGTCATGATCGAGAGGGCGGTAGGAGGTGGTGTCGGAGAGTTGGCGTCTGGCCTCGGCGATGTAGAGGTCAGTGCGCCATACTACTACTGCGCCACCCTTGTCTGCGGGTTTGATGGTGAGGTTGGGGTTGGAGCGGAGGGAGCGGAGGGCTGCCCGTTCTGCGGGGGAGAGGTTGGAGTGGGTGAGAGGGGTGGAGAGGTTGAGGCGGTTAATGTCTCGACGGCAGTTGGAGATGAAGAGGTCGAGGGAGGGTAGGAGGCCTGGGGGTGGTGTCCAGGAGGAGGACTTGTGTTGGAAGCGGGTGAAGGGGTCAGTGGAGGGAGGGTTAAGCTCCCGGTTGAAGAAGTAGGCGTGGAGGCGAAGACGGTGGAAAAACTGCTCTATGTCCAATCGTGACTGGTGTTCGTTGATGTGTGGTTGTAGGGGGACAAAGGTGAGCCCCTTGCTCAGGACTGACCGTTCGTCCTCAGTCAGTGGGAGGTCTGGGGGGATGGTGAAGATGCGGCAGGGCACAGTGTGGCTGTCTCCTCTGGGGTTGCTGGCTGTGGAGGTTGTGGGCGGAGCAATGAGGTCGTCGGCCGTGAGCGGGGTTCCATCGGCGTCGGCCGTGGGCGGGGTTCCGTTGGCGTCGGCCGTGGGCGGGGTTCCATCGGCGTCGGCCGTGGGCGGGGTTCCGTTGGCGTCGGCCGTGGGCGGGGTTCCATCGGCGTCGGCCGTGGGCGGGGTTCCGTTGGCGGTGAGAGTGTCGGGGTGGGCGGCAGCAGCGGCTGCGGTGAGGGTGACTGCAGCAGCGGTCCCGGAAGTGGTGTGGCCGGCGGAGGCGGATGTGACGCCATCGGTGGGGTCTCCGGCAGTGTCCTCATGGTCAATGGCGGCGGGTGCATGGTGGGGGAGGGACAGGGACAGACTCGGGATTTGGGAGGCGCAGGAATCCTCTTGTGGGTGGCAGGGGCCAGTGAGTAGGTTGTACTTACGATTTTTGTTGTCCAGTAAAGCTGAGTGGAACTGGCTGTTCAGTCTGTGGATCCTGCGGAGGATAAAAAACAGCAGAGGTCCTTTGCAGGTCTGGAAGAGGGAGGGTCTGAGCTGGGGCAGGCTGGATTGCAGTGTGTGGAGGTGCCGGCGCATGGCTGCGAGTGTCTGTTCCAGGAGTCGCAGGGAGAAACGCTTCTGAAGGGTCTGAATATTCTGGGTGTAGAGGTGGTCAAGGTTGGGGCCAAATTGGGAAGGCTGAAATGTAGACTGTAGTCCCTTGGGGATGATCCGGTTCTGTAGGCAGGTGCTGAGGAAGGTGATGTGGCTGTGGTACCTGGTTTGCTTCAGGACATGGTCGAGCAGTTTCAAGGCCGAAGAGATTATAAGAGAGTTGCAATGGGAGAGAGATTCCCTGAGGTTGGTCCGGAGGGAGGAGGGTAACTTCTTCAGGTTAGGCATCCCTGGAAGAGGCTTCGCAGTGAGGTTAAAATAGTATCAGAGATAAGGGGAGCTGCAGATGCTGGAGAATCCAAGACAACAAAATGTGAGGCTGGATGAACACAGCAGGCCAAACAGCATCCCAGAAGCACAAAAGCTGACGTTTCGGGCCTAGACCCTTCATCAGAGATGGGGATGGGGTGAGGGTTCTGGAATAAATAGGGAGAGAGGGGGAGGCGGACCGAAGATGGAGAGAAAAGAAGATAGGTGGAGAGGAGAGTATAGGTGGGGAGGTAGGGAGGGGATAGGTCTGTCCAGGGAAGACGGACAGGTCAAGGAGGTGGGATGAGGTTAGTAGGTAGATGGGGGTGCGGCTTGGGGTGGGAGGAAGGGATGGGTGAGAGGAAGAACAGGTTGGACTGGTTTTGGGATGCAGTGAGTGGAGTGGAAGAGCTGGGCTGGTTGTGTGGTGCAGTGGGGGGAGGGGACGAACTGGGCTGGTTTAGGGATGCAGTTGGGGAAGGGGAGATTTTGAAACTGGTGAAGTCCACATTGATACCATTAGGCTGCAGGGTTCCCAGGCGGAATATGAGTTGCTGTTCTTTTCTAGCTGCGATCAGTTCTGAAGAAGGGTCACTGGGCCCAAACGTTAACTCTGTTTTCTCACTACAGATGCTGCCACGCTGCTGGGTTTTTGCAGCAATTTCCGATTTTGTATATTAGACTAATATCTGGAATGAGTGGATCCCTTTATGAGGAAAGGCTATAGAGTCAAGGCCTGTATCCTTTGGACTTTAGAAGTGTCAGAAGTGATTTCACTGAAACATATAGGAGTGCAAGGAGACTTGACCAGATGATTCCTTCTGTGGAAGAATCTAGAATGATGGGGTCATATCTTTAAAAAAAGTGGATGCGAATTTAAAGGTAAAACCGTATCCCAGAGAGTAGTGAGTCTTTGGAATTCTCTTCCTTAAAATGAATTGAATGCAGAGTCTTTAAATATTTTTAACGCAGAAGTTGAAGGATGACCTTATAGAAGTTTATAAAATCATGCAGGACTTAGATAAGGTGAATTGCAACGGTTGTTTCCCTATGGTAGGTGAGCTCTAAACTAAAGGGCTTAGGTTGAAGGTGAGAGGAGAAAGACTTAAAAGCGACCTGAGGACAATTTTTTTTCACACAGTGGGTAGCTTGTGTGTGGAATGAATTGCCAGAGGAAGTGGTAGATGAAGGTAAATTTGCATCATTTAAAAGATATTTGGACAGGTACGTGGATAGGAAAGGCTTAGGGGTGTATGGGCCAAATACAGGCAATGGAACTAGTCTAGTTTGGGAAGCTGGTTGGCATGGATGAGTTGGGCCGAAGGGTCTGTGCTCTATGACTCAATGATAGATCCTTCATCGCCAAGGGATGAAAGATTACTAGGGAAATGTGGAGTTGGGGTTAAAATCAGATTAGCCATGTTTGTATTGAATGGTGGAACAGGCTAGAAGGGCTGAGTGGCCTACTCTTGTTCCTTGTTCATATGTTCATTTACCTTTCCTGCTGCTGTCTGAACTTGGATGCTTTTCGTATGTTAATTATTCTCTCTCTGTCCGTCCCTTTCTCTTGGCGAGTAAATGATAACCCTTAAGGAAAATCAGATGTAGAGATACTTCACTGAAATATTTTCCAGGTACTTGCAAACTCTGATCTGCTCATAAACTCTGAAATATGAATTATCATCTTAATAGTAATACCAATGCCTATGTTTAGTTCTGCGCAGTAGTTTGATAATTAGCTTGTCTGTGTTTTTGAAACATAGGTTTGCTTCTAGTAAATGAATTATCTTCAAGTTTGCTGAAGAAACCTCGTAAAAGTCATTTTTCATTCTAGTGATAAAGAGAAACTAATTAATCTGTTTGTCAATTCGTAAATAGTTATACCTTTTCTTATGGAAAATGGAGAAGTGGGACTTGAGTTTGAGCGCTCATTTCCCATCAGAGTTTTACACTGTTCGGAATAGAAAATGCATCAGCAACTTTGTAACAAGTAACAAACAATATTATTGAAGAATTGTTGAAGATAACATCAACAAAGTTCATGGGGAATCACAAATTAATCTCCCTGTGGAAATCTATTTCGATATGAGTTCTTTACCTGCCTAGCTGACAGAGATTATGAACTGCCAGTATGTCCTGTTTTAATTATGTGGACAAAACTCCACATGTAGCCTCACCAATACTCTGTACAGTTGCATCTACACTGACCCATTTTTAAGCTCCAACCCCTGAGCAAATAAGGTTAATAATTTCATTTGTCTTTTTAATTACTTGCTGCTCCTTCATGCTAACTTTTTTGTGCTTAAGCCATAAGTGAATCTCTGGGATGAAGGATTTGACTTATCCACAGTGGATAAACAGGTTAGCCCTTTATGCTTTAGAGTTTAGAAGAATAAATGAATCCCTTATGAACAGCCAGTATATCCTTTCTTAATTACATGGGCCAAAGTGGACACAGAACTCCACACATAGTCTCACCAACACATTGTACAGTTGTAACCAGTTTAACCCATTTTTAAACTCCAAACCCCCAAGCAATTAAGGCTAGAATCCATTTGCTTTTTTAATTACTCCTTCATGCTCCTTCATTCTAACTTTTTGTGTTTCATGCACAAGAACACCTGTATGCTGCACTATAGGAGGCTCATTCCATTTAAATAATAGCCTGCTTTTTGAAATTAAACTTCATCTTCCAAGTTTTTGACCAGTCACTCAGCCTATCTCCTTGCAGATTCCTTATGTCCTCATTAAGACGAATACTCCACTCTATTTTTGTATCATCAGTAAATTTTGAAACCTTTGAAGAGCAGGTGTGCATGCTGGAATGGATAGAGATAGAGGAAGATGATGTGCTGAAAATTTTGTCAAACATTAAGATTGACTAGTCGCCAGGCCCGGACCAGATTTGTCCTCGGCTGCTTTGGGAAGCGAGAAATGAAATTGCTTCGCCACTTGCGAAGATCTTTGCATCCTCGCTCTCCACTGGAGTCGTACCTGAGGACTGGAGAGAGGCAAATGTAATTCCTCTCTTGAAGAAAGGAAATAGGGAAATCCCCGGCAATTATAGACCAGTAAGTCTCACGTCTGTCGTCTGCAAGGTGTTAGAAAGGATTCTGAGGGATAAGATTTATGACCATCTGGAAGAGCATGGCTTGATCAAATACAGTCAACACGGCTTTGTGAGGGGTAGGTCATGCCTCACAAACCTTATCGAGTTTTTTGAGGATGTGACTAGAAAAGTTGATGAGGGTCGAGCTGTGGATGTGGTGTATATGGACTTCAGTAAGGCATTTGATAAGGTTCCCCATGGTAGGCTCATTCAGAAGGTCAGGAGGAATGGGATACAGGGGAACTTAGCTGCTTGGATACAGAATTGGCTGGCCAACAGAAGACAGCGAGTGGTAGTAGAAGGAAAATATTCTGCCTGGAAGTCATTGGTGAGTGGGGTTCCACAGGGCTCTGTCCTTGGGCCTCTACTGTTTGTAATTTTTATTAATGACTTGGATGAGGGCATTGAAGGATGGGTCAGCAAGTTTGCAGACGACACAAAGGTCGGAGGTGTCGTTGACAGTGTAGAGGGCTGTTGTAGGCTGCAGCGGGACATTGACAGGATGCAGAGATGGACTGAGAGGTGGCAGATGGAGTTCAACCTGGATAAATGCGAGGTGATGCATTTTGGAAGGTCGAATTTGAAAGCTGAGTACAGGATTAAGGATAGGATTCTTGGCAGCGTGGAGGAACAGAGGGATCTTAGTGTGCAGATACATAGATCCCTTAAAATGGCCACCCAAGTGGACAGGGTTGTTAAGAAAGCATATGGTGTTTTGGCTTTCATTAACAGGGGGATTGAGTTTAAGAGTCGTGAGATCTTGTTGCAGCTCTATAAAACTTTGGTTAGACCGCACTTGGAATACTGCGTCCAGTTCTGGGCGCCCTATTATAGGAAAGATGTGGATGCTTTGGAGAGGGTTCAGAGGAGGTTTACCAGGATGCTGCCTGGACTGGAGGGCTTATCTTATGAAGAGAGGTTGACTGAGCTCGGTCTCTTTTCATTGGAGAAAAGGAGGAGGAGAGGGGACCTAATTGAGGTATACAAGATAATGAGAGGCATAGATAGAGTTGATAGCCAGAGACTATTTCCCAGGGCAGAAATGGCTAGCACGAGGGGTCATAGTTTTAAGCTGGTTGGTGGGAAGTATCGAGGGGATGTCAGAGGCAGGTTCTTTACGCAGAGAGTTGTGGGAGCATGGAATGCGTTGCCAGCAGCAGTTGTGGAAGCAAGGTCATTGGGGTCATTTAAGAGACTGCTGGACATGTATATGGTCACAGAAATTTGAGGGTGCATACATGAGGATCAATGGTCGGCACAACATTGTGGGCTGAAGGGCCTGTTCTGTGCTGTACTGTTCTATGTTCTATGTTCTATGTTCTATTAGATTCTGCGCCCCCTGCCTCCCCAAATGTGTTAATGTAGGCTGTATGGAGTTGTTAGTGGTGAAGTCTCTCTCTAGAATTGAATACGTGTAAAACGATTGTGTTAGGGAAACTGTTGAATTTTTGCTTTATTGTTGGTGTTCTGTTCTTTCTTACTGTCTCACATATTGTATGTATTTCTGAAAACACTTTTATTTTATTTAGAATAAATACATGTTTTGTGTGGGAATGTTTCTGTGACTAACCACCATTGTAACCAAGTACTCAAATTAAATATATGATTTATCAAGCCAGATTCTTTTCTGGGATCTGACTTGTCCAATTTTAGATCAACCTGGATCATAAAACTCTCCACAAATGCTGCCAGGCATACTGCGTATTTACAGCATTTCCTGTTCTTATTTGTCATAAGCTTGATTTCTCCATTACAGTTTAATCTACATGTCGATAGTCACTCATGAACCTCACCATATATTTGATCTGTACCCAAACTAACGGGCTTTTGAATATTGCTCATTTACTGTCGTACTTGTCATTTCTTCACTTAAATCTACTTGAACCAAATTCGTATCAAATCCATCGCACTTAGCCCTTTTTCAGTTGGGCACCTTTTTAAACATCTGTTTATGGGTTGAGCCATGATAAATGAATCCAGGGATGCTGATTGACAGCTAACTACTAGTGATTTCTAAAATTTTAAACCTGGCAAGTTGACTCTGACAGGTCACGGCATTGTTTTGGGAAATGAAATAGTGAATGCATATTTATTTTATTCCTAATAATTGTAATCACTATTTCCCAAATGTTCCTTCGCTGAAAAATGCTCCATCTCCGTTTCATTCAGTAGACACTGATGCGAATAGCTTCCTCCGTCTGTGAAGTGGAACCATTATTGCCAAGAAGGATCGCCTGCACTCGTTTCAGGAATTCTTCCTCCATATTTGCCCTTTTCACTGTTGTTCTCCTTTCTGTGTTTCAATAATTATGACAAGATGGTGGTGGAATAGGACCCCTGAGCCAGAGCTCATCTACTCCATCCATTTGTTTTCTTTTTGTCTCTCTTTTCGCTTTTCTTTATTTCTATTTTTACCTCCTGCCCTTGGGTACTGTCAGTGATGTTCTGGGTGAAAGCCAATGTGGATGCCAACTCTCATCTTCAGTTTGGACTTGATTCCCAGCATTCCCAGCCTTGAGGTGAAGCCTGGTGAGGTTGGGGGCTGGAAGGACTGTTATTCTATACTCTTATTTATCTAATCTATTCCTTTATTCATTCACAGGATGAATGGCATGGCTGGCTGGGCAGCAATCTTTGCCTATCTCTAAGAGGGCAGTTCAGAGTCAACCACATTGCTGTGTGTCTGCAGTCACATGTTGGCCAGATCAGGTAAGGATGGCAGTTTCCTTCCCTAAAGGACATTGGTGAACCAGATGGGTTTTTCCAACAATCGACAATGGATTCACAGCCATTGTTAGATTCTTAATTCTGGATATTTATCATCTGCTGTGATGGGATTCAAACCCAGGTCCCCAGAACATTATCTACATCTCTGGGTTAATAGCCCAGCGATAATGTTACTGGGCAATTGTCTCCACAGTAGTTGTTGGGCATTTTATTCCTTTATTTTCTAATTTTTCCTGAGAATTCGTGCATAAGAATCTGTACCTATATAACCTAGTACCTAAGATGGTGCTGTAAGTAGTGGATCATAAACTTTTCACTCTAGTGATGTGAATACATGTGACAATAAGTTAATGCTAATTCTAATCAATGCTTTTCCAATTTGGCCTCCTGCATGACCATTTCTACATCTGTCTGCAAAAGAGTTGTTATTTTCTTAAAAGTTCCATTGTGTATAGGTGTCATTTGTTGCCTGCTGCAGGTTTGGAGCCACATGTGGGACAAACCATGTAAGGAATTTGGATTTCTCCTTCCATAAAAGGCATTAATGAAACAAGTGTTTGTCAGAAGGTTAAGGATATTCTGGGGTTCCTGAGCTGGAGCTCATCCACGCTGGCTTTTTCTTTTCTCTTTTCTTGTTTTTCTCTGTTTTCTTTACTCACGTCTTGAGTTTGCTAACATCAGCGGCAGATCTCATGGACCTTGAGCGAGCACAGCTCAGACCTCGAGTTTGACCTGTTTGGAGGAGAATAGGCCCAGCACTGAGCTCAAGTTAGGCCTGTACGGAGGAGAGCTGGCCCAACACAGAGCTCGAGCATTTGTAAAACTGGAGCTGTGGAGGCAGTGGCAGTGATGGAACATGGCAGAGGCTGGGCCCAGCATGAGCCCAGATGGCATCAGGAGCTGATGGCAATGGTGAAGGATGGTGGCAGTGGCAGCCAGTGGTGATGTGATGTTTGGGGCTGAATCCTTATGAGCAGCAGCAAAGCTTGGCATGCCTGGGTGGGTCTTAGGCCAGTGCGGGTGGAAGCATGCCAAGTGTGGGGAGAGTGATATCAAATCCAGTCTTGATTTCTGTATTCAGAAATACAATCAATCTTTACTTGAGCTCTTTACCACACATGTGGGAGAGGTCAGAGACTGCTCTAAAACTGCCTTCCATGTGGCGTACGGTCACCCTCTTAAATACAAGCTCAAATCAGAAGGGAAGTCAATGACATTCTGATTTCTCCAGTGGGATATGGCATTTTTATACATTTTACATTATACATTTATGCATTATTCATACAATAATCGCACGCAACATTGTCATTGTTCCTTCCCTCTTAATCTATGCATTCAATTTTGTGAAACACCTGATCAATGATTGACACTCCTATGGACATCCCCAGGTCCCCCATGACCTCAGTGATAATGGGAACTGCAGATGCTGGAGAACCCAAGACAATAAAATGTGAGATAATAAAATGTGAGGCTGGATGAACACAGCAGGCCAAGCAGCATCTCAGGAGCACAAAAGCTGACGTTTCGGGCCTAGACCCTTCATCAGAGAGGGGGATGGGGGGAGGGAACTGGAATAAATAGGGAGAGAGGGGGAGGCGGACCGAAGATGGAGAGTAAAGAAGATAGGTGGAGAGGGTGTAGGTGGGGAGGTAGGGAGGGGATAGGTCAGTCCAGGGAAGACGGACAGGTCAAGGAGGTGGGATGAGGTTAGTAGGTAGCTGGGGGTGCGGCTTGGGGTGGGAGGAAGGGATGGGTGAGAGGAAGAACCGGTTAGGGAGGCAGAGACAGGTTGGACTGGTTTTGGGATGCAGTGGGTAGAGGGGAAGAGCTGGGCTGGTTGTGTGGTGCAGTGGGTCAACCAGCCCAGTTCATCCCCTCCCCCCACTGCACCACACAACCAGCCCAGCTCTTCCCCTCTACCCACTGCATCCCAAAACCAGTCCAACCTGTCTCTGCCTCCCTAACCGGTTCTTCCTCTCACCCATCCCTTCCTCCCACCCCAAGCCGCACCCCCAGCTACCTACTAACCTCATCCCACCTCCTTGACCTGTCCGTCTTCCCTGGACTGACCTATCCCCTCCCTACCTCCCCACCTACACCCTCTCCACCTATCTTCTTTACTCTCCATCTTCGGTCCGCCTCCCCCTCTCTCCCTATTTATTCCAGTTCCCTCCCCCCATCCCCCTCTCTGATGAAGGGTCTAGGCCCGAAACGTCAGCTTTTGTGCTCCTGAGATGCTGCTTGGCCTGCTGTGTTCATCCAGCCTCACATTTTATTATCTTGGAATCTCCAGCATCTGCAGTTCCCATTATCTCTGATACAATAAAATGTGAGGCTGGATGAGCACAGCAGGCCCAGCAGCATCTCAGGAGCACAAAAGCTGACGTTTCGGGCCTAGACCTTTCATCACAGAGCTCGAGCATTTGTAAAACTGGAGCTGTGGAGGCAGTGGCAGTGATGGAACATGGCAGAGGCTGGGCCCAGCATGAGCCCAGATGGCATCGGGAGCTGATGGCAACGGTGAAGGATGGTGGCAGTGGCAGTCAGTGCTCTGACGAAGGGTCTAGGCCCGAAACGTCAGCTTTTGTGCTCCTGAGATGCTGCTGGGCCTGCTGTGTTCATCCAGCCTCACATTTTATTACCCCCATGACCTCATGATGTTTATGGGACATCATATCATCAGGTCTTGGGATCTTACAATGTACCCCATCAATTTTACTTTCAGACTTAATCATCTCTAAGGACTGCATGAATTGAATTATTCACTGTTATTGCTATCAAATTCTGTTACTCAGCATATATTCTCACTATCCTAATCACAGGAGATACAAAAAGAAATAACCAGGCGTAGAGCTGGATGAACACAGCAGGCCGAGCAGCCTCGGAGGAGCAGGAAAGCTGACGTTTCGGATCTGGACCCTTCTTCAGAAACTCTCCAGATACAAAAGGAGTTTAGCTCTTACTGATTGCTTAAGATTCATAATATTAGTTTTAATATGAAAAGTTTTATTGTTACACCTACAGTTAGCTTTCTTTCCCTAATGAGTTGTGAGCGTTTTCTTCTCCCTGTGTTATATTTGCCTATCACTTAAGGATGTTTGAATTCAATGATAAAGTTTACTATCCTCATTACTAGACATACAATGTAATGTTTGACATTTTAACTTTATTTCTTTATTTTTCTACTTTTTTGGTAAGAAGACTGGAGTGCTGATCTTTTTACTTCCCTCTTTACCTCTCTATTTCTGGAACTAAGATTAGGTACCTAGTTACTTTGGACCTAAGTGTGTGGTGACATTGTACACTTTTCACTGTACTCTTGTACACCATACTTGAGTACATGTGACAATAAAATCTAAATCTAAATCTAAATTTGACATGTCCACAATGAATCTTGCCAATCTTTGCAGATGCACCATATCCTACCCAGCATGGTATGGCAACTGCTCTGCGCAAGGTGGCCAGGAATTACAGAGAGTTGTGAATGCAGCCCAGTCCATCACACAGGTGTGAAGCCTCTTCCAGGGATGCCTAACCTGAAGAAGTTACCCTCCTCCCTCCGGACAAACCCCAGGGGTTCTCTCTCCCACTGCAACTCTCTTATCCTCTCCACCTATCTTCTTCTCTATCCGTATTCGATCCGCCTCCCCCTCTCTCCGTCTTTATTTCAGAACCCTCTTCCCCTCCTCCATTTCTGACGAAGGGTCTAGGCCCAAAACATCAGCTTTCCTGCTCCTCTGATGCTGCTTGGCCTGCTGTGTTCATCCAGCTCCACACTTTGTGCTCTCTCTCAATCTTTCTTCCACTGAGTCAGCAGCATTAGCACCATGTTGTTATTGAAAGATGGGGATTGAGGGGGGACCTGATTGAGGCCTACAAAATCATGAGGGGTATAGACAGGGTGGATAGTAAAAAGCTTTTTCCCCCAGAGTGGGGGCCTCAATTACTCGGGGTCATGAGTTCAAGGTGAGAGAGGAAAGGTTTAAGGGAGATATGCGTGGAAAGTTCTTTACGCAGAGGGTGGTGGGTGCCTGGAACACGTTGCCAGCGGAGGTGGGAGACGCAGGCATGATAGCGTCATTTGAGATGTATCTAGACAGATCCATGACTGGGCAGGGAGCAGAGGGATACCGATCCTTGGAAAATAGGCGACAGGTTTAGATCAAGGATCTGGATCAGCACAGGCTTGGAGGGCCAAAGGGCCTGTCCCTGTGCTGTAATTTTCTTCGTTCTTTAGTTAGAGTGCATGTTATCTGTAACTAACACCAGTCTGTGAGAGCACAACATCAGTTAGAGATAAGCATTAAGAACTCCAGGAACATTTCAATAATGGGCGTGAAAGCAGTGATGAAGCTTATCAAGAACACATGAAATTATGTAACTCAAAAGATAAAATATATTTAATGTGACATGAGGGGAACACAGGGGAAGCTGAGTTGTAAAGTGTGTAAATTCCACAGCGACGAAACTTGGAGATCCTGATATTGGCCACAGGTATGTAACATTCAGCTTATAGTAAGCTGTAGGTGTTTGACTCAGTGTGTTAGAAATAGTTTTTGATCTATGGAAAGTACATCATTACAAAAACATATTTTGCTGTCCAAATGTCTTTAAAAAAAGGAGGGAGTGAGGCAAAAACTATCAGTCTATTAGCCCAACTTCTACTATTAGAGAAGTATTGGAATCTATTATTAAGGAAGTAATCGAAGCTCACTTGGAAAATCATAATCTAATCAAGCAGACGCAGCATTGCTTCATGAAGGGGAGATTATGTCCGACTAATTTATTTGAGGTTTTTGAGGAAGTCTGAACCAAAGTGCATCGAGGGGAACCAAGAGATGTGTTGTATTTGGACTTCCAGTATACATTGGACAATATATCTCGCAAAAAGCTAACTTATAAGATGAGAGCCCATGGTCTTGCAGGCAGTAGATTGGCAAGGATAGAGAATTGACTAAGTGGCAGGAGGGGGTTAGACAGCCAGTGATGTTCTGTAGGGATCAGAGCTGGGACCTCAATTATTTTGAATAGATATTAAAGGCTTGGAAAAAGGATGTGAATGCACTGTGGTCATATTTGAAGATGACACTTAAAGATGTGGAAAGGCAGGTTCTGAGAGAGATACATTGCTAGAGGGATGGAGTTTAAAAGCAGGGAGGCTATGCTGCAGCTGTATAGGGTCCTGGTGAGGCCATACCTGGAGTATTGTGAGCAGTTTTGGTCTCCTTACTTCTGAAAAGATATACTAGTACTGGACGGGGTGCAGAGGAGATTCACTCGGTCGATTCCAGAGTTGAGAGCGTTGGATTATGAGGAGAGATTGAGTAGGCTGGGATTATACTCATTGGAATTCAGAAGAATGAGGACAACATCGAGGGCCGAAGGGCCTGTACTGTGCTGTAATGTTCTATGTTCTATGTTCTATGACAGATCTTATAGAAACATATAAGATTATGAAGGGAATAGATAAGGTGGAGGTAGGGAGGTTGTTTCCGCTATCAGGTGAAACTAGGACGAGGGGGCATAGCCTCAAAATAAAGGGAAGCAGATACAGGACAGAGATCAGGAGGAACTTCTTCACCCAAAGGGTTGTGAATCTGTGGAATTCCCTGCCCAGTGAAGTGGTTGAAGCTACCTCGCTGAATGTGTTTAAGGCGAGGCTAGATAAATTTTTGAACAGTAAAGGAATTAAGGGTTATGGTGAGTCGGGGGGTAAGTGGAGCTGAGTCTCAAAAAGATCAGCCATGATCTTATTAAATGGTGGGGCAGGCTCGAGGGGCCGGATGGCCTACTCCTGCTCCTAGTTCTTCTGGTCTTATGTTCTAAAACAGTTTACAGAGGACAGGTTAAGTAAATGGTCAAAAAGTTGGTAAATGGAATATAATGTGGGTAAGTGCAAAGTTGTTTATTTTGGAAGGAAGAACAAATGAACAGAAAATTATTTAAATGGGGAAAAACTGCAGAACACAAAGGGACGTGAGAGTACTTGAGCATGGAACACAGAAAGCTAGCACATAGGTGCAGCGGGTAATCAGGAAGGCTAATGGAATACTGGGCCTTATATCAAGGGGGTTAGAGTATAAGAGTAGGGAAGTCTTACTTCAGGCATTGGAATGCAGGTTCATAGTTCCTTGAAAGTGGAATTGTAGGTAGTTAGGGTGGTGAAGAAGGCGTTTGGTATGTGTGCCTTTTTGGGTCAGTACATTGAGTATAGGAGTTGGGAAGTCATGTTACGGATGTACAGGACACTGTTGCGGCCACTTTTGGAATGTTGTGTGCTATTCTGGGCATCTCCTTTAGGAAGGATGTTGTGAAACTAGAAAGGGTTCAGAAAAGATTTACGAGGATGTTGCCAGGATTAGAGGGTATGAGCTATAAGGAGAGCCTGAATAGAAACATAGATATATAGAAACATGGATACACAGAAACATAGAATTTCAGAGCAGGAAGAGGCTATTCGGCCTTTCGAGACTACTATACCATTCATCAGGATCATGGCTGATCATCCAACTCAACAGCCTAATCCTGCTTTCTCCCCATAACCTTTGATCCCATTTGCCCCAAGTTCTATATCTACTCGCCTCTTGAATACATTCAATGTTTTGGCATCAACTACTTCCTGTGGTAATGAATTCCACAGGGTCCCACTCTTTGGGTGAAGAAATGTCTCCTTATCTCTAAATGTTCTACCTGGAATCCTCAGTCTGGGGCTATTTTCTTTGGAGTGTCAGAGGCTGAGGGGTGACCTTATTGAGGTTTACTAAAATCATGAGGGACATGTATAGCGTAAGTAAGCAAGGTCTGCACCCGACCCGTTATAGCCTTCCAGACTATAGCTTCTTGTAAGTAAAAGTCAATCCTTCATTCTTCTACATCAAAAGTAAGCTAATGCTGTTCAGTATTTTATGAGGGGTATGGATATGCTGCCTTCAATATCTTTTGAATACACTCAGTGACAGCTTTTTGTGGTAGAAGATTTTATGGGTTGACTAAGTTGGGTGAAGAAATGTTTCCTCATCTCAGTCCTAAACGGCCTACTTTGTGTGCTCAGACTATGTCCTCTGATTCTAGACTCCCCAACCAGGGGAAGTATTGTCCCTGTATCAAGCCTGTACAGCCCTGTTAGGATAGGATAGAATCTCTACACGGTGGAAACAGGCCCTTCGGCCCAACTAGTCCACACTTACACCCGGAGCATCCCACCCAGACCCATTCCCCACTACCCACCTAATCTACACACCCCCTGAACACTACAGGCAATTTAGCATGACCAATTGACCTGAACCTGCATGTCTTTGGGCTGTGGGAGGAAACCCATGCAGACATGGGGAGAATGTGCAAACTCCACAAAGACAGTTGCCCAAGCTTGGAATCAAACCCAGGTCCCTGGCACTGTGAGGCAGCAGTGCTAACCACTGAGCCACCGTGCCGCCTGTTAGGGCTTTATACATTTCAATGAGATCTCTGCTCTAACCCTAATGAATACAAATCCTGTCAACCTGATCTCTCCTTACAATGTCAGCCCAGTCATGCAACCTTCACTGATCTCCTTCTATGACAAGTATGCTCTTACAAAACCACACACAATACTCTAAGTCGGGTCTAGCCAGAGCCCTATACAGCTGCAGAAAGACATCATTACTTCTGAACATTGATCCTTCTGCAACAGAGGCCAGCATACAATTTGCCTTCTTAATTGCTTGCTCTACCTGCCTGTCTACGTTCATTGACTGATGTACAAAGACACTCAGATCCCTTCATACATGCACAGCTCCCAATATATCACCATTTAAACTGCAGATGCTGTAAGTCAGGAACAAAAACAGAAGTTGCTGGAAAAGCTCAGCAGATCTGGCAGCATCTGTGAAGAAAACAAGAGAGTTAATGTTTCAGACCTGGTGACCCTTGCTAATGGTCTGGTGACCATTTAACTAATCCTCTGTCTTTCTTTCTTCTGCAGTGAAGTGTAGGACCTCACCTTCGCCCATATTATTCTGGCCATGTATTTCAGCAATTTAGAATTAGATTTTATTGTCATGTGTGCTCAAGTACAGGGATACATGAGTACAGCGAAAAATGTACAAAGTCAGCATTCCCAGGGCCATGCAAAGGTGACTCGATATAAAATCTTAGATATAAAGGGGAGGCAATGGCCTAGTGGTATTATCACTGGACTGTTGACCCAGATAATATTCTGGGGACCTGGGTTCGATTCTCGCAGATTCTCCATGGCAGATGGTGGAATTTGAATTCAATAAATATCTGGAATTAAGAATCTAACAATAACCACGAATCCATTGCCGATTGTTGTTAAAAGCCCATCTGGTTCACCAATGTCCTTTAGGGAAGGAAACTGCCATCCTTACCTGGTGTGGCCTACACGTGACTCCAGACCCACAGCAATGTTGTTGGCTCTTAACCACCCTCTGGGCAACAAATGCTGTCTGGCCAGCGACACCCTCATCCTGTAAATGAATAAAGCAAAAAAAAGAGTAGAAAATAAATAAATTAGAAGTTCACCTTTGCAGTTCTTCTTAGGAGTTTGGCCTTGGGCCTGAATCTGGGCCCTTCCACTCCAACACCAGCAGGAAGCCTCGACCCCTTTGCCTTGCTGCCCATCGCCATCTTGCCTCTACCGATCACACGGCCTCCATGAGTTTGGGTTGGGCAGATCGCGGCAATGCAGCCGCTGCTGAAGCTGCTGGGCTCCGCACCGGGCACAGGGCCCAAACCTGTTTCCCTCCTCCACCATCAGGAAAACATTCCTGCCTCCCTCCTCCACTGCCGGGAGCACAAACCTGACTTGCTCCACTGCTGCTGGGGAGAAGCCCGCATCAGATGCTCTAGACACCTTGAAGCTTCCACATACGGTAAGTAAGGTTAAAGTGATAAAAAAAAGCAGAGAAAGAAGCAGAATAAGTAGTCATGGATGGAGCAGATGAGCTCCAGGCAGGAGCCCTTACGCTGTGCTGCTACTCCTCTGACATCTCCCAGTATGTCCACCTACTCAACTTATGTCCCTGAAGTCCCCTCCTATCGTCACAACCCTGAATTCCACCTAATTTTATGTCAATATATGTATACATTTAAAATCATGGTTTCAGAAAGACTTGAGAAGTTAATGACTAAAAGCACTTATATAGATAGGTTAAAACCCTCATGCACTAGTTCAGAATTCAAAGTCTAAAATAAATGATATTGATATTTATAAACTACACATCTTACCTCACACCAGCGCTGATCTCTGAGTTTACCGTGTCCAATCCAAGAAATCTGTCTTTACTCCAATTGTTTTATCAGACTATTTGCAGAATTTTTCAGCAATTCTTATCTGATGTATAGATGCATGAATTTTATGATAAGCTTCCTCTTAAATTCCATATAATAGAAATCCTTTATCTACCTCATCCGTCATTATTTCAAGAAATCTCTAACTGTTATTGGGATAAGTCCATGTTGAGTAACCTTGATCAACATATTGCATTATGAGTGCTTAATTCCTGATCTATTTTTTGTTTCTTTCAAGACTGGAGAGCATAACCATGATATAGACTCTAGTGATTTGTTTGGTAACTGGTACTCTTACAGTCACCCTGACATAAGTCCCGTACCTTTGTGGTTAGTGGCTTTTAGATCTCTGGCTGTTACCTATTGTCTGGTGTATCAGGGAACATGACCATAGCAATTATCATCCTTTACAATCAACACATAATATTATTCACAGAGCTAATGCAATAAATCTTCACTGATTCTCAATATTGAGATTATCTTCTGCATAAAGATTCATGTGGGTATCTTAACCCATTTGGTGTCATTAACTTAAGACAAATGTTAAAAAGAAGGATTGATGCTAGTAAATCCACCCATGGCATCTCAGAGGCTTTGATGGACAGGACCACAAGATA
The DNA here is from genome assembly GCF_030684315.1 of Stegostoma tigrinum. Taxonomy (NCBI): domain Eukaryota; kingdom Metazoa; phylum Chordata; class Chondrichthyes; order Orectolobiformes; family Stegostomatidae; genus Stegostoma; species Stegostoma tigrinum. The sequence continues at coordinate 104,391,518 of NC_081360.1, forward strand.
TAGCACCAACTGGGGAAAAGATTGTTTCAGAGAGAGTAGGAACTGCAGATGCGGGAGAATCTGAGATAACAAGGTGTGGAGCTGGAGGAACACAGCAGGCCAAGCAGCATCTCAGGAGCAGGAAAGCTGACGTTTCGGGCCTAAACCCTTCTTCAGCTTTCCTGCTCCTATGATGCTGCTTGGCCTGCTGTGTTCAACCAGCTCCACACCTTGCTATCTGGGGGAAAAAATCTCTCAGCTTTACTTCATTTCAGTTGCACTGTTGAGAGCTTTTGGAATCTTTTAGACTTTCATCTGCTCAAATGTCATTCTTCTAAATGCTAGTGATTGAGGGCCAGTTTGGCCCTTCTTCCACCTTAATGTCCATTCAATTTACCTGTCAATACCTCTTTGCAGCGTCCATGAATCCTATTTATAAGTCACATTGCAGCTTAGCTGTATCATGAACCCATCAGAAATGTTTCAATAATATTCAAAGGAGATGAGGGTTATGTGAGGGAGGGGAGAGGAGGAGGTTGTAGTGAGGGGAGTGAGAATGAGGCAGGCAGCAAAATCCCAACCCAATTAACCGTAATGGATGGCAAAGCAGATTCAAGGGCCAAATGGCCTACTCCTGCTCATTAGCCCTTTGTTCCTGCATGCCTTTAGTATTCTCTTTGTGTGCCTAGTTGCAAATTTTAAAAAAGAGTCATATTTTGGCTTTGTTTTGTGTCTTTAGCTGCAGCTACTGTTTGCTTTCAGAAAGACACAAACCAAACAACCTGTCTGACAATTATGCTGATCATGGCAAAGTTGACAATGACCTAAACACATTTTCCATGGAAAACAAATCAATCCACACAACACTGGCTATTGTCTATATATTGTCCTCACTGCCTGACTTTCTTTCTTTCAGAAAATGGACAGCCAGAAATTTGAATTTGGCGATCTCGATTTTGATAATATGTTTGAAGATTATACAAATGCTTACGACTACATTATTGACCCAGACGTGTCGCCCTGTTACTCTGAAGTGAATGAATCAATCAACACAGCTCTGGCTGTTATCTACAGCCTGGTGTGCTTCCTCGCTGTGACAGGGAACATTATTGTAATGATTGTCCTACTTTATGATCGACGTACCATATCATCCACAGACACCTACCTGCTACATCTGGCAGTGGCTGATCTGCTCTTTGCTGTGACCCTGCCTTTTTGGGCAGTGGATGCTGTATCTGGCTGGGTGTTTGGTGATGCCATGTGTAAAATTATCAGCATGTTACAGGAGATTAACTTCTACAGTGGGATTTTATTGCTGGCTTGTATCAGTATTTATCATTTTTTGATAACTATTTCCTCCAACCAGACTTACAGGTGGAACACACCATTTCGAACTCAGCTGGTCTGCATAACTGTTTGGTTGCTGGCCATTCTTCTATCTTTACCGGTTCTGTATAAGGGCAAATATACTCCCCCTAATGCCAACAGAAAGATATGTTACAAGATACTTGATGGTGAACCAGGAGAAACATGGAAAGTGCAGATCAGGTCTTTGCGTCATTTTATTGGCTTTCTCATCCTACTGGCTGTCATCATTTTCTGCTACAGCGTGACAATCCTGAAACGGTATCACTCAAAGGGATTTCAGAAACACAAAGCCATGAATATAATCACAGTGGTGGTGTTGGCTTTTGTAATTTTTTGGCTGCCGTACAATATTACTATATTCACTGATACACTATTGAGGACCAAATTCATTGCTGATAATTGTGAGAAACGTAATCATATTGATAGGGCTCTAGTTGCAACTCAAAGTTTGGGATTCCTGCACAGCTGTATTAATCCAGTTGTATATGGTCTCCTCTGGGTGAAATTCAGGAGGAACCTCATCAACCTCTTAGCCATGAACTGAATTGTTAAATTCATTGAGGAGACACAGAATGAGACATCCATCTTCTGCTCCTCCACTTCAACCAATCAGGAAACGGGCAACTGAGCTATTTAAGAATTAAGTGATTGAATGAAAGTTCTGTCACGGGTTTTTGGGTATGAACAAAGTAAACAAATTGTTTCTTGGATGATTTGTTGTGTTGGTATCCAATTCACAATGATCAGAAATGAGTTTTGAGTTTTTCCCACAATGTGCCCGCTGTTGCTCCAATCTCCATTACACTGTCTGCTTAATCTTTTGATTAATTACTTTCTACCTGTGTATTCAGTCTCATTGTTTGCAAAGATCTGCTTTCATTCAGCCTATTGTGACTATGTCTCTTGATTGGGGGAGTCAATTAGTCCCGCTCCAGTGTTCTTGAACTATACACACACACTGTTCTGAGGAAGGGTCACTGGACCCGAAATGTTAATTCTGTTTTCTCCTCCACAGATGCTGCCAGACCTACTGAGCTTTTCCAGCAACATCTGTTTCTGTTCCTGATTTACAGCATCTGCAGTTCTTTTGGTTTTTCTTTAACTATAGTTGTGCAAAAGTTGCCTCATTAAGTATTTATTCAATTTATCTTCAACATGTACCATTAAATAGGCTTTTACTTCCCTTTCAAGCTGTGTGGACATGTCAACCAGCTAACAAAAAATATTCTCAACTTCCCTTTAGCCCTTTTGCTAGTTAACCTAAATCTGTCTCCACTGGGGACTGACCTTCTTGTAGTATACTCAGCTTTTCATCATTTATGCTATCAAAATCCTTCAAAATGTTGAACATCTATTAAACTAAATTGCTGTACGTCACTGTGCTACATTGATGTCAAACCTATAGCATGCACCAGTTCCCACATCAAACATGTAATTGAGTAAAGGCGGATTATGTTTAATCAGAGGGTGCTGACACACTTAGTCAAGTGCAGCATTGACATCAGTCTGGCAGGTCAAATCAGGTTAAACCAGCCCAGGTGCACAGATATAATCTGGGATAATGGGAACTGCAGATGGTGGAGAATCTGAGATGACAAAGTGTGGGGCTGGATGGACACAGCAGGCCAAGCAGCATCTTAGGAGCACAAAAGCTGACGTTTTGGGCCTATCTATCATCAGATGATGAAGGGTCTAGGCCCAAAAGGTCAGCTTTTGTGCTCCTAAGATGCTGCTTGGCCTGCTGTGTCCATCCAGCCCCACACTTTGTTGTCAGGGGTACAGGTAAGTAGGTTGTACAGTTGTAGCAGCATCACTCAAGGTCATAGGCTGTCCTTAGTTGGGGCTGACCTCACTAGCCATTCTGGGGTAGTGGGCCACAATCAGTGGTGGGGCTATGGGCAGTGTGGACACTTTAAGCAGGGTTTATGAGTGGCCAGTCCATGCTGTATTAGGGAAAGTTGGATGCTCAGGTTTCTGACTTGCAGCCATTACTCTGGGGAAAATCCAGCTATAAGGGTGGGATCCGATATTGGATGTGAGGGCACAGGGCACTGTGGCAGGGGTGGAGCTTTCACGAGTTACAATCACCCTGGTGAAAGGAGGAATTCACCGTCACCAGCACTTCCAAATGCTGTGGGCTATTGACATTTTTTGCGTCCATTTCCTTAGAATAGTCGAGCTGCAAACTTTGAATGCCAGTTGCTGGCTTGTAATATGCGAACGGATATGCAGTTAGAGTCAATGGTAAAAGGTTATGGCAGTGGTGAGTGATTCGATGTCCGCAACTGCACAATTGAGTGAGATGTATATCCTGGTAAGCAGATTAATAACATGAGCAGCAGAAGAATGCATGAGCAAAGCTGCCAGGGTCACTGAGGGAAGAAAACCTCCATCAAGCTCTGCCAAAATATGCTTAACCAAATGTGGGAAGATTTATGCCAACAACACAGTTGTATAATGTATGATATAATACATAGAATTAGACACAACTATGGAACATGAGGGCTATTTCATTATTCACATCATCCTCAGAAATGATTCTGTAACATCTTTATTTTGGCGATCGCATGTTGCAGTACTCCAGGCTATTTTCATTTATTCAGACTGACACACTCTAGCAATCATGTGAGTGCTGTCTTTGGCTGTCATGCACACTCGACTTAGTTCAGCTGGAGAGTAATTAATTGAGTTTTGTTTAACTAATGCCTCTCACTCATAAATATCATCCATCATCTCTCAGCTTGACTTACCTTTCAGGTATCATTTTGAATTATGACATTTTATCTGAAATTCCTCTATTGCTGAGATATTGGAGGGAAACGGAAAAAGTTCTGAGGAAGGGTCAACGTACTCAAAAAGTTAACTTTAATTTTTTCCAGACCTGCTGACCTTTTCAAGCAACTTTGTTTTTGAAACAGAAACTGGATTGTCTTGTGATAGTCATTTGTAACATTATTGGACAGTCCATGGTCTGGAGTTCATTGCTAATTATATTTGATTTGATTTGATTTAGTACTGCTACATGTGTCGAGTGCAGTGAAAAGTATTGTTTTGCATGCTAACCAGTCAACCTGCTAACCTGCCTTACATAAGTAATAGGACAGAATGCAAGATACAGTGTTACAGCTACAGGGAAGATGCACAGAGAGATCAACTCTAATATAGGAGAGAATTGTCCATGAGTCTGATAACAGTGGGGATGAAGCTGTTCTTAAATCTGTTGGGGCATGATTTCAATACCAGTTTTAAGCTGATAAACTCATCAATTTTTTTTTAAAAATGGGTGTAACAGCATATACTGCAACATAAAAACAACATTAGCTTTGTCTTATTTCTGTTTAGAATTAGAACTGTATAGTCAGTCCAATGTTGATGAGTACCAAATTAGAGATTACTGAACCACATAAATCAGGTGATCATTGTGCTTTTAACTAGGAAGATGTCTACTACTCCCATGGACTCCTTACCCTACTTTTCATACTCTAATTGAAATACAGCTTTAACAAGCAGTCAAACTAATGAAATGCGAATAGTGGGGTCAATTTTAAGTACCATTTTCTTGAGGTTAACGGGATGTTACAAGTCTCAAACAGTGTTGATAGCCTTACAGGGTCCAAAGAATCCTCCTGTTTTAAATGATATATTTCTTTTAATATGGAAATAGATGACTGACATATATGTAGGATTGTAATTTGAATCTTAGGAATGAATTATTGGAACTTGTGAAAATGAAATGTAAACTAAGAAGTGAGGTGGGTTAGTACATCTGTCACAGAAGCATCAGTGACACTGCAACAGCCTCAATATCCCTCGATGGGAAGAAACTTTGCCAAACACAATGCTCTGAATGTCAGCTGGTAATTAACGTTGGACAGTGCACATATGTACAGTAAATGCAGATAGATAATGGGAACTGCAGATGCTGGAGAATCCAAGATAACAAAGTGTGGGGCTGGATGAACACAGCAGGCCAAGCAGCATCTTAGGAGCACAAAAGCTGACGTTTCAGGCCTAGACCCTTCATCCTCTGAACCCGAAACGTCAGCTTTTGTGCTCCTAAGATGCTGCTTGGCCTACTGCGTTCAGCCAGCTCCACACTTTTTTTATCTTGTACAGTAAATGAAAATAGCTTTAGGCTTCTGATGTGTCTATGTTTATAATTGTCAAGCAAATGCTGGTCAACTCTTACACAGTCATGCCATCAGAGTGTACCGATGAAAGATAGTGCAAATTTATCCACTGGTTGAGTCAACCTCTTGTGCAAATGGTGGAAATAAAGGGAGAACAAAGACCATTTGGAGCCTGTTCTGGTCTATTGGACAACAAACATGGCATTTAGTGATAGCCAATAAATACTGGCCTAGCCAGAGATGCCCTCACCCCATAAGTGAATAAAAAAGACTTCCATTCACTTAAATGGCTTTTCAGAAATTGTTCATAAATTTAAAGAAACTGACCAGCTGCTATATGCTTCTACATTGCATATGTGTAGTAAATGGATGTTAACAAATAAAATAAAACTAAAACTAAAACTTTGTTTCATCTGCCACAGTGTTTATCATTAATATATATTCTACAACTGCACTGGCAAGCCCCTAATTATAATACCTGGATTGCAGATGGTGATTGAATCCAGATAGTGAAGTGCGAAAACAACTTACACTTATATAACTTAGGCTTAGCGACTTTCACATATCGAGCGATGTGTGAGGCCAGCAAAGCGTGTGCTTATATTTGTTTCCGCAGCTAGATTTTCGTGGGGCAGGCTAATTTATGTGTTACCAGAAGCAATAGTCTGAGTGGCACCAATTTACATCAGTCAATGTGGACCAGGAGACTTTGTTCTCCCCTCACTGAAGGATTTATGGGCTTATAGTTTGCATGTTCAACTGCATCACAAACATATTTTCCACAACCATCAAGTCCTGAAGGAGGGACCAGAATTCAGGGCTTTTCCCATGAAGTCAGAAGTAGGGATGTCCCACTGCAGTTGTACAGACCTAAATGCTTATTTCTCAGATGGCAGTTTGCTTTCACACCAATTTTCAAAAGCCCTCGCCTTATATACCTTGGATGACATATCAATTTTCTTATAATAACATTGGTCTGAGGTCGTCAAAACCACCAGATTTAAATTTGGTGAGACCACACCTGGAGTGTTGGTCTCCCTATCTAAGAAAGTGAGGCCTCCCTGTATAATATACTTGTTGTACAGGGTCTGTATAGGCATGATGGGCTGAATAGCCTCCTATTTTTACAGTATTGTAATATACTGGCCTCATATGTCTGTTCTTTGCAAATTTCTTACTCGTTTGTTTGCCATGCCTCAAAATGTATTTTACCAAGCAACGATAGTCCATTTGGGCCCAACTGAAACACGATACAACACATTGGCAAAGCCTGCTAAAAGCCTGCGCTTTTTCTAGCCACACAGCTTCAGGAAGCAGAAGCCATGAATGGCATGATGATCAACATGCATGCATTGAGGGAATGTGAGAGGGCCATGAGATCGACTGTCAGAAACTCTGTGTTGGACTGGTCGACAGCAATCTGTTTTGGAGACCACAGCCTGACTGATTAAAAATCTACCTTGAAAATACTTAACACCCCAGCTTCCACAGCCCTCTACAGTTAACAATTTCACAGATTCTCTATCCTCTGAGAGAAGAAATTCCTCCTCCGCTATTCCTTAAATGGATGCCTCTTTACTCTGAGATTACGCCCTTCAGTTTGGATTCTCTTGCAATGGAAAACAGCCTCAGTGCACTTATCTCATCAAGCTCCTTGATATTCATATGTTTCAATTGGTCACGTCTCACTTTTTCTGAGCTCCAATGACGATAAGCCCAGCCTGCCCAACCTCCCCTGATAAAAAAATCCTGCCATGGCTGCGATCAACCTAGTGAGAGTAATGTGAATACATAGATTAATTTTCTTTACTTATTCATGGAATATAAACTTCACTGGCTAGGCCAGTATTTATTGTCCACCATTAGTTTCCCATGAGAGGGTGGCAAAAAACAGACAATAGGATTTATAAGTTGATGCATATGAACATACAAGCTTATGAATTAATTGGCCACTCAGCCCTTTAAGCCTGCTTCCTATAAATAAAATCATAGATGATCTGAATATTCTATGCCCCCACCTACACCTGATAAACTTTTATCATCTTGCACCTACCAGCAACACTAACATCAACCACATGTATTGACACTCTCAGAGAGCCAGCATATCAGACAGCTGCCTTATAAGTATCAATATTGGATTGGCCAAAAGTATCACAGGGCAGGGCTATTGAATAGTGGCAAATGCTGCGTGTTATGGAGAAGGGGAGGTTAAATGAAAGAAAATCCCTTTATCCTAAATACGCAACAAGTAACAATTTATTTATCTAAGTCTAACAGTGAACATATTAACAGAACTACTAACAAAGTGAACAATTCCCTTCTAACTTCTAACTATTTCCTAGCTGAACAAAATTCTCCTGGTATACTATCCCATTGAACACAAGTCCCACTTACATAACCCAAGTAGTAAGAAAAAAAACTTAGTCTTTCAAAGATGACACAGAATGTGTCTTCCAGAATGCTCTGCCTTCTCCACTGTCAGTCCCGTCATAAACACCTTTCTTCTGTTATTCTCAAGTCATAAACACCTTTCTTCCACTGATCCTGCTGTCAGGGATGTTTTCTCTGTGATGACTCTTAGGTAGAAGTGCCAATGGTATTTTTTATAGATAAGGTGGAGCTTTTCTTAGAGAGCCTAGCGATTTCTTATGAAAACTAAATGCTTATTTCTCAGGTGGCAGTTCGCTTTTATACCAATTCTCAAAGTCCTCTCCTTATACACTCTGGATGTCATATCAATTTTCTTATGATAACATTGGTCTGATGTTGTCAAAATCATCAGATTTAAATTCAGTGTGAAGCTGGATGAACACAGCAGGCCAGGCAGCATCTCAGGAGCACAAAAGCTGACGTTTCGGTCCCAGACCCTTCATCAGAGCGGTGGATGGGGTGAGGATTCTGGAATAAATAGGGAGAGACGAGGAGGCGGACCGAAGATGGAGAGAAAAGAAGATAGGTGGAGAGAGTATAGGTGGGGAGGTAGGGAGGGGATAGGTCAGTCCAGGGAAGACGGACAGGTCACGGAGGTGGGATGAGTTTAGTAGGTAGGAAATGGAGGTGCGGCTTGGGGTGGGAGGAAGGGATGAGTGAGAGGAAGAACAGGTTAGGGATGCAGAGACAGGCTGGGCTGGTTTTGTGATGCAGTGGGGGGAGGGGACGAACTGGGCTGGTTTTGGGATGCAGTGGGGGGAGGGGAGATTTTGAAACTGGTGAAGTCCACATTGATACCATTGGGCTGCAGGGTTCCCAAGTGGAATATGAGTTGCTGTTCCTGCAACCTTCGGGTGGCATCATTGTGGCACTGCAGGAGGCCCATGATGGACATGTTGTCTGAGGAATGGGAGGGGGAGTTAAAATGGTTCGCGACGGGGAGGTGCAAACCGAGCGGAGGTGTTCTGCAAAGCAATCCCCAAGCCTCCGCTTGGTTTCCCTGGGATCCCTCACCCCTATCCCAGGCCCCAAGATGACTTTCCATATTAAGCAGAGGTTCACCTGCACATCTACCAATGTGGTGTACTGTATCCATTGTACCCGGTGTGGCTTCCTCTACATTGGGGAAACCAAGCGGAGGCTTGGGGACCGCTTTGCAGAACGCCTCCGCTCGGTTTGCAATAAACAACTGCACCTCCCCGTCGCGAACCATTTCAACTCCCCCTCCCATTCCTCAGACGACATGTCCATCATGGGCCTCCTGCAGTGCCACAATGATGCCACCCGAAGGTTACAGGAACAGCAACTCATATTCCGCTTGGGAACACTGCAGCCCAATGGTATCAATGTGGACTTCACCAGCTTCAAAATCTCCCCTTCCCCCACCGCATCCTAAAACCAGCCCAGTTCGTCCCCTCCCCCCACAGCATCACACAACCAGCCCAGCTCTTCCCCTTCCCCCACTGCATCCCAAAACCAGCCCAGCCTGTCTCTGCCTCCCTAACTTGTTCTTCCTCTCACCTATCCCTTCCTCCCACCCCAAGCCGCACCTCCATTTCCTACCTACTAACCTCATCCCACCTCCTTGACCTGTCCGTCTTCCTTGGACTGACCTATCCCCTCCCTACCTCCCCACCTATACTCTCTTCTCCACCTATCTTCTTTTCTCTCCATCTTCAATTCGCCTCCCCCTCTCTCCCTATTTATTCTAGAACCCTCACCCCATCCCCCTCTCTGATGAAGGGTCTAGGCCCGAAACGTCAGCTTTTGTGCTCCTGAGATGCTGCTTGGCCTGCTGTGTTCATCCAGCTTCACACTTTATTATCTTGGATTCTCCAGCATCTGCAGTTCCCATTATCTCTGATTTAAATTCAATTGGGTTTCAATTGCTAAACGCTTGGTTTAAATTAATTGGCTGATTCCAGCTGATTGCCAAAACATTAAAACATACCTAAAGTTTCCGATCACACAGCCAATTGGTATGTTTCCATTTTACAACTGGCTGTACACCTTCAACTACACGCAGACACATTTTTGTATTAATCTCTGATCTTAGAAAGGCACTTTACCTCCTATGGGAACCACGCACTGTTCTCTTTTTTTGACAAAGAAATCCTAGCTTCCTCCCGTCCAATTCACAAATATTCTACACAACTTCATAACATTAGAGAGATATTAAGTAACTTTTAATTAAAGAAGATCGGCTGAAAATCAGAAACTACAGAGCAGTTAGTTTGACCTCTGTCGTGGGGAAGTTGCTGGTGTCAATTATAAAGGAGGAGATAACTAAACCCTTGCCTGAGGTAAAACAATTCACCAGTATCAGCTTGGTTTCACAAAAGGCATTCATAGAGTCACAGAGTCATATAGCATGGAAATAGACCTGTCGGTCCAACTCATGCGTGTCGACCAAACATCCCAATCTGACCGAGTCTTATCTGCAGAGCATTAGTCCGATATCCCTCCAAGCCCTTCCTATTCATATACCCATCTAGATGTGTTTTAAATGTTGTAATCGTACCTGCTTTCATAACTTAGAATCGTAGACTCATGGAGATGCACAGCACAGAAACAGACTCCACACTCCAACTCATCCGAGATTATCAGAGAATTAGATAGCTTGGACAGCGAGAGCCTTTTTCCTCAGATGGAGATGGCTAGCACGAGGAGGCAGAGCTTTAAATTGAGGGGTGATAGATATAGGACACATGTCATAGGTAGGTTCTTTACTCAGAGTAGTAAGGGCGTGGAATGCACTGCCTGCAACAGTAGTAGACTCGCCAAGTTTAAGGGCATTTAAATGGTCTTTGGATAAACATATGGATGACAATGGAATAGTGTAGGTTAGATGGGCTTCAGTTTGGTTTCACAGGTCGGCGCAACACCGACGGCTGAAGGGCCTGTACTACGCTGTAGTGCTCTATGTTCTATGTTCTATTCATCCATGTTGAAATTAATCTAGACCCAGTTGGCAGCAATTGGCCCATATCCCTCTGTACCAGTCATAAAATCGTAGAAATGTACTGCATGGAAAAAACTGTTCAGTCCAACTCGTCCAAGCTAGTGAGATATCTTAGATAAATTTAGTCCCGTTTGCCAGCATTTGGCCCATGTCCCTCTAAACTCTTCCTATTCACATATGCATCCAGATGCCTTTTAACTGTTGTAATTGAAAGTGCCTCCACCACTTTCTCTGGCGGCTCATTCTATACATGCACCACCCTCTGCATGAAAAAGTTGCCCTTTTAGGGTTCCTTTGAAATCTTTCCCCTCTACCTTAAACCTATGCCCCCTAATTTTGAATTCCTCCAGGGAAGAGGCCTTGTCAATTTACCCTATCCATGTCCCTCCTGATTTTACAAACCTCTATAAGGTTACCCCTTAGTCTCAGAGGCTCCAGGGAAAATAGCCCAGTCTATCAGCCTCTCCTTATCACTGAACCCCTCTAACCCTGGCAACATCCTTGTAAATCTTTTCTGAATGCTTTCAAGTTTCACAACATCCTTCCTATAGCACGGAGACCAGAGCTGCACTCAGTATTCCAAAAGTGGCTGTACCAATGTCCTGGGGTCTAGGCCCAAAACGTCAGCTTTTGTGCTCCTGAGATGCTGCTTGGCCTGCTGTGTTCATTCAGCTTCGCACTTTATTATCTTGAATCAATGTCCTGTACAGCCGCAACATGACCTCCCAACTCCTATACCCAATGCACTGACCAGTAAAGGCAAGCGTACCAAATGCCTTCACCATCCTATCTACCTGCTACTCCACTTTCAATAAACTATGAACCTGAATTCCAAGGTCTCTTTGTTCAGTAACTCTCCCCAGGATGTTACCATTAAGTGTATAAGACTTGCCCTGAATTGCCTTTCCAAAATGCAGCACCTCACATTTACATAAATTAAACTCCACCTGCCACTCCTTGGCTCATTGGCCAATCTGACCAAGATCCTGTTGTACTCTGTGACCTTCTTCCCTGTCCACTTCCAACTTTGGTGTCATCTGCAAACTTATTAACCACATCTCCTATGTTCACATCCAAATCATTTATATAAATGACAAAAAAGTAGTGGACCCAGCACCAATTCTTGTGACATACCACTGGTCACAGGTCTCCGGTCTGAAAATCAACTATCTACCTATCTCATACCTTTGAGCTAGCTCTGTATCCTAATGGCCAGTTCTCCCTGTATTCGATATGATCTAATCTTGCTAACCAGTCTACCATGAGGAACCATGTTGAATGCTTTACTGAAGTCTGTATAAATCACCTCCACCATTCTGTCCTCATCAATCCTCTTTATTATTTCTTCAAAAAAACTCAATCAAGTCAGTCAAACACAATTTACCACACACAAAGCCAAGCTGACTATCCCTAATCAGTCCTTGCCTTTCAAAATGCATGTAAATCCTGTCCCTCAGGATTCCCTCCAACAAATTGCCCACTGTCGATCTCAGGCTAACAGGGCTATAGCTCTCTGTCTTTGCCTTAGCACCTTTCTCAAATAGTGGCACCACATTAGCCCAAACTCCAGTCATCCAGCGCCTCACCTTTAGCTATCAACGATACAAATACTTCAGCAAGGGGCCCTGTAATCTCTTCCCTAGCTTCCCAAGGAGTTCCAGGGTACACCCAGTCAGGTTCTGGGGATATATCCACCTTTAGGCATTTTAAGCTGCCCAGCACCTCCTCCTCTGTAATATGGACAATTTTCAAGATGTTGCTATTTATTTCCCCACATTCTATATCTTCCATATCCTTCTCCACAGTAAACACTGATGCAGAATACTCATTTAGTATCTTCGCCATCTCCTACAGTTCCACACACAGGTGGCCTTGATGATCTTTAAGAGGCCCTATTCTCTCCCTAGTTACCTTTTTGTCCTTAATGTATTTGTAAAATCCCTCTGGATTCTCCTTAACCCTATTTGCCAAAACTATGCCACTTCGTCTTTGTGCCATCGTGATTTTCTTCTTCAATATATTCCTACTACCTTTATACTATTCTAAGGATTTACTTGATCTCTGTTGTCTATATCTGACATATGCCTTCTTCTTTTCCTAGACATAAACTTCAATTTCTCAAGTCATCCAGCATTCTCTACACTTACCAGCCTGGCCCTTCACCCTACCAGGAACATACCGTCCCTGGGATCAGAGATAATGGGAACTGCAGATGCTGGAGAATCCAAGATAACAAAGTGTGAAGCTGGATGAACACAGCAGGCCAAGCAGCATCTCAGGAGCACAAAAGGTGACGTTTCAGGCCAAGACCCACATCAGCTTTTGTGCTCCTGAGATGCTGCTTGGCCTGCTGTGTTTATCCAGCTTCACACTTTGTTATACTGTCCCCGGGCCCTCGTTATCTCATTTTTAAATGCTTCTAATTTCCAGCTACCCCTTTACCTGCAAACATCCACCCTCAATCAACTTTTGAAAGTTCTTGTCAAATACCGACACAACTGACATTCCTCCAATTTAAAGCTTTAACTTTTGGATCCAGCCTATCCTTTTCCATCACAAGTTTAAAACTAATAGAATTATGTTTGCCGGCCTCAAAGTGCTCCCCCACTGACACCTACTGCCTTATTTCCCAAGACCAGGTCAGGTTTTACAGCTTCCACAGGAGGTACATCCATGTACTGAATCAGATTTTTTTTTGTCCACACTTAACAAATTCCTCTGCATTCAAACCTTTCACATTATGGCAGTGTTGGAAAGTTAGAATCCCTTACCATAGCCACCCTACTATTCTTACAGATAATTGAAATCGTGTTATAAATTTGTTTCTCAACTTCCCGCTGACTATTTGGGAGTCTGTAATACAATCCCAATATGATGATCATCCCTTTCTTATTCCTCCATTCAACCCAAATAATTTCCCTGGACATACTTGCAGAAACGTCTTCCCTAAGTACAGCTGTAATGTTATCCCTAATCAAAAACACCACAACCCCCTTCTCTCTTGCACCACTTTCTATCCTTCCCACAGCATCTCTGCCCTGGAACAGCTAGCTGCCAATCCTGTCCATCCCTGAGCCACATCTTGGTAATAGCTATGATATCCCAGCCCATGTTCTTAACCATCCCCTGAGTTCATCTGCCTTACCTGTGAGGCCTCTTTCATTGAAGTAAATGCAGTTTAATTTATCAATCTCATTTTGTTCTCTTCCTACGTGGTTAGTTCCAATGTGTACAATGTCCTCCTGCTGGTCCCTGTCCCGTTTGAGAATATTCTCCACCTTCTCTGAGATATCCTTGATCTTGGTACCAGGGAGGCAACACACCATTCTAATGTCTCACTGTTGGCCGCAGAATCATCTCTCTGTGCCTCTGACTGGACAGTTCCCCATTACAATCAATTGCTTTGAACCTGCCATACCCCTCGTTATATTAGAGCCCGTCTTGATACCAGAAACCTCACTGTCCATGCTACATTCCCCTGAGAGCCCATCACCCCCTACATTTTCCAAAACAGCAGACTTGTTTGAGATGGGGATAGCCACAGGAGACTCCTGCACTACCTTCCTCCCTCCCCTACCTTTCCTGATGGTAACCCATCTACGTGACTGTATCCATTACATGCCCTAGCTTCTGTGAATTCCCCATTGCCTCTGAATGGCACTCCAATTGATCCATATGATTCTATAGCACTCGCACCAAACACATGCCCTTCAGACATAATCATGAGTGATATGGAAACTCTCCCTAATCTTCCACATCCACAGGAAGAGCACATCACTCTACTAAAGGCCATCCTTGCACCGTAACCATCTCCAGACCCAGAAAATAGCACAGTTTTGCCGCTCTAAAATACACTGTTTGAGGCTAACTTTGTGTCTATATTTTATATTTTCAAAGATTTATCAAAAGAGACATCTCAATAAAACATATGATCAAAACAGAAACCATTCTACTCACTATCATAGTTTTACAAAATAAACATTATGATTACACTTTAAGAAAGCCACTTAGATGCTCCTCTGATATGAGTCCTCCCACAAAGTCTTCTCCAATGTCAGCTGTGAATTTCGCTGTTTGTTCATTTTTCTTAGATGAACTCCAATGTCCAGAGATACTTGAAATCAAACAGCAGAGGCAGTAGATGTGCAGGCTCTCTGCTGGGTCAGACAGCAGTTTAGATTTCTTTCCCCATTTGAATCATTTTCCACGTGGTCACTGCCACTGCATTTGCTTGCTTTCCTCCCTTTTTAAAGTGTCATTGTTATTATTTCTCTTCACCAAAGTTCCAAAACAACGCCACAGTTCATAAAACAGTAATTACTGCTCCTAGAATTCAAGGAAATCAGCTCCAAAACTGCAAATACCTCAAAGAAGGAGCAACTCTTGCAGCGGCAATTTTTTCCGGCCCTCTGTCTTGGATTACCAGGAATAATTCAGTCTTATTCATATACGAGGACAGTAGGTTCATCCTCAGAGAGGCCAAGGTCGGGACGTAAGGTGAAAACATGGCAAAGCCTGGAATTTGAGGGGGGTGATGTGGCCTCAGGCGGACAGAATGTGATAGTGTCTGAGGGTTAGAAAGGGATGAGTGCTAAGGGAAGGTCCGCAGGACAGATGTTAGAGTCCACAAGTTGCCAGAATTCACATGCCTTGATGTCTGGGAGAAAGGAAAAAAGCCTTTTGCTGAGGTGACAGATGAAGTGAAACTAGCCAATGGAGCAGATCGGAGAGAGGGCGAGTCAATGTTGTTGCAGAGTGGAACCGTGTGTGCACAAATGCCGATGCGCGGCATTAGTCGTAAGGCACAGGATGTGGTGGGTGCAGCAGTCTGAAGAATGTTGCATGTCCTGGGGATACTCGTAATCCTGGTTGGATTTGAAACACAAAGGGTGAAACTTGAGTTGAATCCATGCAGGGTAAGTCTGAGTCATTAGCATTCGCTGTGGAAGGAAACATGGCTGTGTAAGCGAGTTTTGGCAAACACCTTGTCAAACACCAGCAACGAAGGGCTCCATCCCATTCACCCAGTTCCTTTGCTTAAGTTGCATCTGTTCAGATGATGCCACCTTCCAATCGCATCTGACCTATCACCTGTGCTTCTGCCCTTACCTCTTCCCATCACTCACAACAGTGGAACAGTGCATGAACTGCTCCTTCACCTCCTCCCTGAACACCATCCCAGGCCCTAAACAGTCTTTCCAGGTGAAGCACACATTTCGCCTCCAGTCTTATGTATCATTATTTGCTTTATGCAACATGGCCTACCCTAAATTGGGGAAACCAAACCCAGACTGGGCGACTGCTTAGCAGAAAATCTCCGGTCTGTGAGCAAGCAATATCCCGACCTTCCCATAGCTGGCCGCTTTAACACAGCGTCCTACTCGCACTCCCATGTACCTGTCCTTGGCATGCAGCAGGGTTCCAGTAAATCACAGTGCAAACTGGAGGAACATCTCATCTTCAGACTAGCCCTTTACAACCTTCTGGGCTTAATATTGAGTTTAACGCCTTCAAATTGTGAACTAACTTTATTCCCTTTCACTTCTACTTTTTACATTCTCTCATTTCTGCCCTTTCTTTTAGCTTTACTTGCTACATTCTCTGCCACAGTCTCGTCTCCCCCCACCTCCCCCCAACCCACCGGGACTGTCTGTCCTTTCCAGTCTGGCTGTGAGACACACCATTGTTCTGCCATTCTCACATTCCAATCACATAATCGGAACTATTAACATCTTTTCTCCACCACCACCCTAAACCCACCACCACCCCCACAACCCGCCACTCCAACTCCAGCATAAATGCTGCCCCTTCCACACTACGCCTTAGCTTTGAAGAAGAATCATCTAGACTCAAAACATGAGCTTGCTTTCTCTCCATGGATGCTGTCTGACCTGATGTGATCTTCAGCATTTGTACGAGTGCAGATTCCAGCATCTAAAGTAATTTGCTCCAACTGTTCATATACCCATCCTTTGAATGTTGTAATTGGAGCAGCTTCCACCACTTTCTCAGGCAGCATATTCCATACACGCACCATCTTCTGTGTGAAAAAGTTGTCCCTTAGGTCTTTTTGAAATCTTTCCCCTCTCACCTTAACCTGTTGCCTCTAGTTTCAGACTCCCCACCCTAAGGAAAAGACCTTATCTATTCGCCCCATCCATGTCCCTCTGGATTTTGTGCACCTCTATAAAGTTAGCCCTCAACCTCTGATGCTCCAAGGAAAATAGTCCCAGGCTATTCTGCATCTCCAAATAGCTCAAGTCCTCCAAACCTGGCAACATTCTTGTCAATCTTTTCTGAACAATTTCAAATTTCACAACATCCTTCCTATAGCAGGGAGACTAAAATTGAATGCTGTATTCTAAAAGTGTGTTGTACAGCTGCAACATGACCTTGCAACTCCTATACTTAATGCATTGGCCAATATCGGCAAGCATACTCCTTCTGGCAGCTCACTCCAAACACAAACCACCCCTGCATGAAAAATATTATACCTCAAGTCCTTTTTAAGTCTTTCCCCTCTCACTTTAAGCCTATTTGTGCCTTACCTCATGCAGCAGCGGCCCTCTTGTGTTCAGCAGCAGGAATGGTGAGAACGCGAGCCAAGAAGGAACTGATATATTCGGGTATTGGCTAAACCTGAAACACTACAAGTGTAGCTCTCCATCCGTCCTTCTCCTCTAACCGAAAAAAAGCTGTGTGCATGTTCGGTAAGGCAAGGCTTTTTTTTATTCTTCCGGAAATCTAGAGTCGAGGGACTGGAAGTGAGGGCAGTTGCATGCTCCCCTTGCAGGATGTGGGAGGTAGAGGTCACTGCTGATGTCTCCTCTGACTTCACCTGCGAGAAGTGCACCCAACTCCAGCTCCTCACAAACCATGTTAGGGAACTGGAGCTGGAGCAGCATGAACTCTGGGTCATTCGGGAGGCAGAGGGGGTGATAGAGATGAGTTATAGGGAGGTGGGCACACTCAAGATACAGGAAAGAGATAACTGTGTGACTGTCAGGAAGGGGAAAAGGAATAGGCAAACAGTGCAGGGATCCCGCGTGGCTGTTCCCCTCAATAATAAGTATACCGTTTTGAACACTGAGATAACAAAGCGTAGAGCTGGATGAACACAGCAGGCCAAGCAGCATCAGAGGAGCAGGAAAGCTGATGTTTTGGGTCGAGATCCTTCTTCAGAAATGTGGGAGGGGAACGGGATAGGGGGAGAGAGGGAGGCAAATAGAAGATGGATAAAGGAGAAGATTGGTGGAGAGGAGACAGACAGGTCAAAGAGGCAGGTTTGGAGCCAGTAGAGGTGAATGTAGGTGGGACATTAGGGAGCGGTTAGGTCGCTCCAGGGAGGGCGGACACGTCAAGGAGGTGGGATGAGGTTAGTGGATAGGAGATGCGGGTGGGGCTTGAGTTGGGAGGAGAGTCTAGGTGGGAGGAAGGACAGGTTAGAGAGGCAGGGACGAGCTGGGCTGGTTTTGGGATGCGGTGGGGGAAGGGGAGATTTTGAAGCTTGTGAAGTCCACATTGATACCTTTGGGCTGCAGGGTTCCCAAGCAGAATATTTTTTGCTGTTCCTGCAACCTTCAGGTGGCATCCTTGTGGCACTGCAGGAGGCCCATGATGGACATGTTGTCTGAGGAATGGGAGGGGGAGTTGAAATGGTTCGCAACTGGGAGGTGCAGTTGTTTAGTGAGAACCGAGTGTAGGTGTTCTGCAAAGCAGTCCCCAAGCCTCCACTTGGTTTCCCCAATGTAGAGGAAGCCACAACGGGTACAACAGATGCAGTATACCACTTTGGTGGATTTGCAGGCGAATGTCTGCTTGATGTGGAAAGTCCTCTTGGGGCCTGAGATGGGGATGAGGGAGGAGGTATAGGGGCAGGTGTAGCACTTCCTGCGGTTGGAGGGGAAAACTGTATCCATTTTGGATACTGCTGGGGGGTTGACCTACCAGGGGAAGACCACAGCAGACAGGTGTCTGGCACTGAGAATAGGAGATCAGTTGTCGTGGGGGATTCGATAGTAAGACGCACAGACAGGTGGTTCTGTGGACACAAACGAGATGAAAGGATGGTATGTTGCCTTCCGGGTGCCAGGGTCCGTAATGTCTCAGATCATGTCTTCAAGATCCTTAAGGGGGAGGGTGAGCAACCAGCAGTCATGGTACACATCGGTACCAATGACATGGGTAGAAAAAGGACAGAGAATGTGAAAAATGAGTACAGGGAGTTAGGCTGGAAGCTGAAGTCCAGGACAAGCAGGGTAATGACCTCTGGATTACTACCAGTGCCCCGTGATAATGAGGTAAGAAATAAGGAGAGAGTGCAGCTAAACACGTGCCTACAGGGTTGGTGTAGGAGGGAGGGCTTCCATTATGTGGATAATTGGAGCACATTCTGGGGAAGGTGGGACCTGTACAGTAAGGATGGGTTGCAAATGAATCGGAAGGGGAACCGGATTTATAATTCAGAGGATGAGGTATTCGGCCTTCCAACAGACACAACAGGGAGTGAGGTGGTTTATAAAGACATGTGGTCGATGGAGGGTATTTGCGGACACCGACATGGTTTGAGGTGTGTATACTTGAATGCTACAAGCATCAGAAATAAAGTGGATGAACTTAGGGCATAGGTCGGTACCTGGAACTACGATGTTGTGGCCATTACAGAAACTTGGGTACTTCAGGGAGAGGAATGGTTGTTGGAAGTTCCGGGATTTAGATGCTTTAAAAGAAATAGGGAGGGTGGTCAAAGAGGTGGGGGAGTGGCATTGTTAGTCAGGAAGGGTATAACAGCTTCTGGAAGGCAGTTTGAGAATGATATGTCTACAGAATCAGCTTGCGCTGAAATCAGGAACAAGAAAGGAGCAGTCACTTTTAGATTAGATTCCCTACAGTGTGGAAACAGGCTCTTCGGCCCAACTAGTCCACACTGCCCCTTAAAGAATCCCACCCAGACCATTCCCCTTTACCCCACACACCCATGAACACTACGGGCAATTTAGCATGGCCAATCCACCTAGCCTGCACATCTTTGGACTGTGGGAGGAAACTGGAGCACCTGGAGGAAACCCACGCAGACATGGGGAGAATGTGCAAACTCCACACAGACAGTTGCCCGAGGCTGGGATCGAACCCCGGTCCCTGGCGCTGTGAGGTTGCAGTGCTAACCACTGAGCCACTGTGCCGCCCCAACTTTGTTAGGGGAGGTTTTTGCAGACCCCTAAATAGTTGCAGAGAGGTAGAGGAGCGGATTAGGAGACAGATTCTGGAAAGGTGCAGAAGTCACAGGGTTGTAGTCAAGTGTGACTTCAACTTTCCAAGTATTGATTGGAAGCATATTAGTTGTAATAGTTTAGAGGGAGCAGATTTTGTCCAGTGCATTCAGGAAGGATTCCTGACGCAGTATGTAGATAGATCAACACGAGGAGAGGCCACTTTGGATTTAGTGGTTGGCAACGAATGAAGATATGCCCAGATAGAGAAGAAGATTTGGTGGTCATCTTTGGTGTGAGAAAGTTCCATTGATGTAAATTTCTAATAGTAACAAACCACAAACCCCTGACAGCAAAATTAAAGAGGAAGGAACCATGCCACCCACAGCTTTGAGTCAAATTCAGCAGTAGGCTCATTTTCTGAGCCTCCTCCCATTGGCAGATACACCTCAGGGGTGCTGCTGCTGGAAGAGTTTGTTCTGGTTTTTAACTTCCAGGACACCCTTCTGGTCACCACTGACAACATCAGAATGTGGTGACAAAAAGATCCCCTCCTGGCAAAACTAAAACAGCTATCACAACCAGAATTGAAACTATCTGGACCTGGTGAGACCAGGTCTCCATACAGGATGGCATATTATTATGGGGAGAAAGAGCAATAGTCCAGAGTAAAGGTCGCTGCTAGTTACTAGGTGAACTGCATCAGAGTTATCCAAGGTTTTCCAAAATGAAAATGTTGGCAAGAAGTTATGTCTGTTGGCCAGGATTGGATGTGAACCAAGTGGCACAGGTGTGGCTGTGCCCAGAGTGTCAAGAAGGTCAAAACTTGCCATCAGCAGATCCCCACATTTGTGCGAATGGCTGGATAAACTCTGGACTCAGTTACATGTTGACAATGCCATGAGCTCTAAGTTTTTAGTCATTGTTGTTGCCTATTGAAAGTGGTTGGACGTGTTTCGAGTTCATTTGTCAAACTCGCGGTTGACAGTCAAAAAAGTTGTGAGCATCTTTTGCAATACACGGACTCCCAGAGATTTTGATCACAGACAAAGGGCCATCATTTAGCAACTGGAAATCGGAGTATTTTCTAAAGTAGAATCAGATTTGGCATGAAAGGACAAGTCCATACGATCCATCATCCAATGGCCTGGTGGAAAGAACAGTCTAAACTTTGAAGGCAAGTTTAAAAATCAGTCTACACGTTCACTCAACACCAAACTGTTCCAGTTCCTGTTTGATTATAGGACAACCGCTCACACAATTACAGGGACAGCTACAGAAGAGCTGCAAATGGGGAGAAGTCTCTTGAACAAGGTTAAATTTGATCTTCCTCGACCTTCCAGGGGAGATGATGGCCGAATGGTATTATTGCTGGATTATTAATCCAGAGACCCAGGGAATGTTCTGGGGTCCCGATACACCTGTATTCCTCATGCAGATGGCCTCAAGGCCCTACGCTTCTTCCTGTCCCACAGGCCCGACCAGTACCCCGCCACCGACACCCTCATCCACCTCGCCGAACTCGTCCTCACCCTCAACAACTTCTCTTTTGATTCCTCCCACTTCCTACAGACTAAGGGGGTGGCCATGGGCACCCGCATGGGCCCCAGCTATGCCTGCCTCCTTGTAGGTTACGTGGAACAGTCCCTCGTCCGCACCTACACAGGCTCCAAATCCCACCTCTTCCTCCGTTACATTGATGACTGTATCGGCGCCGCCTCTTGCTCCCCAGAGGAGCTCGAACAGTTCATCCACTTCACCAACACCTTCCACCCCAACCTCAAGTTCACCTGGGCCAAGCCAACACATCCCTCACCTTCCTGGACCTCTCAGTCTCCATCTCAGGCAACCAGCTAGTTACTGATGTCCATTTCAAGCCCACCGACTCCCACAGCTACCTGGAATACACCTCCTTCCACCCACCCTCCTGCAAAAATTCCATCCCCTATTCCCAATTCCTCCGCCTCCGCCGCATCTGCTCCCATGATGAGGCATCCCACTCCCACACATCCCAGATGTCCACGTTCTTCAAGGACCGCAACTTTCCCCCCACAGTGGTCGAGAACACCCTTGACCGCGTCTCCCGCATTTCCCACAACACATCCCTCACACCCCGCCCCTGCCACAACTGCCCAAAGAGGATCCCCCTCGTTCTCACCCACCACCCCACCAACCTCCGGATACAACGCATCATCCTCTGACACTTCCGCCATCTACAATCTGACCCCACCACCCAAGCCATATTTCCATCCCCACCCTTGTCTGCCTTCCAGAGAGACCACTCTCTCCGCGACTTCCTTGTTCGCTCCACACTGCCCTCCAACCCCACCACACCTGGCACCTTCCCCTGCAACCTCAGGAAGTGCTACATTTGCCCACACACCTCCTCCCTCACCCCTATCCCAGGCCACAAGATGACTTTCCATATTAAGCAGAGGTTCATCTTCACATCTACCAATGTGGTATATTGTGTCCATTGTACCCGGTGTGGCTTCCGCTACATTGGGGAAACCAAGCGGAGGCTTGGGGACCGCTTTGCAGAACACCTCCGCTCGGTTTGCAATAAACAACTGCACCTCCCAGTCGCGAACCATTTTAACTCCCCCTCCCATTCTTCAGATGACATGTCCATCATGGACTTCCTGCAGTACCACAATGATGCCACCCGAAGGTTGCAGGAACAGCAACTCATATTCCGCTTGGGAACGCTGCAGCCCAATGGTATCAATGTGGACTTCACCAGCTTCAAAATCTTCCCTCCCCCCACTGCATCCCAAAACCAGCCCAGCCTGTCTCTGCATCCGTAACCTGTTCTTCCCCTCACCCATCCCTTCCTCCCATCTCAAGCCGCACCTCCATTTCCTACCTACTAACCTCATCCCACCTCCTTGACCTGTCCGTCTTCCCTGGACTGACCTATCCCCTCCCTACCTCCCCACCTATACTCTCCTCTCCACCTATCTTCTTTTCTCTCCATCTTCAGTCCGCCTCCCCCTCTCTCCCTATTTATTCCAGAACCCGCACCCCATCCCCCTCTCTGATGAAGGGTCTAGGCCCGAAACGTCAGCTTTTGTGCTCCTGAGATGCAGCTTGGCCTGCTGTGTTCATCCAGCTCCACACTTTATTATCTTGAATGTTCTGGGAACCCTGGTTCAAACCCTGCCTCAGCAGACGCTGGAATTTCAATTCAATAAATATCTGGAATTAAGAATCTAATGATGACTGTGAATCCATTGTTGATTGTCAGGAAAACCCATCTGGTTCACTAATGTCCTTTAGGGAAGGAAACTGCCATCCTTACCTGATCTGGCCTACATGTGACTCCAGACCCACAGCAATGTGGTTGACTCTTAACTACCCTCTGGGTAATTAGGGATGGGCAATAAATGCTGCCTGGCCAGCGACACCCTCATCCTGTGAATGAATTAAAGGAAAAAGTAAAGGGCCTGGGGTGGATGGTGAAATGGCATCAGGAAAACCAATGCCAGATGCAAGACTGTTGTCAGCAGTTTATTTCAGGGAATGAGATTTGGTGTCAAAACCACAGGAATAACGCTGCAGGGGTAAAAGGCATGGTTGATGCGAGGACAGGGCCAGTGATGTACAAAGTTCAGCTCAGACAGATGGTCCTGAACGAGCACATGGACACACGTGTGGCAGATGCAAAACATACCCGGCCTCTCAGAGCACCCAGTAAGGCTGCCAGAGCCCGTGGATGTTTCCCCTCCACCGAGCGTCGAAGAAACTTCTGAGGACGAGATGGACAGGACAGAGAGCAGTGGGAGCTGGGCGGAAGTGAAGTTGGTGCAGAGAGGCTGTTGGGAAGGTAAGTGACCGTTATTTAAACACTTACCTCGAAGCCCCAGGTCCTACACAGTAGGACCTCCCTCCCTCCCTCCTCCTCTAACCTAATTAAAAGTCCACAGACTCGCAGTAGGAAGAGCGGGAGCATCGATCAGAGGCCTACAGGTGGGTGAGTCTCTGCTTTAAAGATTAGCAAATACCTACCTTGACCGGCGGAGCCCTCCATTCCTGTTCCAGCAGCAGAAAGAGCGGGAGCTCTAACCGAGAAGGACTCTCGTGTCTTGTTAAGGTAAGGCTTTTCAATTAATACTCTTGTGTATTGTGTAATTGATTAAAAGTCAATTGCTTAATTGAAAAAGAGTGCAGCAGAGAACTACTAGAAAGCATTTAATACATAAATTGTAAAAGTTAACTCAGTAAGTAGTAATGGCTGGACAGGTGATGTGCTGTAGCTGTATGATGTGGGAGCTGGCTGATCCCACTGTGAACAGCAGCGACCACATCTGCAGCAAGTGTTGGCTGCTGGAAGAACTCTGGGTCAGAGTAAATGATCTAGAATCTGAGCTTCAAACACTGCAGCACATCCGGGAGGGGGAGAGTGACCTGGACACTTTCTTTCAGGAGGCAGTCACACCCGGTAGATTAAATAACTCAAATTCAGAAAGTGTTCAGGGACAAGGTGTGACTGTAAGTGAGGCAGGTAGAGGGATTCCGAGTTCAGGAGCGCAGGAGCCTCAGCCCTTGATCTTGACCTTGACCAACAGGTATGAGATTCTTGCTCCCTGTACGGCTGAGGAAAAGGACGGTGGACAGGATGAGGCAGCTGACCATGGCACCGTGGTGCAGAAGGCCATTCAAGGGGGGGGGGGGTAGCAAAAAGACAGGTAGTTGTTATAGGGGATTCTATAATTAGGGGGACAGATAGTATCCTATGCAAGCCGGATTGGGAGTCCCACATGGTGTGTTGCCTGCCCGGTGCCAGGGTGCGGGACATCTCTGACCGGGTTGAAAGGATATTGGAGCAGGAGGGGGAGGAGCCAGTTGTTGTGGTCCATGTTGGGACTAACAACATAAGCAAAGCGAGGGTAGAGGACCTGTTCAGGGATTATGAAACACGAGGAAAGAAATTGAAGGACAGGTCCCCAAGGGTCATAATCTCTGGATTACTGCCCGAGCCACGTGCCAACTGGCATAGGGAAAAGAAAGTTAGGGAAGTAAACATGTGGCTAAGGGATTGGTGTGGGAAAGAGGGTTTCCATTTCATGGGGCATTGGCATCAGTTTTGGAACCGGGGGGATCTGTACCGTTGGGACGGTCTCCACCTGAACCGATCTGGAACCAGTGTTCTAGCGAAAAGGATAAATAGGGTGGTCAGTCGGACTTTAAACTTCCGAGTCGGGGGGAAGGGAAAGTGAAAGAGACAGGGAGTGTGGAGTTAAATGGAAAGATAAGCAACAGGATAGCATGTGTACAGGTGGGTTTAAGCTCGAGGCAGACTAGGAATACAGCAAAAAGGAAGGATAGCTTAAGACATCTTGGGATTTCCAACCTCTCTAATAATGATAAGAAAGTTAGCATTAACGCACTTTATCTAAATTCTCGTAGTATTCGCAACAAAGTAGATGAATTAACAGCACGAATCATCTTGAATGATTATGATGTGGTAGGCATCACAGAGGCATGGTTGCAGGGAGCTCAGGACTGGCAGTTAAACATCCAAGGATTCACAACATATTGAAAAGACAGGGAGGTGGGCAGAGGGGGTGGGGCTGCCTTGTTAGTTAAGAATGGAATTAAATCTACGGCACTAAATGACATAGGGTCAGAAGATGTGGAGTTTATGTGGGTGGAATTGAGGAACCACAAAGGCAAAAAACTATAATGGAAGTTATGTACAGACGTCCTAACAGTGATCAGGACCAGGGGCACAAGATGCACCGAGAAATAGATAGGGCATGTCAGAAAGGCAAGATCACGGTGATGATGGGGGACTTCAATATGCAGGTGGACTGGGTGAATAATGTTGCCGGTGGATCCAAAGAAAGGAAATTCATGGAATGTTTGCAGGATGGCTTTTTGGAACAGCTTGTGATGGAGCCCACAAAGGAGCAGGCTATTCTGGACTTGGTGCTATGTAATGAGCCAGACTTTATAAAATACCTTAAAGTAAGGGAACACTTAGGAGGCAGCGATCATAATATGGTAGAGTTCAGTCTGCAGTTTGAAAGAGAGAAGGCAAAATCGGATGCAATGGTGTTATAGTTAAATAAAAGTAATTACAGGGGCATGAGAGAGGAACTGACGAAAATCGACTGGAAGCAGAGCCTAGCGGGGAAGACAGTAGAGCAACAATGGCAGGAGTTTCTGGGTGTAATTGAGGACACAGAACAGAGGTTCATCCCAAAGAAAAGAAAGATTATCCGGGGTAGGATTAGACAGCCATGGCTGACAAAGGAAGTCAGGAAATATATCAAAGAAAAAGAGACAGCCTATAAAGTGGCCAAGAGCACTGGGAAATCAGAAGATTGGGAAGGCTACAGAAACAAACAGAGGATAACAAAGAGACCAATAAGGAAGGAGAGCATCAAATATGAAGGTAGGCTAGCTAGTAATATTAGAAATGAGAGTAAAAGCTCCTTTCAATACATAAGAAACAAACGAGAGGCAAAATTAGACATTGGGCTGCTCCAAATTGATGCTGGAAGGCTAGTGATGGGAGATAAGGAAATAGCTGAAGATCTTAATAAGTACTTTGCGTCAGTCTTCACAGTGGAAGACATGAGTAGTATGCCAACAATTACGGAGAGCCAGGGGGCAGAGTTGAGTATGGTAGGCATTACAAAAGAGAAAGTGCTGGAAAAGCTAAAAGGTCTAAAAATTGATAAATCTCCTGGCCTCGATGGGCTACATCCTAGAGTTCTGAGGGAAGTGGCTGAGGAAATAGTGGAGGCTTTGGTCGTGATCTTTCAAAAGTCACTGGAGTCAGGGAAAATCCCAGACAATTGGAAAATTGCTGTTGTAACCCCCTTGTTTAAGAAAGAATCAAGGCAAAAGATGTAAAATTATAGGCCGATTAGCCTAACCTTGGTAGTTGGTAAAATTCTAGGATCCATTGTCAAGGATGAGATTTCTAAATTCCTGGAAGTGCAGGGTCAGATTAGAGCAAGTCAGCATGGATTTAGTCAGGGGAGGTCGTGCCTGACAAATCTGTTAGAATTCTTTGAAGAGGTAACAAGTATGTTAGGCCAGGGAAACCCAGTAGATGTTATCTATCTAGACTTCCAAAAGGCCTTTGATACGGTGCCTCACGGGAGGCTGCTGAGCAAGGTGAGGGCCCACGGTGTTCGAGGTGAGCTACTGGCTTGGATTGAGGATTGGCTGTCTGACAGAAGGCAGAGAGTTGGGATAAAAGGCTCTTTTTCGGAATGACAACCGGTGACGAGTGGTGTTTTGCAGGGTTCAGTGTTGGGGCCGCAGCTGTGGGGAAGCTGCAGAAAGATTTAGACAGTTTAGGAGAGTGGTCCAGGAAATGGCTGATGAAATTCAATGTGAGTAAATGTGAGGTTTTGCACTTTGCAAAAAAGAATACAGGCATGGACTGTTTTCTAAACGGTGAGAAAATTCGCAAAGCAGAAGTACAAGGGGATCTGGGAGTGTTGTTCCAGGATTCTCTAAAGGTTAACTTGCAGGCAGAGTCCGTGATTAAAAAAGCGAATGTAATGTTGTTGTTTATCTCAAGAGGGTTGGAATATAAAAGCAGTGATGTGCTTCTGAGGCTTTATAAAGCTCTAGTTAGGCCCCATTTAGAATACAGTGTCCAATTTTGGAGCCCACACCTCAGGAAGGACATACTAGCCCTGGAGCGTGACCAGCGGAGATTCACA
This sequence comes from Stegostoma tigrinum, assembly GCF_030684315.1. NCBI lineage: Eukaryota > Metazoa > Chordata > Chondrichthyes > Orectolobiformes > Stegostomatidae > Stegostoma > Stegostoma tigrinum. The sequence goes on from NC_081360.1 coordinate 104,419,284, forward strand.
TGGATGATCCCTGGAATGGTAGGTTTAACGTATGATGAACGGCTAAGGATCCTGGGTTTGTGCTCATTAGAGTTTAGAAGGTTGAGGGGAGATCTAATAGAAACTTACAAGATAATGTATGGTTTAGAAGGGGTGGACGCTAGGAAGTTGTTTCCGTTAGGTGGGGAGACTAGGAGCCATGGGCACAGCCTTAAAATGAGAGGGGGTAAATTTAAAACTGAAATGAGATGACATTTCTTCAGCCAGAGAGTGGTGGGCTTGTGGAATTCATTGCCACGGAGCGCAGTGGAGGCCGGGACGTTGGATGCCTTCAAGGCAGAGATCGACAAATTCTTGATCTCACAAGGAATCAAGGGCTACGGGGAGAGTGCAGGGAAGTGGAGTTGAAATGCCCATCAGCCATGATTTAAATGGTGGAGTGGACTTGATGGGCCAAATGGCCTTACTTCCACTCCTATGTCTTATGGTCTTCTGGTATTATGGATGTCTCGGCCTCAACACTATTACTACCTGAATGAGTTTTCCAAAGACACTCCCGGTGTAAGAGATGGGCTGCCGTCCAATACATGCTGCCAGTATTCAAGGCTGACTCTAGGAAACAGTGCTGTGCAGCATGCATGTGCAAATGAGGGCTGACTTGTTGATGGAACACCTTCATGGCCTTCATGGAGTTATTTCACTCACCGTTACCTTTTCAAGAACAATTAGGCATTGGCAACAGATGTTGATGTTGATCAAAATCCAGGAATGAATTACCGATACGTTATATTTTATAACCTGGGCCCAAGACAACAAAACGCAACCCATTAACTATCCCGAGCTCACACCAAAATTTCCATCAATAACTGATCACTAATTTTTAAAATTAATTCTGAGAAATAACAGAAAAATAATTTTCTCGATTGAGCAACTGCTTTTCTGTCTTGTGCAGCAAATATTCAACATCACACTGAAAACATGATTGCCAAATGTGAACAGGAAACAAGCGCTGTTCACAGGTTATGTTGAAACAGGAATCCTTTAATGCTTTAAGAATGCATACTCATGTCTAATTTACAATAATATCTTTAATGTCCATACTGAAATAACACAACATTGCAGAATGACAAGATAATAAAATGTGAGGCTGGATGAACACAGCAGGCCAAGTAGCATCTCAGGAGCACAAAAGCTGACGTTTCGGGCCTAGACCCTTCATCAGAGAGGGTCTGATGAAGGGTCTAGGCCCGAAACGTCAGCTTTTGTGCTCCTGAGATGCTGCTTGGCCTGCTGTGTTCATCCAGCCTCACATTTTATTATCTTGGAATCTCCAGCATCTGCAGTTCCCATTATCTCTGATTGCAGAATGACAGAGGTGTTATGGTATTGAAGGAGTCTACACGGCTCATTATTCCTGCACTGGGTCTCTGAATAAACATAAAATCCAAAAGAACTGCGGATGCTGTAAATCAGGAACAAAAACAGAAGTTGCTGGAAAAGCTCAGCAGGTCTGGCAGCATCTGTGGAGGAGGAAACAGAGTTAACATTTTGGGTCCAGTGCCCCATCCTCAGAGCTGATGGTGGCTGGGAAAACGTCAGTTTATATGCAGCAAATAGGGAGGTGGGTGAGGTAGGGAGTAAATGATAGGATAGAGACCAAAGAGAGAGTAAGGAGTTGCTAACAATCAGGCTGGGAGTGTGAATAACAAAGTGTGAAGCTGGATGAACACAGCAGGCCAAGCAGCATCTCAGGAGCACAAAAGCTTGCTGTGTTCATCCAGCTCCACACTTTGTTATGCTTTTAGCATGGTTATTTTATGTAAGGACCTTGCTGAGGATATAGTTTGGGGCATGTCACAATATGATATAATTGTTATGACTAAGAGTTCACTGAAAGATGTACAGGATTGGCAGGTCAACATTCCTGTTTAGGGCATTTGGAGGAGAAAAACCAGGATGCTCCCAACTGTACTCTTGCTCAGGAGGTCACAAGGCGAAAGTATCTGAGCTAGTGAAGGGGTGTAGGAGAAAGCTTTGCAGGCATCCTCTGATGGATTTGTGATGTTTTCCTTGGAGGTTCAGGAGGAGCTGATTTTTGGGCGGCTGGTTCCTGCAGGTAGAGGCTGTGTGAGTGCTGAGGTGCCTACAGAAGATAAAAGAGGGAATGAATTCTGGTGGGAATGGAGGAGCAGTTTTGCACATTATGATATATCTTGAATGGCAGCTATGGCATGGATGTAGAACATAGAACATAGAAAAGTACAGCACAGTACAGGCCCTTTGGCCCATGATGCTGTGCCGAGGAATAATCCGAATTAATAATCCAAATGTCTTGATGTCCCCACTGAGAGGTATGTATCCTCTGCACTAATTCAAGAATCTTCTCCAAGCAGGCAGTGACAGGTGAATGTTGATCACCCTGCTATCCTCTTTCCCTTTTCAGTCATATTGTGGGCTGTTTTCTCCTGCAATGAAACAGGTCAGGAATTGAGTGAAACGAAAATGGCTGCAAGAGTTAGTGCAGGCGTAGGACAGGTAGTGAAGTAAAATCAAAAGTGCTTGAGAAACTCAGTAGCATTTGTGGAGAGAAAAACAGAGCTCAGGTTTTAAGTTCAGTATGGTTCTTCTTCAGAACTTGCCGATCTTGTTAACATTGATCTCGCCTAGTGCACGCCCTGCGCAATGTTGAAACCAAAAAAACTGCAGAAGCTGTAAATCAGGAACAAAAATAGAAGTTGCTGGAAGCTCAGCAGGTCTGGCAGCATCTCTGAAGAAAAGATCAGAGTTAATGTTTCAGGTCCGGTTATTTGGAAGGACCATCAGACCCGAAACATTAACTCTGATCTTTTCTTCAGATATGCTGCCAGACCTGCTGAGCTTCCAGCAAATTCTATTTTTGTCCCTGCGCAATGTAACCTGTATGCCTCTGTCTAAATCTTTCTGATCTGTACATCCTTGCTTACTATGATCCACCTGTACTGCTTGTAAACTGTACTTCAGTACTTGTGATGATAAATCAATCAATTAATCAATCAACTGCTGGAGAAGCATCCACGTGAATGCGTAGGAAGCACACAGGGCAGTGAAGGTTAGCAGTTTCTCGGAATGGGATGTGTGAGGGTCAGTGAGGGAAGATGTAGCATGCAGTAGTGACAGCAGCAGACCATGAGCTTTGGTTGGAGAAAGGTGCAGTAGCAGGTTAGAATGAATGAGAAAAAGCAGAAAGAAAATGCTGGCGCTTACCATTGCAGGGCACAAAAGGTCATTATTCTTCTTGTGACACTGCTACACATTTGGCTGGACTATGGGCATCACACTGATCTGGATGGCAACTGGCAGGTTTGGTGCCAGGGTCTCTTCTGGGAGCCCTGGAGAAGAGGACAGCCCTCCTGTCCACTGTGTCATCCACCAGGACCTGCAGGTCCTTTTTGATGAAACAGGATGTCAGTGTGCCTCTCTCAGACATGGCCTTTAAAGAATGTATAACAACATTTCACAAAGTGTGCAGCAACACCATGAAAGAGCAATTCGCACCCTGTAGCATTTGAACTGTGCGTAGCTAAAGCTTAAATATGGGTCTTGGAGTGAATGCCAGAAAGTGAAATAATTGGCAGGTGGAAGAATTCCACCTTTACTGGATGTGTACTTAATGAGGTGAGCAGGGAGGAATTCTGTGAGTGAGGTGACTAATGCTGTCAGGGGGAAACTTTTTTCGAAAATTTTCAAAATCGTCCTTTCGCCAAAACATGGAAACATTTAGCCCCAGTTCTGCTAAATGTGATGTTACAAATGTTATGGCAATTTGTCCAGTTTTAGTTTGCTACTTCTTGTTTGTTTTTTTTTTCAATTCCTACTTTAAATTACTTAATATATTGCAACACTTCACCCTTCAAGGAACACCCAATTCTGTTTAACTTTGCATACTTGACAGTTCTCTTGTTCTGCAGAAATATCACATCACTAAACCACTGAGTGAGCTCAGAGATAATAGGAACTGCTGATGCTGGAGTCAGAGACAACACAGTGTGGAGCTGGAAGAACACAGAAGGCCAGGCAGCATCAAAGGAGCAGGGAAGCTGACGTTTGGGTCGGGAACCTTCTTTAGATGCACTGAGTGAGCTTACTTGCATCAAGTATGCTATATGGTCAAGAAGACAATTTTCTCAACATATCGCCAGATGGGCAAAATTGATCTTTCCTTGAGAAGGTATGTAGATTTAATTACAAATTTAATTGAGCTGACTTTATTAAATAGATTCTTTAGCTTACTATGATGAGATATGTTGGCATGACGTTGGAAATCAGATCACTCTGTCAAATGTATAAGGATGGAATTTAACTCTGAGCTGGTAAAGCTCACCCACAAAATTGGGGAACATCCATAGTTGGATGGTTTTAAGCAGGACCTGCTGTGTGCCTGCACCTAAGTAAGTTGTAGGGAAGTGGGGAAAGGCTGGTAAAGAATTGGGGTTAATTTTTAATGTGGTAGAGTTGTACCTGGGGAGCGCAAGGGATGAAAGAGTACAAGGATAGGATTTCAGATAGAGAAGTTGGAGGTGACATCTTTCCAGAAATTCTGATTACCATATTTTAAGAAGACTGGGGGTCTTTAAGAGGGCACAGAGGAGATTTACCAGAATGGTTCCAGGGATGAGTGGGAGTTAGTTTAGAAAAGCCAAGCTTATGTTCCTTGAAGCAACGCAGGCATTGATAAAGGTGCACTGGATCATGACAGGTTTGGACAACATCAGCAAGAAAAAGCTGATTGTCCAAGGCCTACAAGACGCAGGTTTAAAGATTCTAACAAAGAAAACATGGGCTTTGTGAGGAAGAATTTTTTATGCAATCAGCAGCAATGACCTTGTTAACCACGAAGATGATGGAAGCAGAAACGATCTGTCTGTAGACTTTACATGCTCCTGCTAGCAGATTTGAACAGGCTTGTAAAATGCAGTTTACAGTGTGTCTGCAACCTTCCTGCTGGTCAAATCTGCCTCCAGTCTTACGTAGGAACGTAAGAAACAAATGCAAACAAAAAAATAGCTGGAGAAAATTAGCAAGTCTGTGAGTACCTGTGGACAGAAGACATAATTAATGTTTCGAGTCCTGTGACTCTGCTCCAGAGCTGGTAGCAGCTAGGAAAAGGTTCTATTTGTGCTGATGAAAGGGAGAAAATTAGCAAGTCTGTGAGTACCTGTGGACAGAAGACATAATTAATGTTTCGAGTCCTGTGACTCTGCTCCAGAGCTGGTAGCAGCTAGGAAAAGGTTCTATTTGTGCTGATGAAAGGGAGTAGGGGGCAGAGAGCCCAGAGAGAAAGAGAGAGAGAGAGACAAGAGAAAGAGAGAGAGAGAGAGAGAATGAGAGAAAGAGAGACAGAGACAGAGAGAGAATAGGCCGACAAAGGGATTGTTGATAATAAGCCAGGGATGCAGAGAAGCTGGATAGGTGACAATAGAAGTTGTCAGTAGTTGAAAAATGGCTTGGGCAGGGCGAAAGAAATCCATGTTATGGCAGGCCCTGGAAGTGGGGTTGGGTAAAAGGCATGAAGAAGGTGTTCAGGCTCCAAAATTATTGATTGCTCATGAGTAGAGAAGGTCATATGGTCCCCAAGTGGAAGATGAGATGCCATTCTTCTAGCTTGCACAGAGCCTCACTGGAGAACTGCAGCAGGCCTGAGTCAGAAATGTTGAAATGGAAACCATGGCAGATTGTCGAAGTGGTAGGCAAAGGGTAGCTCAAGGTCATTTTTATGGACACAATGAAGGTTTTCCACAAAACGGATAGACAGTCTGTGTTTTGTCACCCTAATATAGTGGCATTCATGGCTGTGAGAGCTGTAGATGTTAATCGACCAGAGATTTCCTTGCACAATTAGATTGGCTTCACGACCAAATTGTAAATAGGGCCTAAACAATTTGCTACTTAGAGCTTTGACACAGAAATTGAGTGCATCAAATTTATCATCTAGTGCAGGACGTCATGATCAGATCAAATCTCATTGCATATTACTCAAACTTGAAAATCAGTAAAACCACTACCTCCTTTGTGTATGAAGAGTGCCCAGTTTACTTTAAATTATTCTGGAAAGATAAACTATCTCAAAAGTTTTTCCAGAAAGTTCTGGAGGATGCTTCATGCTATGATGCAGTGGCTTTGTGAGTGGTATTTTCTGTGAATGACATGCCTTGAGAGGAGTAGGAGGGGCCAATTCCCCCACACCATCCCTGACTGCAGATCTCTCTGTAGCCATTCAATGATTCTATGTGGTTGCCATAAAACAGATATGATTCTGAAATTAGAGATAATGGGAACTGCAGATGCTGGAGAATCCAAGATAACAAAGTGTGAGGCTGGATGAACACAGCAGGCCAAGCAGCATCTCAGGAGCACAAAAGCTGACGTTTCAGGCCTAGACCCTCCCGAAATGTCAGCTTTTGTGCTCCTGAGATGATTCTGAAATAACACAGTGTGGAGCTGGAGGAACAGAGCAGGCCAGGCAGCATCAGTTGATTCGGGTCAGGACTCTTCAGAAATGGGGAGGAAATAAATAAATAGAAGAGGGATGGTGCTGGGTAAGGTAGGTGGTATGGTGCCATCCCACCTACCTTCCCCAGCCCCATCCCTCCTCTATTTATTTCTGAGTTCCCTTCCCCATCATCCCCACCATTTCTGAAGAAGGATCCCGACCTGAAACGTCAGCCTTCCTGCTCCTCTGATGCTGCCTGGCCTGCTGTGTTCCTCCAGCTCCACACTGTGTTATCTCTGACTCCAGCATCTGCAGCTCTTACAATCTCTATGATTCTGAAATACTTATTTGCAATATGTCTCCCAATACTGAGTATATCTGCGTGTAATAACTGTCAAAATCATAAGTCATCATCTGACTTTCTTATCATTTACAAATCTACATTTCTTTCAGAAAATGGAGGCAATAAAGATAAAGATTGATGATCTGCCTGATTTTTTCGAAAACTACACTGATTTTGAGAACTACACTTTTGGTCCTTATGAGTCACCTTGTCATCCATTCATTAACAGTCATTCAAACAACATTATAATTGCCATTGTCAATAGCCTGGTGTGCTTCCTCGCTGTCACAGGGAACATGATTGTAATGACTGTCCTACTTCATAATCGAAATGCCTTATCATCCACAGACACCTACCTGCTGCATCTGGCAGTGGCTGATCTGCTCTTTGCTGTGACCCTGCCTTTTTGGGCAGTGGATGCTGTATCTGGCTGGGTGTTTGGTGATGCCATGTGTAAAATTATCAGCATGTTACAGGAGATTAACTTCTACAGTGGGATTTTATTGCTGGTTTGTATCAGTATTGATCGTTTTCTGTCCATCATCTACGCGACGCAGGCCCACAAGCAGCTGAATCCGTTAATAATTAAGTTTGTCTGTGCTGCAGTTTGGGTGGGGGCTACTGTCTTGTCTTTGCCTATTCTGTACAAAGGTGAATACCATCTAGAGGATTTGAACAGAAATCTATGCTATGAGCTACTTGATGGTGAATCGGCTGAAAAATGGAGAGTGATCACTAGACTTTTGCGGCATTTAATTGGATTTCTCATTCCATTGGCTGTCATGGTTTTCTGCTACAGTGTGATAATCCAGAAACTGTATCAAACAAAGGGATTCCAGAAACATAAAGCCATGAAAGTTATCATCGTGGTGGTGTTGGCTTTTGTCATTTGTTGGTTCCCACACAATATTACTGTGTTCATTGACACACTGATGAGGGGTAAACTCATTGCTCAGACTTGTAACATGCGCAATTACATTGACCAGGCTTTGTCTGCAACTCAAATCTTGGGATTTCTGCACAGTTGCATGAATCCAATCCTGTATGCATTCATTGGGGTGAAATTCAGGCATAACCTGATCAAACTCATGGGTTCAAAAGGCATCTTTGTCCCAAGTGAAACATCATGTGAGAGATCTACACCCGTCTCAGAATTAATTTCAGTCAACATATAGACTCTTTAGTGGCAGGATTATGGTGATCCCAACTCTATCCTCCCATGAGCATATTTTCAGCAGGCAGTGCACACTAATATCACAGGTTAATCTGTTCCCACTCAATTGGTCCTGCCTTGATCCCCCCAATAGTGTAAGTGGGTAACTGTTAAAAATGACAGCCTGAATGTTATTTAAAAAATAAATTCTTATCGTGCAATTGAACTTGTTCACATGCCAGTTGAATCAAATATCACATCGACCACATCATAATATCAGGCTATTGCTTCCGCAACTGTCACTAACCTCACCTCATCTGGGGATCTCCCCCACTGGGATTTCCCATCACAGACTCCAGCCCTGCCCAGCTCACTTTGATGTTCTTCTCAAAATCCACAAACAGGAAAGCCTGGGGAAACCTATTGTTTCAGACTCTTCCCGTCCCATGGGGCTTATCTCGTCCTATCCTGTCTTGCTTTTTTCTCCTCCCGTTTTCAGTTCTTCCCACTTAGATTCACGATTCTTCAGATATTTACATTGGTTTCAGAATTTCCTGCTTGCAGGCTACAGTCACCTCCTCTTCACTCTGCACCCATTTACACACTCATCCTCTATCAGAATGGTCTTACTGCTCTCTGCTTCTTCCTTGAAAGAAGGTCTTAACCATCCCTATCCACCAGTGACTGTAGTACTCCCAGCTTCCGGCCTGCTCTTGTGGCCACTGTGTTAATGTGGTGAGTCCAGTTGAGTTTCTGGTCAATGGTAACCCCCAGGATGTTGACAGTGGGGGATTCAGTGATGGTAACACCATTGAATGTCAAGGGACGGTGGTTAGATTGTCTCTTATTGGTGATGGTCATAGCCTGGCATTCGTGTGAACATAGAACATAGAACATAGAACATTACAGCACAGTACAGGCCCTTCAGCCCTCGATGTTGTGCCGACCTGTCATACCGATCTCAAGCCCATCTAACCTACACTATTCCATGTACATCCATATGCTTATCCAATGACGACTTAAATGTACCTAAAGTTGGCGAATCTACTACCGTTGCAGGCAAAGCATTCCATTCCCTTACTACTCTCTGAGTAAAGAAACTACCTCTGACATCTCTCCTATATCTTTCACCCCTCAATTTAAAGCTATGCCCCCTCATGCTTGCCGTCACCATCCTAGGAAAAAGGCTCTCCCTATCCACCCTATCTAACCCTCTGATTATTTTATATGTTAATTAAGTCACCTCTCAACTTTCTTCTCTCAAATGAAAACAGCCTCACGCCCCTCAGCCTTTCTTCGTAAGACCTTCCCTCCATACCAGGCAACATCCTAGTAAATCTCCTCTGCACCCTTTCCAAAGCTTCCACATCCTTCTTATAATGCGGTGACCAGAACTGTATGCAATACTCCAAGTGCGGCCGCACCAGAGTTTTGTACAGCTTCACCATAACCTCTTGGTTCCGGAACTCGATCCCTCTATTAATAAAAGCTAAAACACTGTATGCCTTCTTAACAGCCCTGTCAACCTGGGTGGAAACTTTCAAGGATCTGTGTACATGGACACCGAGATCTCTCTGCTCATCTACACTACCAAGAATCTTACCATTAGCCCAGTACTTTGCATTCCGGTTACTCCTACCAAAGTGCATCACCTCACACTTGTCTGCATTAAACTCCATTTGCCACCTCTCAGCCCAGCTCTGCAGCTTATCTATGTCTCTCTGCAACCTACAGCATCCTTCGTCACTATCCACAAATCCACCGACCTTAGTGTCGGGTAGCTCCCAGTGTTGCAACTGCACTGGAACAGCTTGGCTAGGGGAGCGGCAAGTTCTGGAGCACGAGCCTTCAGTACTATTGCCGGAATGTTGTCAGGGCCCACAGCCTTTGCAGTACCCAGTGTCTCCAGCTGTTTCTTGATATCACGTGGAGTCAGTTGAATTGGCTGTAGACTGGTATCTGTGACGCTGGGGACCACTAGAGAACACCGAGGTGGATTGGCACTTCAGGCTGAAAATTGCAGCAAATGCTTCAGCCTTATCTTTTGCACTGATGCTTTGGGCTCTTCCATCATTGAGGATGGGGCTATTTGTGCAGCCTCCTTCTCTAGTGAGTTGTTCAATTGTCCACCACCATTCACACCTGGATGTGGCAGGACTGCAGAGCTTAGATCTGACCCATTGGTTGTGGGATCGCTTAGCTCTCTCTATCACTTAATGCTTTCGCTATTTGGCAAGTAGTCCTGTTTGGTGGCCTCACCAGGTCGGTACCTCACCTTCAGGTAAGCCTGGTGCTGCTCCTGGCATGCCCTCCTGCACTCTCCATTGAACCAGGGTTGACCCCCTGTCCTGATGGAAATGGCTGAGTGGGGAATATGTCAAGCCATGAGGTTACAGGCTGTACTGGAGTACAATTCTGCTGCTGTTGATGGCCTGCAGCGCCTCATCAAAGCCCAGTCTTGAGTTGCTCAATCTGTGTGAAGTCTGTCCCATTGAGCACGGGGATAGTGCCACACAACACGATGGAGGTTGTTCTCAATGTGAAGGTGGGACTTGTCTCCACAAGGACTGTGCGATGGTCACTGTTACCAATACTGTCATGGACAGATGCATCTGCAGCTGGCAGATTGGTAAGGATGAGGTCAGGTACATTTTCCCCTCTTGTTGGTTCCCTCACCACCTGCTATAGATATCCAATCTGTAAAATTTCCTTGAGATTTTAGTGTCTGCCACTTCAACACACCACCAGGTTTCCATGCCAACATTTCAGCCTCAGGCCTATTGATGAGCTCCAGCGAAGCTCAGTGTAAGCTGGAGGAACAACACCTCATCTTCTGCCTAAGTACCTGACAGATACTGGGACTCAACATTGTGTTTAACAATTTCAGAGTGTGAAAACCTTCCTGCATGTTCATTACTCACCCCCCAAACTCTCAGGTCATGTTCTCTATCAGTTACTCCCAGTACAGCCAACCCTTCTTCAACCGTTCATACTTCCTGCTAGCACCGAATGAGCACTTACTTCTCACCTGGTTCACTATCAGCGATCCCTTTGTTTTCTTCCCTTTCTTTTCTCTCTTACTGGGCACTGTGTCCATCTGGTTGACTCACGGTTAGTTGAGAAGGCAGCTCTTAAAAAAAAATCATTGTTGAAAAGGTGGGTGGAAAGCTGTATGTCCTTTTTGGGGTGCTATATGAATTTCAGACACCCCTTTGTACTTCCTGACCTGTGCTCCAAAATCCCTTCCTGCTCCAAACTTGTTTTAGTCTGGGATTCATTGCTCTTTTTCTGTCACCTATTTGCAGTGCAATCAGCAGCCACTATTGAGCATTGACACTGCTAAAACTGCTCTCACTCTTTTTCTGTATCTCTCTGTCTCTCTATGACTCACAAGTTTCACTCTCACTTCGAAAAGTTTGTCTGCAGCATGCTATTTTACTGGACGTGGCTTTTTAAATAATCTGTTGTATTCAATAGAGGTGGTGAGAGGGTGAGCAATCTGTCACCTCACTTGTCCCACTCGCCATAAAATTTTTTGTGATAAAGATCCTTCAACCAAATATGGTGACTATAATGCCAAACAAAATAGGGTGGAGGACAAGGATCAGCTTATCTGAATGCAAGGTTTCTACTGGGAATTACAATAAAATCCCTGAAAAGCCATTTCTAGTTATTTATTTGTAAAAGCTCTGTTCAAGAAAAATAGAATTTGTATAAATTCTGTTGCTTCTCATGTACTTTTAGCTTAATAAACTGTATTAATTTTGAATCTACTAGTGATTAAACATGTCTTTATTGATACGTTATTTTGTCAAACACTCTTCATAATAAGCGGCAATGTCTCAAAAACAGCTTGTAACTTTTACAGTCAATACACACGGGTGAAACAACTCTCAAAGAGAAGAAATTCCTCCCCATTTGTCTTAAATGTGCAACACTTTATTCTGAGATTATGTCCTCAACGCGTTCATTACAAATACTCCTGCAAGTGAGATAACGAGATGCCAGACATTTTCATTGACAACTGGGGGACTGCTTTGACCTCTGAAACCTGAACGTCTGAGAGAGGTGAGTGAAAAACAGAAAACGCTACATAACTGAGAAGAGGGCCCAGAGACAGAAAAAAAACAGGCCAACGGATCATGTATTTGCTCAGCCGACTGTCTTTCTCTGCAGCAAATATAGCAGAGACTGCCATACCAGAGTAGATATTCTGAGTCACAGCAGGCAATGAATAAAAGTCACAAAATAATTTTCCCCAGGGCAGGATTGACTGCCACGAGGGGTCATAGTTTTAAGGTGTTAGGAGGAAGGTATCGAGGAGACAGCAGAGGGAGGTTCTTCACGCAGAGAGTTGTGAGCGCGTGAAATACTTTGCCAGTGGTAGTCGTGGAATTGGAGTCATTAGTGACATTTAAACGACTGCTGAACATGCACATGGACAGCAGTGAATTATAGAACATAGAACATTACAGTACAGTGCAGGCCCTTCAGCCCTCGATGTTGTGCCGACCTGTCGTACTGAACTCAAGCCCATCTAACCTACACTATTCCATGTACGTCCATATGCTTATCCAATGACGCCTTAAATGTACCTAAAGTTGGCGAATCTACTACTGTTGCAGGCAAAGCGTTCCATTGAGGGGAATGTAGGTTAGGTTATTTTAATTTTGGTTTAGGATTATTCCACGGCACAACATCGTGGGCTGAAGGGCCTGTACTGTGCTGTACTTTTCTATGTTCTATGTTCTAATGCAAAATTTTGGCTATGAGATGGAAGACTGTCTGTTTCCAAGTCCTTACATCAGTATTCCTTATCTACATTGGAGAAAGAGATATCCTAATTCTCAGAGCCAAACAATTTTTTTTACTGATGAAGGTGTGATATCAGGAGCTCGATCCTTCTCTCACTGGCATCTGGTATGTGGTACAAGGCAGAGGGATAAAATAATCGGCACTTCAATGCTTAAATGATATCTCTCAACTGAGCCATTTTAATAAGAACACCATGGGGTCAAGATAGCAGTGGAGGAGGACTTTTGAACCCGAGTTCCTCTGTTCCTTCTGTTTCGTTCTTGTTTACTTCTTTTTTTCCCCCTTTTATCCCACTATCTGGTGTTTTCTCCATCTTGGTGTTCAACTTGCCTGTGGAGGGTTTCTGGCTGTTTTCCTAGTATCTCTCAGCCTGGTCTTTCGGCAGTTTGTGGTGGTTCACAGCCTGGTCTTCTGGCAGCTCGTGGTGGGTCTCAGCCTGGTCTTTGGTAGCTCTCAGCCTGGTCTCCCAGTGGCTCTCAGCCTGGACTCTCAGCGGCTCTCAGCAGATCTCTGCCTGGCCTTCTGGCAGCTCACAGTAAGTCACAGCCTGGTCTCTCGGCAGCTCATCAAAGATTGATGAACTTTTTAACTTATTCCTTTATTTTCCTCATTCAGACTACAAAAGACTTTAATGTTAACAATTGTCTTATTTCTTCATTTTTTCTGCTGTTTCTAGGAAGTAACGCTTAAGTTTTCAACCATTGTTTCCCTTCCTAGTTTGCACATCGGTACTTTGATACCTGAGGCGACGCCACATGTAGTGACATTATACACTTTTCACTGTACACCTCTACGGTGACAATAACATCTAAATCTCAAACAAATCTCAATCTAAAAATCTATTTTTGAATAAACAGAACCACAACTAAAACATCAGTGTTACACATGCATGATTCCCAAATGGCAAATTCAGTTGAGATAAGAATTCTGCAAGAAACTATGCTAGACAAACTACCAATCCCAATTCTACTCCTGTAACACTTGCACGATAAGAGCTATGAGTCAGATTGTGACATTTTTCGCTCCATACTAAGTTTTGCACATGATGTATAGTATTTCAATCCTTGCATCACTTCTTGCAGGCATTGTGCACATTGCCTTAAAATTACTAAATGTATTACAACATACTTCCCACCGCTTTGCAAAATTTCTAGACCATAGATTTGACAGGATACACATTAGACAGTGTTCTCACTCAGGCGAGATATAAAGCTGTGGTTCATGTCGCTAAATGTCATAGCAGTCATTGAATTGCCATCTTTGTGCATGCCACACTGCCTGGTTAACAATTCTTGTGCAGAAGTGTAAAGACTGGAAAACAAAAACATCTTTTAAGAAGGTATGTAGGTATTATTTTTCTGCTGTTCAATTTCCATATTTGAAAATCTTAGTATTGTATTTACAAAATGAGCAGATATCTCACAATGCTTCTCACAAAGATGACATGCAGTCAAGACTATAATGCCATCTGTCAGCTACACAGGACTGAGCACAAAATTCTAGGCTGACGCTACCTCCATCCTGAAGGAGAGTGCGATGCTTTTATTCGGTGGTATAGAGGCAAGAGGCCCAGGTGTGCAAAAGGCTTTAAGGGGGTGTATGCTTGTTATCCTTTGCCTCGTGTTATACTAAATCAGGTGATGGGGGATGGGGTGGATGGGTGTGTGGTGGGTGGCTGGAAATGGTTGGGGGGTGGAGGGCTGGTGCTGGAAAATGGAATTGCACAACATATTGCTTGTATTGCTAAGCATGAAGAACTAATCATAGCTTGCAAAAAGGTAATATAAGCTACTTTTTTTTAATTCAGAAAGGCAGAAATAAAAACCTGCTTGTTCTTTTAAGACAACAGTACTAAAATGGTGGCCTTGGAATATACAATGCCAGGCTGTTCTGGAAACTGTCTATACATGAACCGTCCTACTCCGGGGCAGGAGGGAAAATTTGGCTGCGTGCTGAACATTCATTTGCAGTTCATATTATTCTGCTCACTTCAAGTTTCAAATGCATGATGAATCATATTGGAAGTTCTGCAGTAATGCTCAACATAAGGAGACAGGATGTCCTTTCTTCTGTCTAGTAATGCCTGTTCTTTAACTGGGTGCCACATTGCATCTAGAACCAAACATCATTGTAAGTACCTAGGTACAAACCTTGGGTACAACAGAAAGTGGAAGGGTGCTGTGGCTAGTTATCCAGTTCAGCCTACTTTAATGCCGTTTGAATGTAGAATGAGAATAAGAATAGAATCCCTACAGTGTGGAAACAGGCATTTGGCCCAACAAATCCACACTGACTCTCAGAAGACCATCCCGCCCAGACTCAACTGCTACTCTAACCCTGTAACCCTGCATTTTCCATGGCTACTCTAACTAACCTACACATCCCTGGATATTATGGGGCAAATTAACATGACCAGTCCACCCTAACCTGCACATCTTTGGACTGTGAGAGGAAACCAGAGGAAACCCACACAGACACAGGGAGAATGTGCAAACTGGAATTGAACCCAGGCCCCTAGCGCTAACCACTGAGCCACCTCTATTTGTGGGATGTAAAGTAGACGTTCTGATACAGTTGCTGGCCTGAGGCGTCAGGATTGCTCTGGGGTAGTTACCAGCAGTGTGAGCTGCATGGGATGATGAGGTTACTGCAACCATGATGTTTGTGAGACCTATGGTAGGTCCCCTCCACACTTCACATCAGCTCTGACAAAGAGTCATCTAGATTTGAAACGTTAGCTTGCTTTCTCTCCATGAATGTTACTTGACCCGCTGTGACCTCCAACACTTATTGCTTTCAGGCCTAGGATAACAGCATATATGTTAGCACCAGAAGGAAATTCCTGCTCCACTAGAACCCACAAAAGATTTAATTTACACAGACCTCTTAATTCATCTCTGGTGAAACAGGTCATAACTTATGGTGAATGCTCCAACTAATACAGACAAATATTTCAATTGGAAATTGAGTTGTGTTACATGGCCCAATTTCTATATTGGAGAGTCCTGCTGGCTGTAACAAGAGAATACTTTTGACAGCTTTTATAATGGATTTATACCTCTCTGTGCTAAAAGGATGATATCGCCATCTTCATTTTGACTTCATTTTGAGATGGCTACTTCCAGGATACTGAAAAGATATCTCTGTGTGCATTTGATTTCACAAGGACATTTCACAAGGTAATTTCTTCCAACATCTGATATTTTGCTTCAGAATTTCTTTGTTAGTTTAACCAGAGATATATATCAGTGTTTTAGCCCAAGCACCTATTCAGGCAAATTCTAAATAGTTTGGACATGAGGGAAGGCAACATACATTTGGAGCAATGTTTTGGCCCACGCCAGAGCCTTCTCTCTGTGACCATTTCCTGTTTTGTCATAAATCCAACTTAAACATCATCAAGAGGAGAAGCAGTAACCAAAGGCGAGAGACTTTAAATTATTGGAAAATGAAACAGAGGATAGGTGAGCAGAAGCCTAAACAGAAATTGCTGAAAAGCTCAGGAGGTCTGGCAGCATCTGTGAAGAGAAAGCAGAATTAATCACTCCTGTCCAGTGAGCCTTCTTCAGAACAATTCTGAAATACACTACACTTTTCCCCCTTCGAGTCATCAATATAGACAACAAATAATTGATGCCCGAGGGCTAATCTTTGTGACACTGCACTAGTTCCATCTTTCCAGCAAGAAAATGACCTGTTAATCACAACTGTTATCTCCTGTGCAGTAATCAATCCTCAATCCATGATAATGCATTACCTTGCTGAAACCACAAACTCTTCTTGAACGGGGCAGCATATTTTCAAGGCTGGCAGGAACAGAGCTAGGAGGGAATAGAAGAGAAGCTTTTTATTTATTTGTTCACAGGATGAGGGCATCACTGGCTAAGCCAGCACTTACTGCCCATCCCTAATTGCCCAGAGGGCAGGTAGAGTCAACAATATTGTTGCGGGTCTGGAGTCATATGTAGGCCAGAACAGGTAAGGAGTGGCAGTAAAGGATAGCACCTGATTACACAGCTTTATCAGTGTTAAAAATATGGATGGATTGGCTTTCGGTTTTCTCTGGGCAATCAACAATAGATTAATATTTATTGAATGCAAATTCCATCATTTGCTGTGGCAGGATTCAAACTCAGGTCTCCAGAATGTCATCTGCGTCTCTGGATTAATAATCTGCTGATAATACCATTTGGCCATCGCCTCCCATTCTTTAATCAGAAGGTTGTGTAAGATTTGGAACACACTGCCTCAGAGAATGGTGGATGTGAATTTCATCAGAGGTTCCAAAAGAGAGCTGGGTATATATTTGAAAGGCATGAAGTTAAATGGCTATTGAGATGGGCTGGAGAGTGGATTGAGTTGGAGAGCTCTTTCAGGAGCTCATACGGACACAATGGATTGAATGGCCTCCTTCTGTACTGTGAAATTCTATGATTCCATGATTAGTTGCATTCAAATCTGCTGGAATCTTCTTGGAATCCAGTGAGTGATGGAATATTCTGACCAATGCCTCCACTACCCCTACAGCCCATTCTTGTATAAGGCCAGGTGCAGGCCATTAGGCCCTGGATAGAGGGTGTTAATATATTGCCTGCAGTTGTTTCCCTCACCAGTTGAACAAACAATGTAAATTGCAATTTCAGCCACAATCAAAAATCAGAAAAACACAAACATATAGTTTTCACAACATACCTGATGGAACAATAGAACATAGAATAGTACAGCACTGTACAGGCCCTTTGGCCCACATGTTGTACTGACCTATTATCGTACTCTAAGGTCAAACTACTCTGCATACTCTACATTTTACTCTCCTCCATGTGCAAATCTGAGAGTCGTTTAAAAGTCTCTAATGTATCTGACTCCACTACCACTGCCGGCAGCACATTCCACATACCCACCACTCTGTGCGAAGAACCTACCTCTGACATCTTCCCTATCCCTTCCTCCAATCACCTTAAAATTATACCCCCTCATAATAGTCAGTTCCACCCTGGGAAAGAGTCTCTGACTATTCACTCTATCTATGCCTCTCATCATCTTGAAAACCTTTATCAAGTCACCTCTCATCCTTCTTCACTCCAATGAGAAAAGCCCGAGCTACTTCAACATTTCCTCATAAGACCTGCCCTCCAGTCCAGGCAGCATCCTGGCAAATCTCCTCTGCACCTTCTCTAAAGCTTCCACATCCTTCCTGTAATGTAGTGACCAGAACTGAACACAATATTCCAAGTGTGGTCAAAACAGGGTTTTATAGAGCTGCATCATAATCTCACGGCTCTTAAACTCAATCCCCCTGCCAATGAAAGTCAACACACCATATGCCTTCTTTACAACCCGATCAACTTGGGTGGCAACTTTGAGGGATCTATGGGCGTGGACCCCAAGTTCCCTCTGCTCCTCTACACTGCTGAGAATCCTGCCATTAACCCTGTATTCTGCATTCAAATTCGACCTTCCAAAATGAATCACTCCACACTTTTCTGGGTTGAGTTCCATCTGCCACTTCTTTGACCAGCACTGCATCCTGTCAATATCCTGGTGCAACACTGTCCACAACTCCACCAACCTTTGTGTCATCGGCAAACTTACTAACCCACCCTTTCACTTCCTCATCCAAGTCATTTATAAAGATCACAAAGAGTAGAGGTCCCAGAGCAGATCTCTGCGGAACACCACTGGTCACTGAGCTCCAGGCTGAATATTTTCCATCTACTACTACCCTCTGTCTTCTATTGGACAGCCAGCCAGTTTTGTTTCCAGACAGCCACATTTCCCTGAATCCTATGTCTCCATACTTTCTGAATGACTCTACCATGTGGAACCTTTTTGAATGCCTTGCTAAAATCCATATACACCACATCCACTGCTCTGCCTTAATCAATGTGTTTTGTCACATCCTCAAGGGCTTCAGTAAGGTTTGTGAGGCATGACCTGTCCCTCACAAAGCCATACTGACTATTTCTAATCAAACTGTACTGTTCCAAAAAACCAAAAATATTATCTCTCAGAATCCTTTCCAATAATTTGCACACCACAGAAGTAAGACTGACCGGTCTGTAATCCCCAGGATTATCTCTATTCCTTTTCTTGAACAAGGGAATGACATTTGCCACCTTCCAATCTTCTGGTACTATCCCAGTGAAGTGAGGACACAAAGATTATTGCCAAAGGGGCAGCAAAATCTTCCCTTGCTTCTCTTAGAAACCTTGGGTATATGCGGTCTGGCCCAGGGGACCTACCTATCCTTAGGCTTTTCAATATTTTTAGCATATCTTTCTTCCTAATAACAACCTGTTCGAGCATATCTGCTAGTTTCATGCTGTCCTCACAAACGTCAAGCTCCCTCTCACTGATGAATACTGAAGCAAAGTATTCAGTAATCCTCCCCTTCCTCCCCTGACTCCACGGACAAGTTCCTTCCACTGTCCCCGATTGGCCCTACCCTCACTCTGGCCATCCTCTTGTTCCTCATATAAGTATAGAACGCCTTGGGGCTTTCCTTGGTCCTATTCGCCAAGGTTTTCTCATGCCCTCTTCTAACTCTTATAAATCCATCCTGGCTACCTTGTAGACCTTTAGAGCCCTGTCTGATCCTTGCTTCCTCAACCTTAAGTAAGCTTCCTTCTTCGTCTTCACTATAGGTTCCACATGTCTTGCCATCAAGGTTCCTTCGCCTTTCCATCCCTTCCTTGCCTCAGTGCGACAAACCTGGCCTGGTTCATTACCAAGCACCAAATCCAATATGGCCTCCCCTCTAGTCGGCCTATCTACAGACTGAGTCAGAAGTCCTTCCTGGGCACACCTGACAAAATCTGCTCCATCCAAACTCTTTGCCCTTAGGAGGTTCCAGCTGACATTAGGAAAGTTGAAGTCACCTGTGACAACAACCCTATTACTTCTGCACCTTTCCAAAATCTACCTCCCAACCTGTTCCTCAGTGTCTCTGTTGCTATTGGAGGATCTGTAGAAAACTCCCAATAAAGTGACTGCTCCTTTCCTGTTTCTGACTTCCATCCATACTGACTCAGTGCACAAACCCTTCTCCACGACCTCCCTTTCTGCAGCTGTGATACCATCCCTGACTAGGAATGCCACTCCCTCACCTCGTCTACCTCCTTCCCTATTTCTTTTGAAACCTCTAAACTCAGGAACATCCAACAACCATTCTTGCCCCTGTGTTAACCAAGTCTTCATAATGGCCTCAACATTGTAGCTCCAAGTACTGATCCATATGCTCTAAGTTTGTCATTCTTATTCCTGACACTTCTTGCACTGAAGTAGACACACCCCGACCCACCGCACTGACTGCCACATTGCCCTATTCTTCCACATAGGCTCTCTGCTTGCTCTATCTGTCTGTACACCGGCTCCCCCATCCTCTGATCTGTAGTTCTGGTTCCAATCCCAGTGTCAAAAATAGTTAAAGCTGTTTAAGGATTTGGAGTGGATCTGTAGCCTGGCTTGTGGATGTTGTGGCTGGTTGGCTCACTGAGCTGGTTTGTTGTCCCGCAGACCTTTCACTACCGTGCTGGGTAACATCCTCGGTGCAGCCCCCAGTGAAGCACCATTGTGTTTTCCTGCCTGGTTTTTAAACTCTGGAGTCTGTTGGGCAGGATTACCTCACTACCGGTTTTCCTTTGCAATGGAGTTTATGTGGGGTAGAATCCTATGTGTTTGTTGATGGCTTTCTTTGTGGAGTGCCAGGCTTCTAGGAACTCCCGTGCCTGTCTCTGCTTTGCTCGTCCTAGAATCTTGGTGTTGTACCAATCGAATTGGTGGCTCTCCTTATCCCCATAAATGGTGGTGAGTGAGTATTAGCCGTGAATCATCAACAAACACATAGAACTCAACCCCCTATACACTCCATTGAGAAGGAAAACTAGAAGTGAGGTATTCCAGATCAACGGACTCCAGAGTTTAAAAACCAGATGGGAAAACAGACCGGTGCTGCATCGGAGGCTGCACTGAGGATGTTACCCAGTAGGGTAATGAAATGGCAGTGGAACAATGAACCAGCTAATTTAAACACTCCCCAAGTGCTCTAACAAGCCTCCTTGTCCAGGATATTGGTGCCCTTCTAGTTCAAGTGCAACCTGCCCTTCCTGTACAGGTCCCACCTTCCGCAGAAGGTATCCCAGTGACCCACATATCTGAAGCCCTCCCTCCTACACCTGCTCTGTAGCCACGTGTTCAGTTGCACTGGCTCTCTATTTTCTGGCCTCACTAGCCCATGGCACCGGTAGCAATCCTGAGATTACTACTCTGCTCGTCCTGGCTTTTAGTTTCCGTCCTAACTCCCTCTATTCACTTTTCAGGTCCTCATCCTATTTCCTAGCTGTATTATTGGTACCGATGTGTACCACGACTTCCAGCTGCTCACTCTCCCCTTTAAGAATCCTGTAGACTTGATCAGAGACATCCCTGACCCTGGCACCCGGGAGGCAACATATCTGGGAGTCTCGCTCGGTACATAGAACATAGAACGTTACAGCGTAGTACAGGCCCTTTGGCCCTCGATGTTGCTCCGACCTGTGAAACCAATCCGAAGCCCATCTAACCTGCACTATTCCATTATCATCCATATGTTTATCCAATGACCTTACAGTTGGGGCATCGAGGAACTCCCATGCATGTCTCTGCTTTGATATCACAGAATCTCCTGCCTGTTCCCCTAGCCATTAAATCACCTATCACTATCACTCTCCTATTCCTCCCCGCTTCCCTTCTGAGCCACAGGACCAGGCTCAGTGCCAGAGACCCGTCCACTGTGGCCTTCCCCTGGTAGGTCGTTTCCCCCCCAACAGTATCGAAAGCAGTATATTTATCATTGAGGGGAACGGCCACAGGGGGTCCCTGCACTGTCTGGCTATTCCCTTTTCCCTTCTTGACAGTCACCCAGCTGCCTTTTTCCTGTACCTTGGGTGTGACCACCTCCAAGTAACTCCTCTCTATTACCCCCTCAGCCTCCTGAATGATCCGGAGTTCATCCAGCTCCAGCTCCAGTTCCCTAACACGGTCTTTGAGGAGCTGGATTTGGGTGCACTTCCTGCAGGTGAAGTCAGAGGGACACCAGCAGTGGCCCTAACCTCCCACATCCTGCAAGGGGAGCATGCAACTGCCCTCGCTTCCAGTCCCTCGACTCTAGATTGCCAAAAGAGTAAAGTGGAAAAAAAAGCCTTACCTTATCTTTCTGAGCATCCACACAGTCTTTATTTTTGGTTAGAGGAGAAGGATATATACAGTTGATACTATAACTGAAGATTAGTCTGACTCCCTAAACTACTCTTTCTCTTTCAGAAAATGGCAAGCCAGAAATTTGAATTAGACGATTTTGACTTTGCTGATATATTTGAAAATATTACAATTCCTTACGACTACATTATTGACCCAGACATGTCGCCCTGTCACTCTGAAGTGAATGAATCAATCAACACAGCTCTGGCTGTTATCTACAGCCTGGTGTGCTTCCTCGCTGTGACAGGGAACATTATTATAATGATTGTCCTACTTTATGAGCGACGTACCATATCATCCACAGACACCTACCTGCTACATCTGGCAGTGGCTGATCTGCTCTTTGCTGTGACCCTGCCTTTTTGGATTGTGGATGCTGTATCTGGCTGGGTGTTTGGCGATGCCATGTGTAAAATTATCAGCATGTTACAGGAGATTAACTTCTACAGTGGGATTCTGTTTCTGGTTTGCATTACGATCAATCGTTATCTGTCCATTGTCCATGCTACACAGGTCCAGAAGCAGAAGAGACCATTTCTAATTATGCTGGTTTGTGCCACTGTTTGGCTGGTGTCTGTTGCTCTGTCTTTCCCAGTTTTGTACAAGGGTGAATATATTCATTTTGAACGAGTCATGTGTTATGAGATATTTGATGTTGAATCAGTCGAAGCATGGAGAATAACCATAAGGTTTTTGCAGCATTTTTTTGGGTTTCTCATCCCACTAGCTGTCATGATTTTCTGTTACACTGTGATAATCCTGAAACTGTGTCAAACAAAGGGGTTCCAGAAACATAAAGCGATGAAGATCATTATAACTGTGGTGGTGTTCTTTGTAATTTGTTGGCTGCCGTTCAATGTCACTGTGCTCGTGGACACACTGATGAGAAGCAAGCTCATTGCTGAGACTTGTGACAGGCGCAATGATATTGACAGGGCTCTCTCTGCAACTCAAAGTTTGGGTATCCTGCACAGTTGCATTAATCCAATCTTATATGCATTCATTGGAGTAAAATTCAGGAGGAACTTAGTGAAAGTCTTTTGCAAGAAAGGGATCATTAAGCAAACCATCATGTCAAAATTCAGGAGATCTGTGTCCTCAATCTCTGAATCTGGATTTATGTCAACTAGTATACGCATTGCTTTTGACGAAAATGTCAGTTAGACAGAAGATAATAAACATGAATAAAGGAGGGGGCAAAGTTTCAAAGTACTAAAAGAATGAGTAGGAATGCTTTAGAGATTTCAGTTCTGAATGCAGTAATTATGAAGTTTTGAGGTGTGTCAATGAGATGGGCCAATGATATCTGACATACAATTGTCTGAAAGTCTGGTGTGATGAGTACTCATTCAGATCACATTAATTTGCCTGCACTTGACAGAGAGGGATATCCATATTATTGGTTGGATAATGATCTGATGGCTAACTCTGAACAATGACTCTGCTTTGCTACCAAAGATGACCGTACTGCTTAGTCACAGAATAATGATAAGGAACAATTGCTTGATTTGCACTGTATGTAATGGAATTGAATTAATATAACTATGGTCTGACTAAAACACTCCTGTGAAATGAGCAACTCCTTGAACTGTTCTTTCGTTTGGTATTAACTTGTCTCAGTGTCGGAGTGCATTCAGAAGGAGCTATGTCTGAAACAACTATATGATCTTGAAAAGGTTTCAAAAGTTCAATGCCTATACTATTCACTCACTCCTCATCTGGTCTCAGCATAAATGAAGCAGACAGTAAATATTAAAAACTTAATAAATAGAAGCACAGATAAATCATTCATCCCTTCACGTCTGCTTCACCATTCAATAAGATATTGTGTCATCCGTTTGTGGCCATAAGTCCACTTCCTCTCTGTCCCATAACATTTGGTTCACCTGTCAATGAACAATCAAACTCAACTTTGAACATATTCAATGACCCATCCTCCCATATTCTTTGCTGTAGGGAATTCCAAAGACTAACAACCTCCTCATCTAGACCTTAAATGGGAGTTCCTTCAATTTAAAGATATGAAAAAATGCAGTGTACAAAAATTTCTTACCTTGGCTTCTCAGATTGACTTTTCCAGCAGTGGGTGGAAGGTCCCCATGGTGGTGGTGAGAGGTGGAACTGCACTCTATCTCCCACATCTGTAGGTGCGAGGCCCAGATGGGGGGTGAATTTGCAATGCTTGTCATAGAAAAGGCCCAATAATGAAGAGCATAAAAGCTACTTTCACTCAGGCTGACATAACAAAGTGGTCGATGACCTTCAATGAAAGTTGACCCTGCTGATTTAAGTACAAGAAATTAGGCAGAATTTTCTAGGCCTGAACTGAGCTTTTAGAAGCATAAATGGGGAATCTTCATTCAGTTGGGGCAGGATGGGACGGGTGGCAAAAATACAGTTTCCCTGATGGCTAGTTAAAATTTGGCATTGAAGTTCTCAGAATCTTTCAGGTAGGTCAGCTTTCCTGACTCTGAACTCGGTGTGCATTATTGTCCCATGATTACCCAATAGTATCTCAGCCTACTCGAATGGCATTCACGTTAGAATCCCATTACATAGAATATAGAACATGGGACAATACAGCGCAGAACAGGCCCTCCCCCTACACTATCCCATAATCTATTTGCATATTAGCAGATTTCAATCTCTGATGTGGTTGGAACTGCTGCCTCACAGTGCCGGGAGCCTGGATTTGATTCCAACTTGGGTGGCTGTCTGAATGGAGTTTGGACGTTCTGCCTGTGTCTGTGTGAGTTTCTGCGAAATGAGCTAGTTTCCTCCCACAGTCCAAAGGTATGCAGATTAGGTGAATCGGCCATGCTAAATTGTCCTGTAATGTCTAAAGTTGTGTAGGCTGGGTGGATTAGCCATGGCAAGCCTCCTCACTCATTTCCCTGATCCTTTCAAGTACTTTGTTGAAGATCTGGTGCAGTTGACCAATTAATTGTTCAGTCTTTCAGTCACTGATTAAACACAGTGGTTTAGAGCAAGTGGTGAGACGGAATATCTTTGTTTCGTTTCTAGATGACATGGAAACATAGAAATTGGGATCAGGAGTGGGCCTTCCATCACTTCAAGCCTGTTCCACAATTCAATATGATTGTGGTAGATGCTTGATCTCAATGTCACAATCCTGCTTTCTCCCTATACCTCTGGATGCCTATTAGAATCTAAAAAAATGTATCTATCCCTTTCTTGAAAATATTCAATGACTTGGCCTTCACAGCCTTTTGTGGTAGACAATTCTGCAGGCCCATTACCTCATCTCACTGTGAAAATGGTCTGCCCTATCGTCAGACTGTGTCCCTTGGTTCTTCACCTCAGCCATGGAAAACATCCTCCCTGCATCTAGTCTGTCCAGCCCGGTTAGAGTTCCTTACATTTCAAACAGACCCCCTTTCATCCTTCTAAATGCTGGATGCTCGGGAACCACTCTCTCCCCATAGGCCAGTCCTGCCATCCCTGGTTGCAGCCTGGTGAACTTCCGCTGCATTTCCTCAGGGGCAGGTTATCTGCAAATTAAAACTGCACACAATACTCCACTTGTGATCTCACCAAGGCCCTGTACAAGTGAAGTAAGACATTCCTATTTCTGAAATCAAATCCACTTGCAATGAATGAGTTGCCTTCCTAATTGCTTGCTGAAACTGCCTGCTTCCTTTCATCGTGCTGCCAGACCTGCTGAGATTTTCCAACAACTTCTGTTTTTGTTCCTGATTTACAGCATCCGCAGTTCTTTTGGTTCTGCTTGCTTTCATTACTGGTGTGTAAGGAACATATTCAACGACCCATCCTCCAACATTCCTTGCTGTAGAGAATTCCAAAGACTAACAACCTCCTCATCTTGACCTTAAATGGGAGTTCCTTCAATTTAAATATATGAAAAAGTGCAGTGTACAAATCCCTTTGTACATCTACACTTCCAAATATCTCACTATTTGAAGAATACTGTTCCTATCCATACTTCACATCAAAGTGTATAACTTTACATTTAGTCACATTCACTCACTTTGCTTAAATCACCTTGAAGCCTCCTTGCATCTTCCTCACAACTCACATTCTCACCCAGTTTTGTGCAAACTTAAATGTTGCACATGGTTACCTCATCCACATCATTTATGTTAAATCATGAATAGCTGAGGCTAAGAGCTGTTCCTGTGGCACCACACTAGTCATTGTCTGCCACTTGGAAAATGATCCATTTACTCCCATTCTCTATTCTTTGTCTGTCAATTAATTCTTGATTCATGTCAATACACTAGTCCCTTTCCAAGTGCTTAAACTTTTCCCACTGACCTCTTATGAAACACTTTATCAAAAGCCATTTAAAAACCCTCTGATGAAGGGTCTAGGCCCGAAACGTCAGCTTTTGTGCTCCTGAGATGCTGCTTGGCCTGCTGTGTTCATCCAGCCCCACACTTTGTTACCTAAGAATCCAAATACGCTGGATTTCCCTTACCTGTTTTACTTGTCACATCCTCAAAAAAACTCCAGTAGAATTCTTAAGCATAATTATATTTGATGAACTGCGCCGGCTTTATCCAATCCCATGAATGCTTCCAAATGTTGCATTGTTGTGTCTTTTTTAATAGATATCACTGCAGAGACAGATAAAGAAACATGCTGTCTCTTGCATTCCGCATACCGTCTGCCTTTGTATTGTTCACACGAAGGCGATCCACCTGCCCATGAGTCAGCAGTCTCTGGGTGAAATTTGCCTTTGTCTCTCTGTCTTGCAAGCACACACACGCACACGCATGCACACATACACACACACACATATATGTGCACACACACACACACACGCACACGCATGCACACATACACACAGACACATATATGTGCACACACACACACACGCACACGCATGCACACATACACACAGACACATATATGTGCACACACACACACACACACACACACACGCATGCACACATACACACACACACATATATGTGCACACACACACACACGTGCGCACACACACGCGCACACATACACACACACACACACACACGTGCACACACACACACACGTGCACACATGCACACATACACACACACACATATATGTGCACACACACACACACACATGCACACACACACACACGTGCACACACACACACACACACACCCACACACACACACACACACACACACACACGTGCACACACTCTTTGGATTTCAAACATATCTCACCACTTGAATAAGGGGACAGTGATAACACAACTCTCAATGAGTCCCAGCAACTTGTTTTTAAAAGTGTAGCAATCCCCCTTTGATAGTGGTTGTCTAAAGAAGTTTTTTTTTATTTCGGCCCAAATGTAAAATGAAAAAAAATGGTCTCTACACTGGAACCATTCTTCTAAACCTCTGTTATACTCTCTCCAATGTATTCTTATCCTTCCTAAACTGTGGCACTCATAACTGCTCATAGTACTCCATTGGAGATCTAACAAATATCTTGCTCCCCATATCTTATGTCCCTCTCAATAAATTCCAGGACATTAAATTGCTTTCTCCACCTTCTATGTTCAATGATCTGTGCACATATCTGCCTCTGCTCCTGCACCCCCTTGCAAATTTCATTAATATTTTATTGCCTTGTCTTTTGTTGTTCTTAATATGAAAATAAACTACCTCACCCGATTTCTCTTCATCTAACTTCATCTGCCACCAACTCCACCAACTTGTCTACGTCCTTTTGGAGTTCCACATTGTCTTCCTCACAGTTTACAATGACCCCTCTGGTACTCAAATCTCCTTGCGAAGAAGGCCAACATACCATTTGACTCACCAATCGGATGCTAACTTTAAGTGACTCACTGCGCTCTTGCAGTGTCATGGTAATGTCCTTATCTCTGGGCAGAATGGCTGAGTCCAAGTCCAACTTGCCAAGATATGTGTCATAAAATGCCCAATTGCCTGATTAAGAACAATTTGAAGTGACTCATCAGCATATTCAAACCCCTTTGCACATCAGCATTTTCCAACCTCTCACCATTTAAGCTAGGCCATTTAGGGATGAAATTTAAAAAAAATTCCTCAAAGCAGTCGGTGGAAATCTGGCATTTTCTCCTGTAAATAGTTTGTGGATATGTATGTAAATTGTCTTAACGGTTATAAAACAAGGGCAGAGAAATGAAGTGAACCATGATCTAAATGAATAGAAAATGTTCAAGAAGCTTCTTCCTGTATTTGTTATTTTACCATTCTGTGACATTTAGATTATATAATTCGTGTAAATAACTTATTAAATCACTGTCAGATTACTTGCTTGTTCATTGTTTATTTAATAAATCCACTTCATGTTTATATTTTAAACAAGGTCTACTGGTGTCTCTATTTACTTTTGAAGGCTTTTAAAGGTAGAGTACTCAGAGTTTTATCAGACCATAGGGCTTTTTTCTCAATAGAGATGAGCAACTGACAGTAATTTAACCTGAAGGCGCCACATCGGGCAAACGGAGAAGTCAAGATGGACAGCCCTTCGTTGTAACGTGAGCCAGTAGTTGGAATTTGAACCCACACCTTTGGCATGACTAACCAGCTGTCCAGCCACCTGAACTAAATCAACTCCCTTCAAAGATTGAATGAAGAATATTACACCAGTATAAAAGAACTTCTAAGCCAAACTTTAGAACTCATCAATGCAAGACTGCGTGTGAAGTTCTTTCTTCTAATTTCAGACAAAGATACAAGGGACTATTTTGAGTAAAGAGTGAAAGTAAGACTGAATTGTGTCTAGATTAAATGTCAACAGCTTTGAGCCAACAGCAATGGTTTAAATAAAGTGCCAAACCCAACATATGCATGATTAACACAAATGTACTGACAAGTAACAGTTTGCTTGAAGCAAAATTGTATCGCTTCCAAAGCTGTTCTTCCATTGAAAATGTGGAATCTGTGCACGAACAGGTAACAGCTCATATACTCATGATTCAGGGACCATGGGGGGGGTAGCTGATATATTCTCTGAGATGAAAATGAAGATTCTGGTAGGGCAGGTGTAGCAAGGGTGAGATGTTCAGTACCTGCTATTGTGATGAAGGCCACATAGGCAATAAATATATTTCCAATGCTTAACAAAGTAACAATTTGACCAGCTAAGATAAGATGCCATATCACAAATATGTTCCTCAATAACTAGACCACATCTAGAATCACGATGTGACACTGTATTCCTATTAAACAGCAAAATGATATCACACTGCACTGCTATTACATCCTTAACAGTTAATGCACACATCTCAGCCTTATTTTACAGCTCTTCAACCATGAAATACACATTGATAGACAAAAATAGAAATGAAATTATGACTTTGTCTTCCAGGAACACTATAGTACATAATCAGCAGCAGCAGGATCTTATTGGAATGGAGTAACATAACTCCATGAGACTATTCACCTTGTAGTGTCAGCTGTGGCTCAGTGATAACATGTTTGCCCGTGAATCACAAGACTTTGGTTTTGACCCAATTCACACCTGTGTACACAAAAAAAATCTAAGCCACTAGATCATGTAAAACTGAGGGCATATGCACTGTTAGAAATACCTTGTTTTGACTGAGCTTTTAAATGGAGACGCCATCTGCCCTCTCAGGGGAACATAAATATCCTACAACACTATTTAGGAGGAGAGCAGAAACTTCTACCCCAGACAATATTCATCCCTCAATCAACATCATAAAACAGATTATTTGACCAGGGTCACACTGTTGTGTGTAATTTTGACACTTAGTTTTTACATTACAGTAGTGACAATGCTTCTGAAGTATTTATTTGGCCAAAGATCATGGTCAGTATAGCTTCCATACATCTGTATAACTTTTCCTGATAACTAATCAGCCAAACATACATTCACTCACGTTATGAAGTTGGGTAGAGTATTCAAGAACTGGAAGGCAGGAAGTTAGAATTTGTTGGAAAAATAATTGTGCGGTAAAGAGTGTTGTGGTCCCTTTAAGAGCTTGTGCTTTGCCTGTGCTTGGAGGTTTATAAATGCAGGTACGCAGAGAGTGCCCAAATTCAAACATTCTGTATTGAGCAGCCAAACAGTTTGAATTTGGCCAATTAATTTAAACGAAGCACCTAGATACAGAAAGCCACTTGAATTTAAATCTGAAGGTGTCGGTAGCCTGAAGCCAATATTATACGGACTCGGTTATGTCATCACAGGTACATAGGATGAAGGCATTAGGAAAATCAGAGCGAGCCAACTGTTGTTGGGGAGTGAGGGTGAGGGTGAGGGTGAGGGTAAAAAACGTTCCCGATAGCAGAATTAATGGAAGAAAAAGTGTTTGCAAAGACACTGGAGATGACAGAATATTCCAGAAGACAGTCTGTGTGAACTTGGAGAAATTAAGTTATAATTTATTGCCTCTTATTAATTGGGTTTGTATTACTGAGACCTGTCTTTGTTTAAATAGCATTCCAGTAGAATTTATGCCAGCTAGGAAGTAATTATTAGTATAAGGGGGGGGGGGGGGATTGTTGGCTTGTTAGTAATTTTGTTAATTTGTTCATGGTTGGGTTAAATAAATAAATTGTTTCTTCTTGCTTGTAAAGTGGAGATCAGGGGTTTTCTTTCTTTTAACCTGGCTTTTAATAGGTTACGAGGGGAAAGATGAGCTTCTCTGGGTGTTTTGGGGGTAATTATTACAGGGGTGCCCTACTTATGTCATAACAGATCGCGGCTTGTGTTTTAGTTTAATTATCAGAGGGGTTCGGCCATTCCCCATTGTAACAAAAATCAAACAATCCACATTGCCTCATCACACGCACCTTCTTTGAATGACCACGTCCGCTATGCTCAAACACGAGCTTAGTTATATCATTGCAGGGATCCAACTGCAAGACTCACCTTGACCTCCCCTCCCCAAATCTGGAGAAATCGGAAGGCGTTCTGAAGAAGAGTTCATACAGAGCTCAAAACATTAACTCTGTTTCTCTTTCTACCAATTCTGCCAGACCTGCTGAGTTTCTCCAACATGTTCGGTTTTGATTTCTGCTTCCCCAGCATCCACAGTAATGTTACTTAGTCTTGTGCAACGAGAACACAACACATTAAGTCTCAGTCTCCATTCCTAGCCCTTAGCATTAAAAAAATTCTTTAATGCTTTTTATCATGGCCGCCCCCGGGTCTACATTTAAACCTTCCAAATTTGGTCCCAACCACGACGACTGCTACACTCAGAACGTTGATCTCCTGCAGAAGCGTTTCTCGCTGCGACTTCTGAAATACACCCTCGCTGCAATGCGCCAGCATCTCCAGGCACTGCAATCAAGCCTACCCTAGCTCAGAGCCTCCCTCTCCCAGACCTACAAAGGACGTCTCCTGTTTTTTATCCCATGGGTACCTACATGGGCCCAAGCTATGCCTGCCTCTTTGTAGGGTACGTGGAACAATCCCTCTTCCAAAGCTACACTGGCCCTATCCCACATCTCTTCCTCCGTTACATCGATGACTGTTTCAGTGCCACCTCATGCTCCCACGAGGAGCTCGAACAGTTCATCCACTTCACCAACACCTTCCACCCCAACCTTCAGTTTACCTGGACCATCTCTGACACCCCTCTCTCCTTCCTGGACCTCTCTGTCTACATCTCAGGCAACCAGCTAGAAACCGATGTCCATTTCAAGCCCACTGACACCCATAGCTACCTAGAATACACCTCCTCTCACTCACCTTCCTGTAAAAATGCCATCCCCTATTCCCAATTCCTTCGCATCCGCTGCGTCTACTCCTGAGATGACGCATTCCACTCGCGCACATCACAGATGTCCTCTTTTTTCAAAACCGCAACTTCCTCTCCACAGCAATCAAAAATGTCGTTGACAGTGTCTCCCGCATTTCCCGCAACACATCCCTCATATCCCGGCCCTGCAATAATAATTGAAACAGAATCCTCCTTGTCCTCACATACCACCTCACCAACCTCTGGATACAAAGCATCATCCTTCGACACTTCCACCATCTACAATCCGACCCCACCACCCAAGACATTTTTCCATCCCCACCCTTGTCTGCCTTCTGGAGAGACCACTCTCTCCGGGAGTCCCTTGTCCGCTCCACACTCCCCTCCAACCCCACCACACCCGGCATTTTCCCTGCAACCGCAGGAAGTGCCACACCTCCTCCCTCACCCCCATCCCAGGCCCCAAGAAGACTTTCCACATCAAGCATATGTTCACCTGCACATCTGCTAATGTGGTATACTGCATCTGCTATTCCTGATGTGGCCTCATCTACATCGGGGAAACCAAGCAGAGGCTTGGGGACCGCTTTGCAGAACACCTACGCTCAGTTCGCAATAAGCAACTGCACCTCCCAGTCATGAACCATTTCAACTCCACCTCGCATTCCGCTGACGACATGACCTTCCTGGGCCTCCTGCAGTGCCATAATGATGCCACCCGAAGGCTGCAGGAACAGCAACCCGTATTCCGCATGTGAACCCTGCAGCCCAATGGTATCAATGTGGATTTCACTAGCTTCAAAATCTCCCCTCCCTCCACTGCTTCCCAAAACCAGCCCAGCTCGTCCCCGCCTCCCGAATCTGTCCATCCTCCCACCTATCCCCTTCTCCCAACTCAATCCTCACCCCCATCTCCTACCTACTAGCCTCATCCCACCCCCATGACTTGTCCATCCTCCCTGGACTGACCTATCTCCTTGCGAACTCCCCACCTACACTTTCCTTTACTGGCCCCATCCCCGCCTCTTTGACTTGTCTGTCTCCTCTCCACCTATCTTCTCCTTTATCCATCTTCTATCTGCCTCCCTCTCCCCCTATTTATTTCAGAACACCCTTCCCCTCCCCCATTTCTGAAGACGGGCCAAGGCCCGAAATGTCAGCCTTTCTGCTCCTCTGATGCTGCTTGGCCTGTTGTGTTCATCCAGCTCTGCACCTTGTTAAAAAAGTGTGAAGCTGGATGAACACAACAGGCCAAGCAGCATCTCAGGAGCTGAAAAGCTGATGTTTCGGGCCTAGACCCTTCATCAGAGAGGGGGCTGGGGAGAGGGTTCTGGAATAAATAGGGAGAGAGGGGGAGGCGGACTGCAGATGGATAGTGGAGAAGATAGGTGGAGAGGAGAGTATAGGTGGGGAGCGGATAGGTCAGTTCGGGGAGGATAGACAGGTCAAGGGGGCAGGATGAGATTAGTAGTTGGGAAATGGAGGTGTGGTTTGAGGTGGGAGGAGGGGATAGGTGAGAGGAAGAACAGGTTAGGGAGGTGGATCGAGCTGGGCTGGTTTTGTGATGCAGTGGCGGGTGTTGGGGGGGGGGGGCTAGGTTTTGAAGTTTGTGAAATCCACATTGATACCATTGGGCTGCAGGGTTCCCAAGCGGAATATGAGTTGCTGTTCTTGCAATCTTCGGGTGGCATCATTGTGGAACTGCAGGAGGCCCATGGTGGACATGTCGTCTGAGGAATGGGAGGGGGAGTTAAAGTGGTTCACGATTGGGAGGTGCAGTTGCTTATTGCGAACCGAGCGGAGGTGTTCTGCAACCCTCCACACCTTGTTATCTCTCTTCTTGTGGAGGCACAGGTTATGGCAGAGCTACTCATTTACTGCTTCACATTGATTATCGCTAATGAAGAGGATGCCCTTAAGTGGCATCTGAAGGAGTAGGTCATCATAATATTGGATAAGATAAAATCAGGTAAAGTAGTATTCAAATGTTTGGCAGTGATTAAGATGGAAAGATTAGCAATGTTACTTAATGGACTGGGAGTGGAAACCGCAGAGGCCCTGGGCATTGTCACCCTATCCTCCAGAGTTACAGGATGATGTTAGAGGAAGTAAAGGTTGCAAGCATTATTACATAATACCGGTGGGGGAGCAGTTGAAGTGGTTTGCGACTGGGAGGTGCAGTTGTTTATTGAGAACCGAGCGGAGGTGTTCTGCAAAGCGGTCCCCAAGCCTTCGTTTGGTTTCCCCGATGTAGAGGAGGCCACAGTGGGGACAGTATAGCACGTTGGCAGATGTGCAGGTGAACATCTGTTTGATGTGAAATGTCTTCTTGGGAGCCTGGGATGGGGGTGAGGGAGGAGGTGTGGAGGCAGGTGTAGCACTTCCTGTGGTTGCAGGGGAAGGTGCCAGGTGTGGTGGGGCTGGAGGGGAGTGTGGAGTGAACAAGGGAGTCACGGAGAGAGTGGTCCACCCAGAAAGCACATAAGGGTGGTGAAGGAAAAATGTCTTTGGTGGTGGGGGTCGGATTGTAGATGGCAGAAGTGTCGGAGGATGATGCGTTGGATCCGGAGTCCGACGGGGTTTCTGTTTTGGTTGTTATTGCAGGGAGGGAATGTGAGGGATCAGTTGTGGGAAATGTGTTCTTGACCACTGTGGGGCAGAAGTTGCGGTCCTTGAAAAACAAGGACATCTGAGATGTACAGGAGTGGAATGCCTCATCCTGGGACCAGATGCAGCGGAGGCGAAGGAATTGGGAATAGGGGATGGAATTTTTGCAGGGGTGTGGGTGGGAAGAGGTGTATTCTAGGTAGCTGTGGGAGTCGATGGGCTTGAAATGGATATCAGTTTCCAGGTGGTTGCCAGAGATGGAAACGGAGAGGTCCAGGAAGGAGAGAGCAGAGTGTTTTATTTTCCTAATTGGAAAGATCTGGTGACCTTATGCACAAATCTCTGAAGGTGACAGGAGAAATTCTTGAAGCCTTATTATAAAAAGCCTATAAAGTTCTTCAAATGGGGATACAATATTTGTCTCATAAATCGGGGCACTGAAAAATCCAGAGAGCTGCCACAGATGAATGAGGAGAAATATTTTTAAATTGAGTGTTTTGGGGGTTGTAAAAAGTGCTATGAAAGTTTGTGCTTGAAACATTCAAGGATCATTTAGATACATATTTGAAAGGAAGTTGAATAAAAACATGGTGAAAATGCTAGCTGCTATGTCATATAAAAGCTAACAGCACAGAATTGTTACACAGCAAGTGAAAGCCGTTCAGCCCTTCAAGCCTGCACTAACTCTTCAAACAAGCATCAATACCTCATGCCCACTTCCTGCTTTTGACCCTACACCCTTGCACATTAATTCTGTCAAAATAATCATCCAATACCCCATTGAGTGCCTCAATTGAACATGCCAATTAAAAATTCTACCTAACCATTTGCTCTTACAAATGATTTTACTCACATTACCTTGCTTTATTCCCCTCATAATTTTAAATCTATGTCCACATGTTCATGTTCCTTTTAAGAATGAGAACAGCTTCTCCCTATCTGCCGTGCC
Source organism: Stegostoma tigrinum (assembly GCF_030684315.1). NCBI lineage: Eukaryota > Metazoa > Chordata > Chondrichthyes > Orectolobiformes > Stegostomatidae > Stegostoma > Stegostoma tigrinum. Next base: position 104,454,533 of record NC_081360.1, read on the forward strand.
CAGCATTTTCATGATTTTGAAAACTTCCATCCAATCTCCTCTCAACTCTCCTCTTTCCACTCACAACAGTCTGAACTTCTTCAATCTATTCTCATAATTGCAGTTGCTCATTCCTGGAACCATTCTTGTGCTTCTGCATTCTCTCCAATGCATTCACATCTTTGCTGTAATGTGGCACCCTTGAAAAGAAAGGGTCCAAATACCAGCCCCCTAGGGAACTCCACTTACAGACCTTCCTCTGCTTGAAAAATATCCATTGACCATTGCTCTCTGATTCCTATCACTCAGACAATTTTGTATTCATGTAGCTACTGCCCCTTTTATACCATGGCCATGTTTGGAATTCTCCAATCTTTTGGCACATTCCTTGAATCTCAGAAAGATTGAAAGATTATGGCCGGCACCTCTGCAATTTCTACACTCGCTTCCTTCAAAATGCTCAGGTGAATCTAATTTGTTCCAAAGGCCTTGTCAACTTTAAGTACTCAGAGTCTATTCAAGGTTCCTTCCTTATTAACTTTAATCATGTCAAATGGGACAGTTTCCTCCTCCATCACTACAACTTAGGCAATAGCCACTTTTTTTGTAAAAACAGCTGCAAAGTATTAATTTAACACCTCTGCCATGCCACCACCTGCGCCACGCCCTGTGTAAATCCTTTTCTGGTCTCTAATTAGTCTGACTCCTCCTTTAAATGTTCTTCTACTATTTACATACCTCTGCAAGTCTTCGGGATTCCCCGTTATGTTAGCTGCTGGTGTTTTCTCATAATTCTTTTCTGCTTTTCTTATCTACCTTTTTACCTCCCCTCTATGCCTTCAGTATTTCTTTTGGTTACCAATTGTATTTTGTAGTTTTTTTTCTACTAACTTACATTCTCATTTAAGCTGGCGGTCGGCTAGCTGTCCAGTACAAGGCACTGGCTGGGGGCCTGATACAGTACTCGGTGAGTTCCCAGCACATGAACGTAAGGTGAGGCTGAGGCCCAGACGGTGCTGGGATCAGGGTTTTGGTGGTCCGGTTTGTGGCAGTGGCAGAAGGCCTGGAGCAGAACTTTGGCAGTCTGATATCCTAGGTATGAACCCCATGTGGCAAAGGAGGTTCCCCCAACAACTGCAGTGATGCAAAGAACAAGGGGGATCGAGCCAATGCAGGGAAACCGTGCCAAAGCAGAAGAGATTGGGAGCTTGTAGGAAGTGCGGTCCCAGCATGCCCAAGCACTTAAGAAAGACTGCAACGTTTGAACTTTTAGCTTTCTTCTTTTTTTAGAAACTCCATATTAAGAACGACTGTAATGTTTAACTTAACTCTGTGTTCCTTATTTCTTGCTACCTTGTTCTTACGTTTTTGTACCTAGGTACTTGTGCCTAAGTTAGTTCAGTGTGTTGGAAATGTTTCACCATACTCCTGTGCTTTTTGTATTTGAGTACATGTGACAATAAAGTCTAAATCTAAATCCATCTCAGAGATAATAAGAACAGCAGATGCTGGAGTCAGAGTCAACACAGTGTGGACTTGGAGGAACACCGCAGGCCAGGCAGCATCATTAGAGCAGGAGAGCTGACGTTTTGGATTGGGACACTTTTGTTTTTCTGAAGAAGGGTCACAGCCAAAAACATCAACTTTCCTGTTCTTTTGTTGCTGCCTAGCTCGCTGCGTTCCTCCAGCTCCACACTGTGTTATGTCTAAATCCATTTTTGGTCTTCCACATATTAGAAGCATGCTTTCCTTATAACACTATTTTTAACCTCCTTTGTCACCCAGGGAGGTGTGGATTCGTTTGGCCCACCTTTGCCATTTGAGGGAATGTACCTCGACTGTCCCTGAACCATCTGCTCTCTGTAGGTGACCCATTGTACAGTTTCTCCACCATCCTCCCACCTCCCATTCCAGTAAATCCTGCTGCCAAATCTCTGCTCTTGCACCACTGAAGTCAGCCCTCTGCCAACTGATGTTTTTCTCACTGTGGATTATTAATGCTTCTCATTTTCCACCATTATCCTGATTTCATGATACATGTATCAGAAGGTCAGTCATTAGTGGACTGGTTTGAAAAGAAGAAACTGTAATCTCAGAATGATTTATATGTACCCATTTGCAAAAACACAGCATGGACAATCTGAATCACTCAGAATACAAAATATTTAGAGTTTTAATAACCAAGTATACGTTGTGACCAGAGAAAACCACTAAAATTTCAATTATCAGCTCCCAACAGCTGTTTCCCTTATTACCCAAGAGAAGTTTTGTTACTCTAGAACATTAGCCAATTTAGTCCATTCCACGTGATATCAAGAAACAGCTGGAGACACTGGATACTGCAAAGGCTACGGGGCCTGACAACATTCCGGCAATAGTACTGAAGGCTTGTGCTCCAGAACTTGCCGCTTCCCCCTAGATAAGTTGTTCCAGTGCATCTACAACACTGGGATCTACCCGAGAATGTGCAAAATTGTCCAAGTATGTCCCACACACAAATGCAGGACAAATCCAAAGACTGCTTTGATCATCGGTAAAGTGATGGAAGGTGTCAGTAACAGGGCTATTAAGCAGCACCTGCTCAGCAATAACCTGCTCAGTGACGCCCAGTTTGGGTTCCACCAGGGCCACTCAGCTCCTGATCTCATTACAGCCTTGGTTCACACATGGTCAAAAGAGCTGAATTCCAGAGGGTGAGGGGAGAGGGACAGCCCTGAACATCAGGGCTACATTCTATTGGGTATGGCATTAGGGAGTGCCAGCAAAACATTTGTGCCACACAAATGCCAGACAACGACATCCCCAATAGGAGACAACCCAATCAAGCCCTGTGATATTCAAAGATGTTACCATTGCTGAATCTCCCACTAACAGCATCCTCATGGCTTATAACTGGCCAAAAACTGAACTGGACTTGCCACATTAAGATAATGGCCACAAGCTCAAGTCAGAGGTGAGGAGTACTGTGGTGAATAACTCACCTCCTGACTCCCCAAAGACTCACCACCATCTACAAGGCCCTAGTCACAGTATTATGGAATACTCCCCACTTGCCTGGATGGGTGCAGCTCCAACAACGCTCAATAAGCTTGACACCATCCGGGATAAACTGGTTCTGAGGAAGGGTCACCAGACCCGAAACTTTAACTCTGTTTTCTCTCCCACAGATGCTGCCAGGACCTGCTGAGCTTTTACAGCAACTTTGTTTTGTTCCTGGTTTATAGTATCAACATTTCTTTTGGTTTTTATTTACCATCCAGGATAAAGCAGCCCGCTTGATTGGTACCACATCGACTATGAAAATGCAGTAGCGGTAGGGTGTACTATCTACAAGATGCACTGCAAAAATTCACTGAAGATTCTTAGACAGCACTTTTCAAATTCATGACCTTCCATCTAGAAGGACAAGAGCAGCAGATACATGAGAACACCAAGTTCAACTCCAAGCCACTCAGCCTCCTGACTTGGAAACATGTCACTGTTCCTTCAGTATTGCTGGGTCAATATCCTGGAATTCCCCACGTAAGGAAATTGTGGGTCTACCTGTAGCACATGGATTGTAGTTGTTCAGGAGGCAATTTACACCACCTTCTCAAGCAGCACTAGGGGCAAGCAACAATGCCAACATCCCATGGGCGAATGAAAAGCACTTAGGGTCAGAAATCACATGACGCCAGGCTAATGTCCAACAGGTTTACTTGAAAACACTAGCTGTCAGAGCCTCTCTCCTTCAGGTGTTTGTGAGAGATGTCGTATCAGACACAGCATTTATAACTAAAGGATCAAAGGTTCCCACCATTGATGAGGATGTACTGAACAAACCTAAGATGCTGTTAAATCTTTACTTGTTTAGAAGGTTTTAATCAATTATTATATGTTCATAAATCTCTGAATTCCTTCAAGTCATGATCCCCAGAGAGCTAAAGGTTTAATCAGTGTAAAGAAGAGGTGGCATTTTAGATCAGGCAATGCATGTTGGGTGTGAGGCCTTGTTTAGAATCTGTTTAGAATCCTGCCCACTCTCCATACACTTTAACCAATTACTAATTAAAAATCTTTCTTCTCCATAAATTTATTCAGAGTCCTGGCATCCACCACACTCTGAATAGTGAATTCCACAGATTTACAACCACTGAGGGAATAATTTGTTCTTGGTTTTAAATCTGCCACCCTTTAGCCTTGGAAATGCAGCCTATTCATGCCATTAGCATGGCCCTGAATGCAAAATGTATTTCCTGCAGCATTACAATGCTAGTTGCCATTGTACCACAAGATGCAGGACTGAATTGCACAAGTGTCCTGTAAATGGACTGCTGTTGTGCCATGAGAATTTCTAGAAGCCAGCACACACAGAATCTTACATATAGATATCCTTACATAGAATCCCTCCAGTGCGGAACAGGTCTTTTGATCCATCAAGTCCACAATGACCATCTGAAGAGCATTCCATCCACACCCACACCCACCTCCCCACCCAACCCTATCCCTATAACCCTGCATTTCCCATGGTTAACCCACTTGGCCTGCATATCCTTGGACACTATGAACAATTTCCCATGGCCAATCCCCCTAACCTGCACATCTTTGGACTGTGGGAGGAAACCCACGCAGACACAGGGAGAATGTGCAGTCTCCACACAGATGGTTGCCTGAATCAAATCTGGGTCCCTGGTGCTATGAAGTAGCAGTGCTAACCACTGAGCCACCCTATAAAGTGAACAAAATGGATTTTTCCAACAATCGGCATTGAATCTTTAACTCCAGATACTTATTGAATTCCAATTCCACCATCTGCCATGGAAGAATTCAAACCCAGGCCCTTAGACATTGCCTGCGTCTTTGGATTAATAATCCAGCAATAATACCACTAGGCCATTGACTGCCCTGTATATATCAAGTGCCTATGTCTGCAAAAGTCAGGTGTGTGCGGCCAGTGGTCATGGAGCATGCTTGGAGGCATTGATGCCCAGTGTCTAACATGAAAGTCGTTTTGAGAATATGGAAGGTGAAATTGTCAATTGCCTGCTCAATTTCAAGAATTCTTGGCATCTAGTTTGCTTGCGGTAGGATAGGAAGCTGAACATTAATGAGGTGAGATGCGAAGCTACCAATGCCACTGACTAGTAATAACCAGCCTTAATAGGCAATGCCCCACTGAAAATCTCACCTCAATGTCTGGAACTTGGTCAATGATGCAATAATTTGATCCTGTAGTCAATACAGGCCTCACCAGGATGACTTAATTCTGCCATACTTTTCAGAATGGTGTACATCATTCTGGTTCCTAGAAGATTCTGCCCAAAAACAGAAAATGTTGAGAATACCCAGCAGGTCAAATAAAATTTGGAGAGAGGAATATGTTTCAGGTGTATGACTTTCGTAAATCCCACATCTTTCTATTTTTCTTAATTTGGGATATGGACCAAAATTGTGAGAAAAGAAAAATAAACAAGGACTGTGGAAAGAGTTGTTGCACTTTTAGAAACAACTTACTTTAACATATGATGAACGGCTGAGGATCCTGGGATTGTACTCATTAGAGTTTAGAAGTTTGAGGAGACCTAATAGAAACTTCTAAGATAATGCATGGCTTAGAAAGGGTGGATGCCGAGAAGTTGTTTCCATTAGGCGGGGAGACTAGGACCCGTGGGCACAGCCTTTGAATTAGAGGGGGTAAATTTAAAACTGAAATGAGGAGACATTTCTTCAGCCAGAGAATGGTGGGCTTGTGGAATTCATTGCCACGGAGTGCAGTGGAAGCCGGGACGTTAGATGCCTTCAAGGCAGAGATTGATAAGTTCTTGATCTCACAAGGAATCAAGGGCTACGGGGAGAGTGCGGGTAAGTGGAGTTGAAATGCCCATCAGCCATGATTAAATGACAGATGGGACCCGATGGGCCAAATGGCCTTACTTCCACTCCTATGTCTTATGGTCTTATGGACTTATGGTCTTTGACATTGTGACTTGTGTTTCCATTATTGCTTTGTTGAAGCAGTTGGGAAGATGTCTAACGCACCACAGTCTGACCTGTGTGTGGCAATAAGGCCTGTCCAGAGACAGGTTGCTGATTAGTTTGTGCAATCAGAACCAGTTGTGAAGGTGAAGAATTATCAGCATGATGACAACTCTCTGATTAGCTTCTAGGCAGGTGAACAGATGGAGTGTATCCAGATGCAGAAGACGGGAGACTGCTTCAGAGAAAGGGTCAACCTCTCTCTCTCTCTTTGTAATGAAATAATCAAAACTTGGAAGATAACTCGTTATTCTGTCTCACCATTTGCAATAAGCGGCTGTGTCAGATCAGACTGAAAGACTGAATTATTGTGACAAATGTGCTGTATCTGTAGTAACAAACTGAAAGAATCGGAAAGGAAGAGGGATGCCTCATTCAATTACGTGGACTGGTGGTATTGAGCTATGTTTCCCTTGTTGGCTATGTATCCAGTGTTTGTCTGCGTGTATGCGTAGGGATTTAAGAAATGGCTTAGAACTTTAACTAATATTAGGGTTATATTTTTTCCAAATCAAGTTTTTGTTTGCCTGTGGTTAAAATTAATTTGTTTGTAATAAATAAATGTGAGGCATTGCATTTTGGTAGATCAAGTAGGGCCTTTGGTAGTGTTGCAGAACAGAGGGACCTAGGGGTCCAAGTACATAATTCTGTGAAGTTTGTATCACAGGTAGACAGGGTGGTTAAAAAAATGTGTTTAGTTACACATTGCTCAGTTCTTTGAGTATAGGAGTTGGGATGTTATGTTGAGGTTGTACAGGACACTGATGAGACCTCTTCTGGAATACTATGTCCAATTCTGGTTAAAATAGCATCAGAGATAATGGGAACTGCAGATGCTGGAGAATCCAAGATAATAAAATGTGAGGCTGGATGAACACAGCAGGCCAAACAGCATCTCAGGAGCTGCTTGGCCTGCTGTGTTCATCCAGCCTCACATTTTATTATCTCCAATTCTGGTTGTTCAGTTAGAGGGAGGATATTTTTGAACTGGAGAGGCTTCAAAAGCAACTGACCAGGATATTGGCAGGTATAGAAGGTTTGAGTTCAAACGATGGTTGGGTAGGCTGGGAATCATTTCACTGGGACGTAGGGCATTGAGAGGTGGCCTTATAGAGGTTTATTATATTATAATATGGTATGATTATAGATATGTTTGATGGTAGGTTGTCCCAGATATTAAGGAGAGTTCATCATGTCGTTTTGCTGCTAACTGATGCTTAATAATTCTGATGGCTAGTTTCCTTCTCGTCAGTCCAATGTAATGTTTGTAGCAGCCGTTGCATGGTATTTTGTAGACTACATCGGTCCTGCATGTTGTGGGAATGGGGTCTTTAAGTGTTTGTCATAGAGTGGCTGTGGCCTTGTGTTTTCCCATGATTCCTAGTGGTCTTAGGGGCCTTGTTGTCAGTTCTAATATGTTCTTGAAATAATACAACAAACATTCCCTGATATCGGTCCACTCGAACAATGAAGGCCATCAGTTTAACTGGGACAAGGTAACCATTGTAGCCCAAGCTAAACATAGACACTCGCAGGAATTCCAAGAGGCATGGTTCTCAACCCGTAATGCAGTCAGCAAACATTTAGAATTGAACCCCTTATCCAAACCGTACAGAACAAAACCAGAAATGACACAACTTGCCATAACAGACTGGACCATATAAACTCCAAGTGGAGTAGAACAGCATTGCTTCATCAGAGGCCTTACTGATGATGTTAGCTAGCATGGTGATGAAACGTCTGAACAAAAACAAGTTGGGAGGGTCATGTTGCAGCCATACAGGACATTGGTTAGGGCCACTTTTGGAATACTGCATTCAGTTCTGGTCTCCCCTGCTATAGGAAGGATGTTGTGAAACTTGAAAGGGTTCAGAAAAGATTTACAAGGATGTTCGCAGGTTTGGAGTGTTTAAGCTACAGGGAGAGGCTGAATAGGCTGGGGCTATTTTCCCGGGAGCGTCGGAGGCTGAGTGACCTTGTAGAAGTTTAAAAAATCATGATGGGTATGGATAGGATGAAAATTTCAAGTCTTTCCCCTAGGTAGGGGAGTTCAAAACTACAGGGCATAGATTTAACATGAGAGGGGAAAGGTTTAAAAGGGACCTAAGGGACAACTTTTTCACACAGAGGGTGGTGCGTGTATGGAATGAGCTGCCAGAGGAAGTGGTGGAGGCTGGTACAATTACAACATTTTAAAGGCATCTGGATGGGTACATGAATAGGAAGGGTTTAGAGGGATATGGGCCACATGCTGGCAAATGGGATCGGGATAATTTAGGATATCTGGTTGGCATGGATGATTGGACTGAAGATTCTATTTCCAGTTCTGTACCTCTGTAACTCTACAAGAGCCAGTATACTCGAATTGGCAAATAAGTCGGGAGTGCAATTTCCTGCTAAAGTGAAGAAGGCAGACACAATCAGAGGGTTAGCTCAGGATTTGTGTTTAGAAAATTCAGGAGAGACCAGGTACTCTTAGTATTGAAACATCAGAAACAAATATTAAGTGACAATTGAAACACCTTCGGTGTTGTTAAATATTAAAGTAACTTTTCACCCTGAAACTATTTTTTACTCAAATGCCTTCTCGACCCCTGGCTTCTTACCTTAAAACTCTGTCCCCTAGTTATTGACCAGTTTAAGGAGGAAAAGTTTCTCCCTTTCTACACTATGTTCTTCAAACCTTCAAACAGATACCAGACTCAATGTTTTACACTCTAAAGACAATAATTAGTCTCTCGGCAACCAAACCTGTCTTCATAGCTGAATCATTCCAGCCCATGTGACATCCTAGCCAATCTTTTCTCTTAGCACACTCTTTTAGTGAAATCACATGGTCCCTGTAGTGTGATATACCAGGATCTGCTCTTCAAATCTTAGTCCCACTTTGCCCCAGAGGTTTCCCAGCCTTGGACCTTATCTCAAAGTATCATTCAGCCCCAAGATGCAATCAAAGCTCACGTCAGCAAAACCATCCGTTCTCAATGGCTCTCGGATCCAAAGGACCATTCCCAGGGTTAATGGGTTCCTGGTATTACTGACTAATGTGATACCACTCTCCTGAAAATACCCTTTGATTCACAGTGAGTGATGGCAGTGGAGATCCACTCATATGTTTTGTAAAAGAAATGTTTGAGGGTGGCACAGTGGTTAGTACTGCGGCTTCATGGTGCCAGTGTGGAATTTGCACATACTCCCCTCGTCTGTGTGGGTTTCCTCTGGGTGCTCTGGTTTCCTCCCACAGTCCAAAGGTGTGCAGGTTAGGGTGGAGTGGCTATACTAAATTGCCCATAGTATTCAGGGTGGGAAATGAAGCGAGGGGTGAGACGGTCTTTGGTGGGCCTGTGTGGACCCGATGGGCCGAATGGCCTGCTTTCACACCGTAAGGATTCTATGATGCATGTTGCCTCCAGCAAATGAAAGGCAAATGTTTAAGAACTTAATGTTTCAAACTCAAAATCAGGAGGATAATATCACCAAACAAGCTGCTCAATACATTTACATAACTGATGGCATTTTGGGTTGTTTAGCTCTATTGGCCCAGTTTGCAATGCAGAGAGACACAAACAGCAAGAGTTCCAAATCCTGCTCCAGCTGAGGTTACCATGAGGGTCTCAACTTCTCAACCTCCCCCTTCACCTGAGGGGTGGTGACCCTCAGGCTAAACCACCAGTTCTGGTTGTGCCTCATTAATGAGAGAATGGCCCATGGTGCTCACTTTTGCAGTGACTGGTCCCTGATGAACAGCATTTCCATTTCTGCTCTGAACCTCTTTGGGCAAAAAAATTGAAAATTCTGTTATTGTTATCCATAGGCATAAGACCCATGGCAAATGCAAAAATGGGAATGTTAGAAAGTGTTCAAATCTGTGCAAAGTGTAGGCATGCTGACAATGAGCAAGTAAGCTGGTGATGTCAGGGAACCATCTTTCCACTGGGAATGGCTGAGGCAAACTTCTTCTCTTTCAAAATAAGAATTCCAATTTTTCCAATAAATTCTCGTATAAAAACAGGGATTACTGGATTTTTACTCCAATCAAAAATGTGAGTGGTTCACTTTAGTTTCATCCTGTCAGCTCAAAAAACATTATATGTTCAGTATTAAGCCATAAGCCTTTGTTTCTGTTCCTTGCCTTTCTGCCCACTCCACTCCTTCAAATGGCAGCCATTCCCATGCAACTTTTCTGGCCCCCTGCTCACTCCATCAGCAGTTTCCAGATGCCTTGCTCCCGCTGCGACACTGAAACTCCAACAGCAGTTTCCGGGCACCCCGCTGTTGCCAAAGGGGCCTTGCTCGAGCGGGGGCCGGTTTAAAAGTGAACGAATATGGAACAAAAACAGAAGTTGCTGGAGAAGCTCAGCAAGTCTGGCAGCATCTGTGAAGGAGAAAAACAGAGTTAATGTTGTGGGTCCAGTGACCCTTCCACAGAACTGGTGGTGGCTGGGAAAACGTCAGTTTATACGCAGAAAATAGGGAGGTGGGTGGGTAGGGAGTAAACGATAGGATAGAGACCAAAGAGAGAGAAAGACAGTTGGACAGACAAAGGAGTTGTTAACGATCAGGCTGGGAGGGTGAGTAGTTGATAGTGGGGACTGTTAATGACTAACAACGGGAGGTGTGTAATGGCAGGCTGTGTGGTAACAAGGCCTGGTGTGTGGGGTGGGGGCTGAAACATGGGAGAGTTTAAGCCCTAAAATTATTGAACTCAATATTGAGTCCATGGGGCTGGAGGGTCCCCAAGCGGAAAATGAGGTGTTGTTTCTCCAGCTTGCGTTGGGCTTCAGTGGAACACTGCAGCAAGACAGAGACAGAGACAGAGGTGTTGGTCAGGGAGCAGGGCAGTGCATTGAAGTGGCAGGCAACAGGTAGTTCAGGGTCTTTTTTGCGAACAGAGTGTAGATGTCTTGCAAAGCGGTCGTCCAGTCTATGCTTCGTTTCCCCAATATAGAAGAGATCACATTGTGAGCAGCAAATACAGTAGACTAGATTCTGAGAAGTGTTGCTTCACCTGGAAGGTATGTTTGGGCCCTTGGATACTGGGGAGGGAGGAGGTAAATGCACAGGTGTTGTACCTTCGCTGGTTACAGGGGAAGGTGCCGTAGGGCTGTTGGGTATTGACGGTGAAGGAAGTGTGGACCAGGGTGCCCCAGAGGGAATGGTCCTGCAGAAGGTGGACAAGGGAGGGGAGGGGAATATGTGACTGGCGGTGGTATCTCACTGGAGGTGGTGGAAATGACATCTGATGGTCTTCTGGATGTGGATACTTGTGGGATGGCAAATAAAGACAAGGGAAACACTATCGCTGTTGCGGGAGGAAAGAGAAGGGGTGAGGGCGGAAGTGTGGGAGATGGGTCAGAACCGGTTGAGGGACCTGTCAACAACAGTGCTGGGAAATCCTTGGTTGAGGAGGAATATGGATATTTCAGAGGCTCTGTTATCAAAGTTGGACTCATCCGAACATATGCGGCAGAGACGGAGGAACTGGGAGAATGGGATGGAGTCATTACAGGAAGTGGGGTGTGAGGATGTACATTCCAGGTAGCTGTGGGAGTCAGTGGGTGTATCATGGATATTAGTGGCCAGACTATCCAAAGAAATAGAAACAGAAACGTTGAGGAAGGGAAGGGTGGAGTCAGAGATAGACCAGGTGAAAGTGAGGACAGGATGGAAATTGGGAGCGAAATCGATGAACTTTTCCAATTCCAGACGAGAGAGGGAAGCAGCACCAATGATATCATTGATGTATCGGAGAAAGAGCTGTGGGTGGGGGACAGATTAGGTCTGGAACAAGGAATTTTCCACAAAGAGGCAGGCATAGCTAGGACGCGACACGTTAACTGTGATTCTTTTCTTCACAGATGCCCCCAGACCTGCTGAGATTTTCCAGCAACTTTGTTTTTGTTCCTGAGTTACGGTCCTTTTGACTTTAAAAAAAAAGTGAACGTAACCGCCATTCCCAAAGTTCCACGAGCTTGTCAATTCCTATCTAACTAAAGGTAGGTATTCAATATCTTTTTAGAGGACGAATGGTTAGAAATGACATTTGTTAGTGGTGCAAAACATTAAACCTAACTATGGGAGGGAGGTGATGCTGATATTATTACCGGACTGCTAATCCAGGTACCCTGATAATGTCCTGGGATCTGGGTTCAAACCCTGCCATGGCAGAAGGTGGAATTTGAATCACTTATTAAAAACAGTAATGAAGAGTCTAATGATGACAATGAACCCATTGTTGATTGTCAGGAAAAACATTTGTCTGGTTCACTAGTGTCCTTTAGGGAAGGAAGCTGTCGTCCTTACCTGGTCTGGCCTACATGTGACTCCAGACCCACAGCAATGTGGTTGTCTCTTAACTGCCCTCTGGGCAATTAGGGAAGGGCAATAAATGCTGCTTGGCCAGTGACACCCTTATCCCATGAATGACTAATTTAAAAAAAACTGTTTTGAAAATAGAGCACAAAAGCTGACGTTTCAGGCCTAGACCCTTCATCAGAAAAGGGTCTAGGCCCGAAACGTCAGCTTTTGTACTCCTAAGATGCTGCTTGGCCTCCTGTGTTCGTCCAGCCCCACACTTCGTTATCTCGGATTCTCCAGCATCTGCAGTTCCCGTTATCTCTGTTTTGAAAATAGTTTTGTTGCACAGGGATAGGCCATTCAGCATCTTGAGCCTGTTCCACCATTCAGTGAGATCATGGCTAATCTGTGGCCAAACTCCATATTCCTGCCTTTGGCCTACAATACTTCAGCTTAACAAAAAAAACTATCTCTGATTTAAAATTTACAACTGATCCAGCATCCGTTGCCATTTGTGGAAGAGAGTTCCAAATATCTACTACCCTTTGTGTGTCAGAATGCTTCCTAGCATCTCTCCTGAAGTCTGTCCTAATTATCAGACTGTACCCCTGCTCCCCGCCCCTCCCGCTCTAGAATCCCAACCAGTGGAGGTAGATTATCTTTTCTACCCTGTATTTCCCTTTTATTATACAATCATAGTCACACAGCATGGAACCAGGCCTCCTATCCAATTCGCCCATGGCTGACCAAACATGCTGAATAAATCTAGTCCCATTGCCAGCATTTGGACTGTATCCCGCTGAACCCTTCCTGTCCATGTACCCATCCACTTGCCTTTTAAATATTGTAATTGTACTAGCCTCCATCACTTCCTCTGGCAGCTCAATCCATACACTCGCAATCCTCTGTGTGAAAAAGTTGTCCCTTAGGTCCCTGTTAAACCTTTCCCCTCTTCCCTAACCCTATGCCCTCCAGTTTTAGACTTCCCCACCCTGGGAAAAAGACCTTATTTATTTACCCTTGCCATGACCCTCATGATTTTGTAAACGTCTATCAGGTCACCCCTCAGCATCCGTCCACCTACAACTCAACTATCAAGGAATTATGCACCTGTACCCCTCCATCTGTTTGTCCGACAACACTGTCCAGAACCCTATCACAAGCTGCCTAAGTCCTGCCCTGGTTTGTCTTACCAAAATCTTGAAGACTTTGATCAGATCACTACGTAACCTTCTAACTTCTACACAGAACACACTTAATTGATATGATTTCTTGTTGTCACATGCCAAAGTACAGGGAAGGTTTTATTTTGTGAGCAGCACAGGTAGATAATAGCATACAAGGGCATATAGATCTCAGGATGTGTAGACAGAGCGAGGCAAACAAGGTTACAGCTGTACAGGAGGTGAACAAAAGCAAGATCAACATTAGATTTTAAATTAAAGAAGTTCAATCAGCAAACTGATAACTTGCAGGGAAGAAACTGTTCTTGAACCTGTTGGTACATGTGTTCAAGCTTCTGCATCTTCTACCTGATGGAGGAGCGCATTACTGGGGTGGTAACTCACTCAGAGATGGTAAGAACTGCAGGTGCTGGAGTCAGAGATAACAGTGTGGAGCTGAAAGAACACAACAGGCCAGCCAGCATCTGAGGAGCAGGAAAGGTGATGTTTTGGGTCCCTGGAAGAAGGGTCCTAAACCGAAACATCAGCTTTCCTGCTCCTCTGAAGCTGGCTGGCCTGTTGTAAACAGCTCCTCTCTAAGTTATGTTTATTACTGGAGTGGCAGGGGTCTTTGATGTTGGTAGCCTTTCTGTGGCATCAAGAAGTGTAGATGGAGTCTGTGGATGGGAGGTTTGCTTTTGAGATGGTCTGGGCTGTCTGCACAACGTCCTGTTGTTTCTTATAGTCCTGGGCTGAGCAGTTGCTACACCAAACAGTAATGCACCTGGATAGACCGCTTTCTGTGGTGCATCTGTAAAAGTTGGTGAGGGTCATTACAGACGTGCTGAATTTTCCCAGCCTCCTGCGGTGAAAGAGGTGTTAGATTGCCTTCTTCACCCTCGCATCTAGGTGGCAGGTCCAGAAGAGATTGTTGGTCATCTTCACTCCAAGGAACTTGACGGTCTTGACGGTCTTGACCCTCTTCACCTGCTCTCCATTGATATAGATAGGAGCATGTCCTTTTCCTTTCCTCCTGAAGTTATTTGTGTTATTCCTTCTCATAACAATCCCTGAAGCCCATGTATCATTCTTGTAAACCTGTGTTAAACTCCGTCCAAAGCCATTGGTTCTGAGAATGGGTCACCGGACCCAAAACGCTAACTCCTGATTCCTCTTCACAGACGCTGCCAGACCCACTGAACTTTTCCAGTAACTTCTGCTCTTGTTTCTGATTTACAGCACTCGCAGTTCTTTCGGTTTTTATTGGGTCTAACTAGGGTTTTGTATAACTGCAGCATTCCTTTCACATCGTTCTACAGGAGTCCTCTAGATATATAAGGAATTCTTCTGAAGAGTCACTGCATCAAAATGTTAACTCTTTCTTCCCACAGATGCTGTCGCACCTGCTAAGTTTTGCCAACAATTTCTGGTTTTGTTTTAGATCTCCACAATCCACAGTTCTTTGTTTTATTTCATCTGAAAGATTATATTAGAGCATTTACATTGTGCTCCTCTGCTTCCTTTAACATTCATTGCTGGAAACCATCAGTTTCTAGGGATTTGTCACTCTTTTATTCCATTAATTTGCACATTATCAGTTTTTTATTCATATTAATTTTAATCAGCCCCTCTTCCCAATCCCCTATCAATTTCCTCACGTCTTTTGGAAAGTTAGCTTCCCTCTCTATAAGTACTGTGGCAAAGTGTTCATTGAATATGCATGCCATTTCCCCAGTCATTGACAATACTCTACTTCCAGTCTTCACTGAGCCAATATTGCTCTAGAACACCTGCTTTCCCTTTATGTAACTACAACATTTCTTCTAACTGATATTAATGTCAATTATTTCATTCATTGTCTGGTCTTGAGGCCACATTTTATTAATATCTGTTTATTGCTGGCTCCCGCCTTGCCTCATACAGACCTTATCCTAAGATATTGTAGGTTCTGAATTTGTGTCTCTTTGAGTTGAACATTTGCATTATATTTTCATGATTCTTAGGTGCAGTTGCTGAAATGTACACAAACTGAGATCCCACAAATAGCATGCTGAAATAATCTGTTCAGTAATGTAGCTCAGACGTTTTGCTCTGTTTCAACATTCCAAACTTATCCTAGACTTACAGTCAAAGAATCCATATAGTGTGGAAGCAGGCCAATCATACCATTGACTCTACACCAACCCTGTAAAGACCATCCCACCCACCCCACCGAACCTATCCCTGCATTTCCCATGGCTAACCCACCTAAACTGCACATCCCTGGACACCATGTCCAATTTAGCATGGCCAATCCACCTGACCTGCACATTTCTGGACTGTGAAAAGAAACCGGAGCACAAGCAAGAAACCCACGCAGACACGGGGAGAATGTGCAAACTCCACACCATCCCCCGAGATGAAATCAAACCCGGGTCCGTGACACTGCAGGGCTGCAGAGCACGTCAAAAGTTGAGTTGAGTCCGGTTGCAAGCTGACTCCTTTATTACAACCATCCAAAATACTGCCAGAGCAAGATCAAAAGGGGATTTCTAAACTGTCCTCCTTGATGAATGACAACATGGACTAAAATTTCTTTGTGTAGCAAAAAGGTTCTCTCCTCCAGGAGTTCTGTAAGCATACACTTGATGTTAAATAGACTTTTCTCGGAAATCTATTCTTCAGCGAACACCATGAGGTGGGATTTCTCAGTAAGTGAATGTCCTTTATTATAGATGGTGGTGGCCAACTAAACAACTCACTGGAGGAGAAAGCTCCACAAATATCCCCATCCTCAGTGATGGAAGGGTCCAGCACATCAGTGCAAAAGATAAGGCTGAAGCATTCGCAGCAATCTTCAGCCAGAAGTGCTGAGTGGATGACCCATCTCAGGCTCCTCCAGTGGTCTCCAGCGTCACAGACTCCAGTCTTCAGCCAATTCAATTCACTCCACGTGACATCAAGAAACAGTTGGAGACACAGGATACTGCCAAGGTGATGGGCCCTGACAACATTCCGGCAATAATACTGAAGGCATGTGCTCCAGAACTTGCCCCTCCCCTAGCCAAGCTGTTCCAATACAGTTACAGCACTGGGATCTACCCGACAATGTGGAAAATTACCCAGGTATGCCCTGTACACAAAATGCAGGATAATTCCAACCCGGCCAATTACCGTCTCATCAGTCTCCGCCCGATCATCAGTAAAGTGATGGAAGGTGTCAGTAACAGCGCTATTAAGCAGCACCTGCTCAGCAATTACCTGCTCAGTGACGCCCAGTTTGGGTTCCATCAAGGCCACTCAGCTCCTGGCCTCATTACAGCCTTGGTTCACACATGGACAAAAGGGCTGGAATCCAGAGGTGAGGGGAGAGTGACAGCCTTGAAATCAAGACTGTATTCGATCGAGTGTGGCATCAGGGAGCCCTGGCAAAACTGCAATCAATGTGTATCAGGGGAAAACTCTCCGGTCGTTGGAGTCATACCTGGCACATAGGAAGATGGTCGTGGTTGCTGGAGGTCAATCATCTCAGCTCCAGGACATCTCTGCAGGAGTTCCTCAGGGTAGTGTCTGAGGCCCAACCATCTTCAGCTGCTTCATCAATGACCTTCCCTCCACCATAAGGTTAGAAGTGGGGATGTTCACTGATGATTTTACAATGTTCATCTCCATTTGACACTCCTCAGATACTGAAGCAGTCCGTGTTCACAAGCAACAAGATCTGGAAAGTATCCAGACTTGGGCTGACAAGCGGCAAGTGACATTCATGCCAGGCTGTGATGATAACCAAAAGGAGACAATCTAACCATCATCCTTTGGCATTCATTCGTGTTACTATCATTGAATCTCCCACTGTCAACATCCTGGGTGTTATAATTGATGAGAATCTCAAATAGTCTCACCACATAATCACAGGGGCTACAAGAGCAGGCCAGAAGCTGGGAATACTGCAGCGAATAACTCACCTCCTGACTCCTCAAAGCCTGTCCACCATCTACAAGGCACAAGTCTGGAGTGTGATGGAATACTCCCCACTTGCCTGGATGGGGACAGCCCCAACAACACTCAAGAAGCTCAACACCATCCAGGACAAAGCAGCCGCTTGATTGGCACCACATCCACAAACATCCCACTCCCTCCACCACCGACACTCAGTCGCAGCAGTGTGTACTATCTACAAGATGCTCTGCAGAAATTCACCAAAGACCCTCAGACAGCACCTTCCAAACCCACGACCACTTCCATCCAGAAGGACAAGGGCAGCAGATACATGGGAACACCACCCCCTGCAAGTTCCCCTCCGAGCCACTCACCATCCTGACTTGGAAATATATCCCTGTTCCTTCACTGTTGCTGGGTCAAAATCCCGGAATTCCTTCTCTAATAGCATTGTGGGTCCAATCCACAGCAGGAGGACTGCAGTAGGTGAAGAAGGCAGCTCACCACCATCTTCTCAAGGGCAACTAGGGATGGGCAAGAGATGCTGGCCAGGCAGCGATGCCCATGTCCCACAAATTGATAGGAAATAAAAGGATCTCGGCAGGTACTTCAACAAAGGAAGGCTGTTAGTTTAACAATTTTACTGGAAGTTGGAACTAGAGCATTACAAAATTCTTTAGATCACAACTAGAATGTCATGTTTAGTTCTGGCCACAGCTATGCCCTGTGTACAAAAAGCAAGATAAATCCAACCTGATCAATTATGGCCTTACCAATTTCTTGATCATCAGAAAAAGGATGAAAGGTGTGTGAACAGTTCTGTCAAGCAGTACCTGCCCACCAATAACCTGTTCACCAGTTTGGGTTCCACCACGGCTGTTCAGCTCCTGCCCTTATTAGTACTAACATAGACAAAAGAGCTGAATTCCAGCATCAAGAAGCACAAGCAAAACTGGAGTCAATGGGTATCGGGGGCAGATGTTCTGTTGGTTGGTCACATCTGGCCTATAGTTGCTGTCATTGGAGGTCAGTCTTCACAGACATCTCTGCAGGAGTCCCTCAGAGCTTCTTCAGCTGCTTCATTCAATGATCTTCCTTCCAAAATGAGGTTAAAAGTGGGAATGTTCACAGATGATTACACAATGTTCAGCACCAATCACAACTCTTCAGATTCTGAGGTAACAAGGTGTAGAGCTGGATGAACACAGCAGGCCAAGAAGCATCAGAGGAGCAGGAAAGCTGACGTTTCGTGTCGAGACCCTTCTTCAGAAAATTGGGGAGGGGAGGGGGTTCTGAAATTAATAGGGAGAGAGGGGGGATATCCAACACATCATCCTCCAACACTTCCGCCATCTACAATCCAACCACACCACCAAAGACATTATTTCCTCCCCACCCTTGTCTGCTTTCCGGAGGGATCATTCTCTCCGGGACTTCCTTGTCCGCTCCACACTCCCCTCTAACCCCACCACACCCAGCTCTTTTCCCTGCAACCACAGGAAGTGCTATACCTGCTCCCTCACCCCCATCCCAGGCCCCAAGAAGACTTTCCATATCAAGCAGATGTTCACCTGCAAATCTGCCAATGTGGTATACTGTATCTGCTGTTACCTGTTGTGGCCTCCTCTACATCGGGGAAACCAAGCGGAGGCTTGGAGACCGCTTTGCAGAACACCTCCGCTCGGTTTGCAATAAACAACTACACCTCACAGTCGCAAACCATTTCAACTCCCCCTCCCATTCCTCAGATGACATGTCCATCATGGGCCTCCTGCAATGCCACAATGATGCCACCCGAAGGTTGCAGGAACAGCAACTCATATTCCGCTTGGGAAGCCTGCAGCCCAATGGTATCAATGTGGACTTCACCAGCTTCAAAATCTCCCCTTCCCCTACTGCATCCCTAAACCAGCCCAGCTTGTCTCTGCCTCCCTAACCTGTCCTTCCTCTCACCTATCCCCTCCTCCCAACTCAAGCCCCATCCCCATCTCCTACCTACTAACCTCATCCCGCCCCCTTGACCTGTCCATCCTCCCTGGGCTGACCTATCTCCTCCCTACCTCCCCACCTACACTCATCTTTACTGGCTCCATCCCGCCTCCTTGACCTGTCTGTCTCCTCTCCACCTATCTTCTCCTCTATCCATCATCTTTTTTTCTCTGCTTATCTAATTTTAATTTAATGTGAATGGTGCCATGTATGCAAGGCAAAGTCACACACTTTTCACTGTACTTTTACATTGAATACACGTGTCAATAAATGATTCAATTCAATATGGATAGGACCAGTGTAAGAGAAGTTTTACACAGTGAGTCACTCACAATATCACATGTTTGTGTAATTGTGCGGTTTGACAGTTATGGAACAAAACAGAGTGATGATACAAGAGCTTGTGCAAGCCTGCTTTGTAACACAGATCTTGATTTTTAGCACCATGGTCAGTTATGAGGCAACTTTTACAGAGTTACAGGATGTCAAATTCACTAAGACTTTCAAAACTGAATAGGCAGGTGGGACTTTCCATTCCTGGGAGTTTTCACTGCACTCAAAGCAATAAAATATGAGCAAAACTCCAGATGCTGGAGATCTGAAACACAGACAGAAAGTGTTGGAAGAACTCAATACATCTGACAATACCTGTGGAGAGAAAAACCATTAATGCTTCAGTGTCTAACATGACTCAACAATCATTGTATGGCCACCAGCAGGTGTGTTTTTAATTCAAGGCTTGTGACTTGAAATTAAATATCACCTACGACCACAGTGCAATTTGAGACCATGTCTCCTGAAAATTGATAATTTGAACAACCCATGTATGGATATGACTACTATGCCACCATCTCCGCTTATATGGGGAAGAATATATAGCACTCAGATCGTGACAGTGGTCACTTCTGGTGCTGACTGGTATCAGAGTTTCTCTCTTTGACCTAGCGCTTCTATTACTGCCCTCCTTTCTGTGAATCTGTTTCTCAAGGCAACACATTCCACTTGCAGATGAAATGCATTTAAACAATTGATTTGCTTCTGCAGTTTTCCTTCGGCTGCAACAGGTCAGGTAAAGCTGGACCCCAGGTGGCAGAGACCGCCACTTGCAAAGAGAATAGCAAGAGGTGCTAGAGTGTTCTCTGCTAACTCCAGCTAAATTCCCAGTTTCTGGCACCTGTGCCTTTTCAGGGTAGTGGGCAAAGACTTGTATCACTCTCTGTAACTAGATCATTTATGATTTATTCTGCTATGAGGTGTGCAATGTCAGCGTTTTTTGTCCATCTCTATTTGCCCTTGAACTGAGTGATTTGAAGAAGAATTTGCAGAAGACAGTTGGAGTCACACACATTGCTGTGGGCTGGACCCATAGGACATTAGTGGTCTTTACCAGAATCAATTATCCTTGTTATGGTCAATATTACTGAGACTAGTTTTGAATTCCAGAATTATTAATTGCCACTGTGCTAGTAATTCAGAAGCCCAGAATAATGTTCTGGGCCATGATTTCAAATCCCACACATGGCAGATGGTGAAATTTGAATTCAATAATTTCTGTAATGAAGAACTAGTCTAAAGGTTACCCCGTAGCCACTCAATTATTGTAAAAAACCAATCTAGTTTACTAGTAGCCATTTAGGAAGAAATCTATCATTCTTACTTGGTCTGGCTGACATATGACTCCAGACCCGCAACAATGATGTTGATTCATAACTGCCCTCTGAGGTGTTCCAGCGAGCAACTCAGTTACAGGGCCATTAGGGATGGGAATAATGATGGCTGAGCCAGTATAAGCTATATTTCATGCACAAATGAGAAAAAAATTAGGATTTGAACCCATGATCCTTGAACATTAGCCTGGTGTTATGGGTCACTCACCAGTAATATAACATTGGTCACTATCAGACTTGCAGCTGTTAAATAAACCTTGATTTTCACAGAATCACAGAAGTATTCAGTAGAGAAGGAGGCCATTTGGCCCATCATGCTTGCATTGCCATTATTGCCTAGTGCTAATCTGTTTTTCTCCCCCAATACTCTTGCACACTATTTCTATTCAAACAATCATCCAATTTCCAGACAGTGAATTCCATATTCTAACTACTTGCTGTGTGAGAATGTTTATCCTGATTTACCGTCGCTCCTTTTGCAAATGACTTTAAATCTAGGCTCTACTGTTCTTGCTCCTTTATGATCTATGAACGGTTTACTTCTTAAATCTATTCTCATAACTGAAGTTTGTCATTCCTGGATCCGTTCTTGTGAACCGTTCTCCTGCACTCTCTCCAATGCATTCACATCCCTTCTATAATGTGGTCCCCAGAACTATAGACAATACTCCAGCTAAGGTCTAACAAATGTGTATATGAGTTCAACTTCACTTTCTTTCTCTTATACTCTATGCTGCTATTAATAAAGCCAAGGGCTCTGTGTGCTTCTCCCTGACCTGCCATCTTCAATGATCTGAGCACATATACATCTATGTCCCTCAACTGCTGCAAACCCCTTAGAATTGTAGATCATAAATCATAGAATCCCTACAATGTGGAAACAGGCCCTATGGCCCAACAAGTCGGCACCAACCCTCTGAGTCTCCCACCCAGATCCATCCCCCTATAACCCACCTAATCCACACATCCCTGAACACTATGGGCAATTTAGCATGGCCAGTCTACCTACCCTGAGCATCTTTGGACTGTGGGAGGAAACCGGAGCACCCGGTGGAAACCCACGCAGACACGGGGAGAATGTGCAAACATCATAAAGACAGTAGTCCGAGGGTGGAATTGACCCCAGGTTCCAGGCCCTGTGAAGCAGCAGTGCTAACCACTTACCCATGTTAGCCCACTCCCCTGTTTTTCAACCTTTTTCCAACCTTAATTAGTTAAGTATAATCACCATCACTAGTGAAGTAGTATTAGACAAACTAATGTGTCTAAAGGCAAATTAAGTCCCCTGGCCCTGGTGGCTTGCATCCGAGGATCCTAAAAGAGGTAGCGACAGAGATCACGATGTGTTGGTTATAATTTTGCAAACATTTTTTGAATACTGGCAAAGTACCAAAGGATTGGAACACTGTTAATGTGACACCCCTATTTAAAATGAAAGGGAGGCAAAAAGTGGGTAATTATGGGCCGATTAGCCTAACATTTATTGTTGGAAAAGTATTTGAGTCAATTATTAAGCAAGTAATAGCAGCTCGTGTGGAAAATCAGAAACAGATTTAGCAGAGGCAGCATGGCTTTGTGAAAGGGAATTTATTAGAAATTTTTGAGGAAGTCCCCACCAGTGTGGTTAGAGGGCATCCAGGAGATGTGTTGTATATGGACTTCCGGAAGGCATTTAACAAGGCATCCCACAAATGTTTAAATGTAAGATAATAGCCCACAGTGTGGCAGTAGCATGTTGGCATGGATAGAGAATTGAATAATGGGCATGAAAAACTGGAGGTGGACCAGTATCCTGGCAGGCAGATTTGCTAGTTCTGTGAGGGAGGGTTCAAACTAGTTTGAGAGTGGGATCCTCAACAGCAGGGGGCAAGTGTGAGGCTGGGAGGAGATACAGAAATCAGAAATAGCAAGTTGAAGAGACAGGTCAGGCTGGAACATAACGGGGAGTGAGGAATGCACGTTAGATTAACTTTTTTTTGTTATTCATTCACAGGATGCGGGTATCGCTATCTGGGCAGCATTTATTTCCCATCCCTGATTGCCCAGAGGGCAGTTAAGAGTCAGCCACATTGCTGTGGGTCTGGAGTCACATATAGGCCGGATGAGGTAAGGATGGCAGTTTCCTTCTCCAAGACATTAGTGAACCAGATGGGTTTTTCCTGACAATCAACAATTGATTCACAGTCATCATTGGATTCTTAATTCCAGATTATTATTGAATTCAAATTCCACCATCTGCCATGGCAGGATTCAAACCCAGATCCCCAGAACATTACCTGGGTCTCTAGATTAATTGCCCAGTAATAATACCACTAGGCCATTGTGTCTATTTCAATGCAAGAGGGCTGACAGATAAGGCTGGTGAACTCAGGGCATGGATAGGATGTGGGGCAGGAACATTATAGCTATTGCAGGAAAATAGCTAAGGGAGGGACAGAACTGGCAGCGAAATGAGCCAGGGTACAGGTGCTTCAGGCGGGACAGAGGTGGAGGAAATAGGGGAGGGGCAGTTAAATTTTTGTTTTAGGCGAGTATCAGACAGAAATGAAGTAACTAGGCGAGCATCCAGTGAGACTTTGTGGGTGGAGTTAAGAAACAAGGAGGGGATGGTGATGTTATTGGGTTGCACTGTAGGCCCCCAAATAGTCAACAGAATGAGAGGAACAAATATGCAGGAGGACTGGAGAGAGAGACAGGAGCAACAGATTGAATTGTAGGGGATTTTAATTTTCCTAACATACACTGAGAGTGCCATTGTGTTAAGGGCTTAGATGGGGTGGAAGTTGCTAAATGTGTTACGAAATAGTGTAGATTAATCATGAACTGGAAAGCAGGAAGCTAGAATTTGTTGATAAAAAAAAGATAAGGGAGAACAGTGTGTGGTTCCTTTAAGAGTTAAAGTGGGGGGAGTAGGGTGTTTGTGGATGTGGTACCAATCAAGTGGCTGCTTTGTCCTGGATAGTGTTGAGCTTCTTGAGTGTTGCCGGGACTGCACTGATCCAGGCAAGTGGGGAGTATTCTAACAGGGGAGGCAATGGCCTAGTGGTATTGTCGCTGGACTGTCACTCCAGAGGCCCAGATAATGTTCTGCGGATCTGGGTTCAAATCCCGCCAGGGCAGATGGTGGAATTTGAATTCAATAAATATCTGGAATATAAGGATCTAATGATGACCATGAATGAGTTGTCGGGAAAATCCCATCTGGTTCACTAATGCCCTTTAGGGAAGGAAGCTGCCATCCTTACCTGGTCTGGCCTACATGTGACTCCAGACCCACAGCAATGTGGTTGACTCTTAGTTGCCCTCTGGGCAATTAGGGATGGGCAATAAATGCTGCCTGGCCAGAGACTCCCTCATCCCATGAATGGATAAAGGGAAAATAAAGATTGTGAAGGTGCTTGGCAGGGTAAATGCTGAGACGATGTATCCTTTCATGGGACAGTTTTGGACCGCAGTGTGTAATTTTATAATAAAGGGGTGCTAATTTAAGACTGAGAAAGGGAGATAATGGGAACTGCAGATGCTGGAGAATCCAAGATAACAAAGTATGGAGCTGGATGAACACAGCAGGCCAAGCAGCATCAGAGGAGCTGGAAAGCTGATGTTTCGGGCCTAGACCCTTCATTTTGTTTTTGAGGATTTAGATTTAAATTTTATTGATTTAGATTTTAATGTCACATGTATTCAAGTACAGAAGTATAGAGTATAGTGAAAACTCCTTGTCACAGAGGGCTGTGAGTGCAGAGTCCACGTGTATATTTAAGGCTGTGTTCAATAGATTCTTGATCCATTGGGGAATCATGGGCTATGGAGAAATGGTAGGAAAGTGTAGGTGAAAACTGTTGGATCAGTAATGATCCCATTGAAAGGTGCAGCAGGTTCAAGGGGCCGAGCAGCCTACTCCTGTTCCTATTTCTTAATTGTTTAATGGTCTTAAAATGCACCATCTCACACTTCTCTGTATTGAAGCCTGTCAGCCTTTTGCCTCATCAATGTCCTACCAGAGTTCTATACCCTCTTCACTGATAACAATTCAATTCATCCTTTCAAACTTCATCCTGCATCCCAAGATCCAGATCATTAATATGGAATAAAGAAGATAGAACTATATAGCACTCGAATGGACCGTTTGACCCATGACATTTTGCTGAACTTGATGCCAAATGAAACTAATCCGTTCTGCCTGCCATTGGTCCATTTCCCTCCATTCCTTGCACACTCATGCACTTATCTAAAGTCCCTTAAATGCCCCTATCATATTTGCCTCCACCACCAGCCCTGGACGTGCATTCCAGACTCCTACCACTCTCAGTGTTAAAAACGTGCCCCTCACATCTCCTTTTAACTTTCTTTTTCTGACCTTAAATGCAAACCCCCTAGTATTAGACATTACCACTTTGGGAAAATATATATTAGGATAAGCAAGGGTACCAGTAATGACCCCCGGGAAATTCGACTACAGCCGTTGCTCTAGCCCGAATGCCTTCTCAAATCCCATGTATACCACATCTGAAATGGGGCAGGCATCACATACTGTGAATAGGAAAAATAAGTTTCAAAGATAGCTTTAGAGCTTTTGTGCTAAGAAACTTTTCAGACTGGAGACCCATGACCAGCAGTGTGCGACAAAGATCAATGCTGGATCCACCGTTTTTTATCATTTATATAAATGATTTTCATGTGCATATTGGAGATCTGGTTAGTAAGTTTGCAGATGATTTCAAATTGGTGGTGTAGTGGACAGTAGAGAAGGTTCGCTCAGAGCACAGACTTTGATCAGATAGGCTGATTGGTTAAGGAGTGGCAGATGGAGTTTAATTTCGATAAATGTGAGGTGCTGCATTTGGTAGAGCAAATGAGGGAAGGGCTTATAAACTCAGTGGTAAGATCCTAGGGAATGGTGCCAAACAAAGAGACATTGGAGTTCAGACTTACAATTCCTTGAAAGTTGCAGGTAGACAGGGCGGTGAAGAAGGTGTTATTGGGGTTGCATTGTAGGCCCCCAGATAGCCAACAGAATTAGAGGAACAAATATGCAGGGAGACTGGAGAGGCTTGCAGGAGCAATAGATTGCAATGTAAGGTATTTTAATTTTCCTAACATACACTGAGACTGCCATTGTGTTAAGGTATGCTTGCCTTTATCGGTTCATTGAGTATAGGAGTTGGGAGGTCATTTTACAGCTGTACAGGACATTGGTTAGGCCACTTTTTGAATACTGTGTTTAATTGTGATCTCCTTACCGCAGGAAAGATGTTGAGAAAATTGAAAGGGCTCAGAAAAGATTGACAAGGATGTTGCCAGGGTTGGAGGGTTTGAGCTGAAGGGCGAGGCAGGGTAGGCTAGGGCTACTTTTCCCTGGAGCATTGCAGGCTGAGGGGTGATCAGAGAGAAGTATTTAAAATTATGAGGGGCATGGATAGGGTGATTAGTCAAGGTCTTTTCTCCAGGGCTATGGGGAGAAAGCAGGAGAATGGAGTGAGTAACATATCAGTCATGATCAAATAGCGGAGCAGACTCAATGGGCCGAATGGTCTTATGGTCTAAGTTGGTGTGTAACTATCCCTAGGCATAAAGTTGGTGAATGCGCTTTATCCTGGCAGCAGCCACAAAATTTTCATTATATGCCAGTCCAGAGTTCCAACAGCAAAAATTGATGAATAAAAACCGGAAGAACTGCGGATGCTGTAAATCAGGAACGAAACAGAAGCTGCTGGAAAAGCTCAGTAGGTCTGGCAGCATCTGTGGAGGAGAAAACAGAGTTAACGTTTCGGGGTCGGTCACCCTTCGTCTTTGGTGGGTGGGAAAATGTCAGTTTATATGCAGAAAATAGTGACGTGGTGGGTAGGGAGTAAACTAAAGTATAGACCCCAAAGAGAGAGAAAGACAGTTGGACAGACAGAGGAGTTGCTAACGATCAGGATGGGAGGGTGAATAGTTGTTAATGGGGACTGTTAATGACTAACAACAGGGGGTGTGTAGTGGCAGGCTGTGGGGTAACAAGGCTCGGTGTGTGGGGTGGGGGGGCAGGGACATGGGAGAGTTTAGGCCCTAAAATTATTGAACTCAATATTGAGCCCAGAGGGCTGTAGGGTCCCCAACTGGAAAATGAGGTGTTGTTCCTCCAACTTGCACTGGGCTTCACGGGAACACTGCAGCAAGACAGAGACAGAGATAACAAAGTGTGAAGCTGGATGAACACAGCAGGCCAAGCAGCATCTCAGGAGCACAAAAGCTGACGTTTCGGGCCTAGACCCTTCATCAGAGAGGGGGATGGGGGTGAGGGTTCTGGAATAAATAGGGAGAGAGGGGGAGGAGGACCGAAGATGGAGAGAAAAGAAGATAGGTGGAGAGAGTATAGGTGGGGAGGTAGGGAGGGGATAGGTCAGTCCGGGGAGGACGGACAGGTCAAGGGGGCAGGGTGAGATTAGTAGGTAGGAAATGGAAGTGTGGCTTGAGGTAGGAGGAGTAGATAGGTGAGAGGAAGAACAGGTTAGGCAGGCATGGACGAAGTGGGCCGGTTTTGGGATGCAGTGGGGGGAGGGGACGGATTTTGAAGCTGGTGAAGTCCACATTGATACCTTTAGGCTGCAGGGTTCCCAAGCGGAATATGAGTTGCTGTTCCTGCAACCTTCGGGTGGCATCATTGTGGCACTGCAGGAGGCCCATGATGGACATGTCATCTAAAGAATGGGAGGGGGAGTGGAAATGGTTTGCGACTGGGAGGTGCAGTTGTTTATTGCGAACTGAGTGGAGGTGTTCTGCAAAGCGGTCCCCAAGCCTCCGCTTGCTTTCCCCAATGTAGAGGAAGCCACACCGGGTACAGCGGATGCAGTATACCACATTGGCAGATGTGCAGGTGAACACCTGCTTGATGTGGAAAGTCATCTTGGGGCCTGGGATGGGGGTGAGGGAGGAGGTGTGGGGACAAGTGTAGCATTTCCTGCGGTTGCAGGGGAATGTGCCGGGTGTGGTGGGGTTGGAGGGGAGTGTGGAGCGAACAAGGGAGTCACGGAGAGAGTGGTCTCTCCGGAAAGCAGACAAGGATGGGGATGGAAAAATGTCTCTAGTGGTGGGGTCGGATTGTAGATGCCAGAAGTGTTGGAGGATGATGCGTTGAATCCGGAGGTTGGTAGTGTGGTATGTGAGGACGAGGGGGATTCTGTTTTGGCAGATATTGAGGGGACAGGGTTTGAGGGATGAGTTGCAGAAAATGCGGGAGACACTGTTGAGGGCGTTCTCAACCACTGCAGGGGGCTATTGAGGTCCTTGAAGAACAAGGGCATCCGGGATGTGTGGGAGTGGAATGCCTCATCATGGGAGCAGATGCGGCAGAGGTGAAGGAATTGGGAATAGGGGATGGAATTTTTGCAGGAAGGTGGGTGGGAGGAGGTGTATTCCAGGTAGCTGTGGGTTTCAGTGGGCTTGAATTGGACATCGGTTTCCAGGTGGTTGCTTGAGATGGAGACAGAGAGGTCCAGGAAGGTGAGGGATGTGTTGGAGATGGTCCAGGTGAAATTGAGGTTGGGGTGCAAAGTGATTGGTGAAGTGGATGAACTGTTCGAGCTCCTCTTGGGACCATGAGGCGGCACCGATACAGTTATCAATGTAACAGTGGAAGAGGTGGGGTTTGGGGCCAGTGTAGGTGCGGAAGAGGGACTGTTCCACGTAACCTACAAAGAGGCAGGCATAGCTGGGGCCCATGCAGGTGCCTATGGCCACCCACTTTGTCTGTAGGAAGTGGGAGGAGTCAAAAGAGAAGTTGTTGAGGGTGAGGACGAGTTCGGCTAGGCAGATGAGGGTGTCGGTGGAGGAGGACTGGTCGGGCCTGCAGGACAGGGAGAAGTGGTGGGCCGGTAGGCCATCTGCATGGGGAATGCAGGTGTATAGGGACTGGACGTCCATGGTAAAGATGAGGTGTTGGGGACCAGGGAATTTGAAGTTCTGGAGGAGGTGGAGGGTGTGGGTGGTGTCATGGACGTAAGTAGGGAGTTCCTGGACCAAGGGGGAGAAAATGGAGTCTAGATAGGTGAGGATGAGTTCGGTGGGGCTGGAGCAGGCTGAGACAATATGTTGACCGGGGCAGGGCGGTATGTGAATTTTGGGAAGGAGATAGAAGCGGGCGGTGCGGGGTTGGGGAACAATGAGGTTGGAGGCTATTGGTGGGATGTTGCCTGAGGTGATGAGGTCATGGATGGTTTGGGAGATGATGGTTTGGTGCTTAGCGGTTGGGTCATGATCCAGGGGGCGGTAGGAGGAGGTGTCGGAGAGTTGGCGTTTGGCCTCAGCGATGTAGAGGTCAGTGCGCCACACTACAGCTGTACCTCCCTTGTCTCCTTGATGGTGAGTTTGGGGTTGGAGCGGAGGGCTGCACGTTCTGTGGGGGAGAGGTTGGAATGGGTGAGAGGGGTGGAGAGGTTGAGGCGCTTAATGTCTCAACGGCAGTTAGAGATGAAGAGGTCGAGGGAGGGTAGGAGACCTGGGGTGGTGTCCAGGTGGAGGACTTGTGTTGGAGGCGGGTGAAGGGGTCAGTGGAGGGAGGGTTAGGCTCTCGGTTAGAGAAGTAAGTGTGGAGGCGAAGGTGGCGGAAAAACTGCTCGATGTCCAAACGTAACAAAGTGTGGAGCTGGATGAACACAGCAGGCCAAGCAGCATCTCAGGAGCACAAAAGCTGACGTTTCGGGCCTAGACCCTTCATCAGAGAGGGGGATGGGGAGAGGGAACTGGAATAAATAGGGAGAGAGGGGGAGGCGGACCGAAGATGGAGAGGAAACAAGATAGGTAGAGAGGAGAGTATTGGTGAGGAGATAGGGAGGGGATAGGTCAATCCAGGGAAGACGGACAGGTCAAGGAGGTGGGATGAGGTTAGTAGGTAGGAAATGGAGGTGCGGCGTGAGGTGGGAGGAAGGGATGGGTGAGAGGAAGAACAGGTTAGGGAAGCAGAGACAGGCTGGGCTGGTTTTGGGATGCAGTGGGGGGAGGGGAAGAACTGGGCTGGTTGTGTGATACAGCGGGGGAAGGGGACGAACTGGGCTGGTTTTGGGATGCGGTGGGGGGAGGGGAGATTTTGAAGCTTGTGAAATCCACATTGATACCATTGGGCTGCAGGCTTCCCAAGTGGAATATGAGTTGCTGTTCCTGCAACCTTCAGGTGGCATCATTGTGGCATTGCAGGAGGCCCATGATGGACATGTCATCTGAGGAATGGGAGGGGGAGTTGAAATGGTTTGCGACTGGGAGGTGCAGTTGTTTGTTGCGAACTGAGCGGAGGTGTTCTCAAAAGCGGTCCCCAAGCCTCCGTTTGGTTTCCCCAATGTAGAGGAAGCCACACTGGGTACAGTGGATGCAGTATACCACATTGGCAGATGTGCAGGTGAACATTTGCTTGATATGGAAGGTCATCTTAGTGCCTGGGATAGGGTTGAGGGAGGAGGTGTGGGGGCAAGTGTAGCACTTCCTGCGATTGCAGGGGAAGATGCCAGGTGTGGTGGGGTTGGAGGGCAGTGTGGAGCGAACAAGGGAATCACGGAGAGAGTGGTCTCTCCGGAAGGCAGACAAGGGTGGGGATGGAAAAATAGCTTGGGTGGTGGGGTTGGATTGTAGATGGCGGAAGAGTCGGAGGATGATACGTTATATCCGGAGTTTGGTGGGGTGGTAGGTGAGAACAAGGGGGATCCTCTGTGGGCGGTTGTGGCGGGGGCGGGGGTGTGAGGGATGTGTTGCAGGAAATGCGGGAGACGCGGTCAAGGGTGTTCTCAACCACTGTGGGGGGATGGTTGTGGCGCTTGAAGAACGTGGACATCTGAGATGTGCGGGAGTGGAATGCCTCATCTTGGGAGCAGATGTGGCGGAGGCGCAGGAATTGGGAATAGGGGATGGAATTTTTGCAGGAGGGTGGATGGGAGGAGGTGTATTCTAGGTAGCTGTGGGAGTCGGTGGGCTTGAAATGGACATCTGTTTCTAGCTGGTTACCTGAGATGGAGACTGAGAGGTCCAGGAAGGTGAGGGATGTGCTGGAGATGGCCCAGGTGAACTTGAGGTTGGGGTGGAAGTTGTTGGTGAAGTGGATGAACTGTTTGAGCTCCTCTGGGGAGCAAGAGGCGTCGCCGATACAGTCATCAATGTAACGGAGGAAGAGGTGGGGTTTGGGGCCTGTGTAGGTGTGGAAGAGGGACTGTTCCACGTAACCTAATAGGAGGCAGGCATAGCTTGGGCCCATGCGGGTGCCCATGCCCACCCACTTTGTCTGTTGGAAGTGGGAGGAATCGAAAGAGAAGTTGTTGAGGGTGAGGACGAGTTCGGCTAGGCGGAGGAGGGTGTCGGTGGAGGGGGACTGGTCGGGCCTGCAGGACAGGAAGAAGCGGAGGGCCTTGAGGCCATCTGCATGCGGAATGCAGGTGTATAGGGACGGGACATCCATGGTGAAAA
The DNA here is from genome assembly GCF_030684315.1 of Stegostoma tigrinum. Classification (NCBI taxonomy): domain Eukaryota; kingdom Metazoa; phylum Chordata; class Chondrichthyes; order Orectolobiformes; family Stegostomatidae; genus Stegostoma; species Stegostoma tigrinum. The sequence continues at coordinate 104,485,989 of NC_081360.1, forward strand.
TGAGGTGTTGGGGGCCAGGGAATTGGAAGTCCTGGAGGAGGTGGAGGGTGTGGGTGGTGTCACAGACGTAGGTAGGGAGTTCCTGGACCAAAGGGGAGAAAATGGAGTCCAGATAGGTGGAGCTGAGTTTGGTGGGGCAGGAACAGGCTGAGACGATGGGTCGACCAGGGCAGGCAGGTTTGTGGATTTTGGGAAGGAGATAGAAACGGGCCGTGCGGGGTTGGGGAACAATGAGGTTGGAGGCTGTGGATGGGAGGTCCCCTGAGGTGATAAGGTCGTAGATGGTGTTGGAGATGATGGTTTGGTGCTCGGGGGTGGGGTCATGATCAATGGGACGGTAGGAGGTGGTGTCGGAGAGTTGGCATTTGGCCTCAGCGATGTAGAGGTCAGTGCGCCATACTACGCCTACGCCACCCTTGTCTGCGGGTTTGATGGTGAGGGTGGGGTTGGAGTGGAGGGCTGCCCGTTCTGTGGGGGAGAGGTTGGAGTGGGTGAGAGGGGTGGAGAGGTTGAGGCGGTTGATGTCTCGATGGCAGTTGGAGATGAAGAGGTCAAGGGAGGGTAGGAGGCCTGGGGGTGGTGTCCAGGAGGAGGACTTGTGTTGGAAGTGGGTGAAGGGGTCAGTGGAGGGAGGGTTAGGCTCCCGGTTGAAGAAGTACGCGTGGAGGCGAAGGCGGCGGAAGAACTGCTCTATGTCCAATCGTGACTGGTATTCATTGATGTGTGGTTGTAGGGGGACAAAGGTGAGCCCCTTGCTTAGGACTGACTGTTCGTCCTCAGTCAGTGGGAGGTCTGCGGGGATGGTGAAGATGCGGCAGGGCACAGTGTGGCTGTCTCCTCTGGGGTTGCTGGCTGTGGAGGTTGTGGGAGGGTGTCCGATGCCGTCGGCAGTGGGCGGGGTTCCGTCAGCGGTGGGCGGAGTTCCGTTAGTTGCAAGTGGAGTGCCGTCGATGGTGCACGGAGTTACATTGGCGGTGAACTGAGTAGCATCGTTCTGTCTCCATCTCAGGCAGCCACCTAGAAACCGATATCCATTTTAAGCCCACCGACTCCCACAGTTACCTAGAATACACCTCCTTCCACCCACCCTCCTGCAAAAATTCCACCCCCTGTTCCCAATTCCTCCGCCGCATCTGCTCCCAGGATGAGGTATTCCACTCCTGCGCATCCCAGATGTCCTCGTTCTTCAAGGACCGCAACTGTCCCCCACACAGTGGTCGAGAACGCCCTCGACTGTGTCTCCCGCATTTCCCGCAACACATCCCTCACACCCCGCCCCCGCCACAACCGCCCCCAGAGGATCCCCCTCGTTCTCACATACCACCCCACCAACCTCCGGATACAATGCATCATCCTCCGACACTTCCGCCATCTACAATCCGACCCCACCACCCAAGGCATTTTTCCAACCCCACCCTTGTCTTCATTCCAGAGAGACCACTCTCTCCTCGACTCCCATGTCCGCTCCACACTCCCGTCCAGCCCCACCACACCTGGCACCTTCCCCTGCAACCGCAGGAAGTGCTACACCTGCCCCCACACCTCCTCCCTCACCCCCATCCCAGGCCCCAAGATGACTTTCCACATCAAGCAGATGTTCACCTGCACATCTGCCAATGTGGTATACTGCATCCGCTGTACCCGGTGTGGCTTCTTCTACATTGAGGAAACCAAGCAGAGGCTTGGGGATCGCTTTGCTGAGCAGCTACCCTCGGTTCGCAATAAACAATTGCACCTCCCCGTCGCGAACCATTTCAACTCCCCCTCCCATTCCTTACAAAGCAAGTCCATCCTGGGCCTCCTGCAGTGCCATAATGATGCCACCTGAAGGTTGCAGGAACAGCAACTCATATTCCGCTTGGGAACCCTGCAGCCCAATGGTATCAATGTGGATTTCACAAGCTTCAAAATCTCCCCTTCTCCCACCGCATCCCAAAACCAGCCCAGCCCGTCCACACCTGTCTAACCTGTTCTTCCTCCCACCTATCACCTCCTCCCACCTCAAGCCGCATCTCCATATCCTACCTACTAACCTCATCCCGCCCCCTTGAACTGCCAGTCCTGCTAGGACTGACTTATCCCCTCCCTACCTCCCCACCAATACTCTCCTCTCCACCTATCTTCTCCTCTATCCATCTTCGGTCCGCCTCCCCCTCTCTCCCTATTTATTTCAGATCCATCTCCCCAACCTTCTTTTCTGCTGAAGAAGCCAGGCCCAAAACGTCAGCTTTTGAGCTCCTAAGATGCTACTTGGCCTGCTGTGTTCATCCAGCTCCACACTGTGTTATCTTGGATTCTTCAGCATCTCAGTTCTCATTATCTCAGAGACAGAGATGTTGGCCAGTGGGCAGGGCGGTGCATTGAAGTGGCAGGCAACTTGTAGTTCAGGGTCTTTCTTGCGAACAGAATGTAGATGTTCTGCGAAGTGGTCACCAAGTCTATGCTTCAGTTTTCCAAATGTAGAGGAGACCACATTTTGAGCAGCGAATGCAGGAAGACTAGATTGTGGGAAGTGCAGGTGAAGTGTTGCTTCACCTGGAAGGTATGTTTGGGCCCTTGGATACTGGGGAGGGAGGAGGTAAATGGGCAGGTGTTGCACCTTCGCCGGTTACAGGGGAAGGTGCCGTCGGGCTATCATTGGTTGTTGGGGGTGCAGGAAGTGTGGACCAGGGTGCCCTGGAGGGAACGCTCCCTGCAGAAGGCGAGCAAGAGAAGGAAATATGTGTCTGGTGATGGCATCTCGCTGGAGGTGGCGGAAATGGCAACTGGTTACCTTCTGGATGTGGATGCCGGTGGGATGGTAGGTGAGGACAAGGGAAACACTATCGCTGTTGCAAGAGGGAAGAGAAGGGGTGAGGGTGGAAGTGTGGGAGATGGGTCAGACCCAGATGAGGGCCGTGTTAACCATGACGCTGGGTTATCCTCAGTTGAGGAAGAAGGTGGACATTTCGGAGGCTCCCTTGTCAAAGTTGGCCTCATCTGAACATATGAGACAAAAGCGGAGGAACTGAGAAAATGTGATGGAGTCTTCAGAAGAAGCAGGGAGTGATGATGTATAGACCAGGCAGCTGTGGGAGTCAGTGGATGTGTAATGGATATTAGTGGCCAGTCTATCCCCAGAAATGGCAACAAAGATGTTGAGGAAGGGAAGGAAGGAGCCAGAGATAGACCAGGTGAACATGAGGGCAGGGTGAAAATTGGAGGCTAAATTGATGAGGTTTTCCAATTCCAGATGAGAGAGGGAAGCAGCACCGATGATATCATCGATGTATTGGAGAAAGAGTTGTGGGTGGGGGCCGGAATAGGACTGGAACAAGGAATATGCCACATACCCCACGAAGAGACTGGCATAACTAGGCCCCATGCAGGTACCCTTGGCAACCCCTCTTACCTGAAGAAAATGAGAGGAGTTGAAAGAGAAGTTGTTGAGGGTGAGGACAAGCTTGGCCAAGTGGAGGAGGGTGGTGGTGGGTGGGGATGGTTCAGGTCTTTGGTCCAGAAGAAGTGGAGACCTCTAAGACCCTCCTGGTGGGGAATGGATGTGTAAAGGGACTGCCCGTCCATGGGAAAGAGGAGGTGGCTGGAACCTGCAAATTGGAAGTTTTGAAACCGGTGTAAGCTGTCAGAGGAATCATGGATGTATGTGGGTAGGGATCGGACCGGGGGGAGAAGACTGCGTCAAGTTGGAAGAGTTGAGTTCCGTGGGCCAGGACCAGGCTGAAACAATGGGTCTGCCCAGACAGTAATGCTTGTGGATTTTTGGAAGGAGGTAGGAGCGGGCTGTGCGAGGTTGGCGGACTAACACCAGATGTAATGAGGTCAGTGACCACAGTCGATGCAATGGCCTGATGTAGCATGGTGGGGTCATAGCCCAGGGGAAGGTAGGAGGGGGTATCTGAAAGCTGGTGCTCAGCCTCTGCAGTGTAGAGGTCAGTGGGCCAGACAACAACAGCACCACCCTTATCAGCAGGCTTAATGACAAAGTGAGGGTTAGATCTGAGTGCACGGGGTGCAGACAGTTCAGCGGGAGACAGGTTGGATTTGGTGAGGGGCGCAGAGAAATTGAGGTGGCTAATATCTCAATGAACAGATCAAGCACAGGTAAAAGGCTGGAGGGAGGGGTCCAGGTGGAGGGAGAGTGTTGGAGTTGGGCAAAAGGGTCTGTGGGACAGGGAAGGGCTCTTGTCCAAAGAAATGAGCACGGAGGCGAAGATGGCGGAAGAACAGTTCGGTGTCATGTCGTGCCCGAAATTTGTTAAGGTGGGGAGGCAGAGGGATAAAGCTGAGGCCTTTGCTGATTACAGAGTGTTCATCATCAGAGAGCGGAGGGTTAGGAGGGATGGCGCATACCCGACAGGAGGTGGAGGGTTGGGGCAGGGGATAGTGTCAGAGGGCAGGTGAGGAGAGGATGGTTTTAGAGGGCCATGGGTATCTTTGAGTTGGTGTGTCTTGTGGGTCTTGATGCCTGAAAGGAAAAGTTTCTTGTTAGCATGACGGATGAGCCGGAGGATGGAGTGGAACTAGGAGTGGTCCAGGCCTGAGCCAGCACATTGTGATACTGTTGGTGAGAAAGGTTGAGACTGCACATGGCACTGAGTGTGGATCTCAGGATGCGGTGAGAGCAGCTGTCTATGGAACGTTGAACGTCACGGAGATACCTGTGATCCTGGGAGGATTCAAAACATGAGGGATGAAATTTCAGTTGGAATCCATGTGGGGTGAGTCTGAGCCAGAGGCAGTCACTAAGAATGTGAGATAATAAAGTGTGAGGCTGGATGAACACAGCAGGCCAAGCAGCATCTCAGGAGCACAAAAGCTGATGTTTCGGGCTCAGAGGATGAAGGGTCTAGGCCCGAAACGTCAGCTTTTGTGCTCCTGAGATGCTGCTTGGCCTGCTGTGTTCATCCAGCTCCACACTTTGTTATCTTTGATTCTCCAGCATCTGCAGTTCCCATTATCACTGAGAATGTGATATGGATGTGGAAATGAGTTTTAGCAAATGCCTGGTCAAACACCAGGAGTGACAGTGAAATTAATGTTGGTGGACAAGAATAAAAATCGGAATGGAAATCCCATTGGAGAGAGGAGCAATAGAGTTACATTCACTACTTTTGAGCGTGCAGGAACCTTTCAAGAATCTGTAGAATTTTGAAAGATTGTCAGCAATGTATCATTCCAGTTGTAATATACTGACAGCACTTATTGTCTAATTGTCATGGCTTACTGGGGTAGCATGTTGGAAATAAAGATGCTATTCCTTGAGTTGTCACAAAATTTAAGTATTTTAAAAATAGAATTTCCCATGGACTTGTCTTTCAGACCCAGGTTAATAGAAAGCACGGGCCACATTTTAGGTTTTTGATAAGAATCACTATTTATTACAAATAACTAGACTCCCTACATGTAAACAATTATGAAGCATCAGTAGTTACAACGCTAATCCCGTTACAAACCCCCTCTTACACACACAAACACACACAGACAGGGTAAAAAGCAGAGGGGTTTTAAGCAGAGGCTTAGGAAAGCTGCTCAGCGGTTTCTGTTCACACGATCTGCTGAGATGATTCTCGTGCTGATCAAAACACTGCTTCTCTGTCTTCCTTCTCCAAATGCTTCTACTGGTTTGCAGAAGTTGCAGGGTGGCTGGTTTACACGTATCAGTGGTCTCTGACTTATTTAGTAAAAGGCATAGCTTACAGCAACTGCTGAAGGGAAAATAACTGGTTTTCATCTGTCACTTTTACTGCAGAGAGCTCCTGACCTGGTGGAGTTATGAAGGCTTCTCCCTATCTACTCCAGAGTTCTTCATCTTCCTTAGTGGTTATCTGCCAGAAGACCTTTGACTTGATAACTGGTAGTTACTTGTTGCTGGCTGTACCTTCATTTGTACCTACCCTTGGCTCCAGCTCCTCTGCATCTCATCTTATCATTGCTTGAACCAGCAGCTGTATAAACAGGAACAAAAACAGAAATCACTGGAAGAGCTCAGCAGCTCTGGTAGCATTTGTGGAGCGAAATCAGAGTTAACGTTTCGGGGTGAGTGACACTTCCTTAACAACTTCTGTTTTTGTTTCTGATTTACAGCATCCGCAGTTCTTTTGGTTTTTATTACATCGCGCTTACAATGAATGTCTGGCTAGTTGCTTTTAGAAAAAACAGTAATCCTTCAGTAACCCGTGCCCAGCTCACAGTGAAAAATATTTACAAGGTAAAGAAAAAGCCAGTAGACAATTGGATGATCTCAATGCATCATCGGAAAAGCTGTGTCCAATATGTATCCTTTGACTAGCATTATAAATAAACAGCTCATGTGGTTATCTGGCTTGGTAATTTGTGGGATCTTACTATGCACAAATTAACTGCCACAATTTACACATCACAACAGTGACTATATTTGGAAAATAAATAATGCAAATGTACAAAATATAATAACCTTGATGTGTCAAATCATTTTTCACTCAACGATAATACTGCAGAACTCAGATACAAACCATTAACAGCAGTGCAGAATGGCTCACTGTAATTTTGGGATGCAGGGGCGATTTTATTGCGTTCACCCCTGAGATTCCAAGTACCTTCACTGGTGCAATGACTAGAGACGGACAGCTGCATCATCGTTGCCACTGCCAAGCTCACCCAGAGAGTTGTGAGCGCATGGAATAGTTTACCAGTGGTAGTCGTGGAAGCGGAGTCATTAGTGACATTTAAGCGACTGCTGGACATGCACATGGACAGCAGTGAATTGAGGGGAATGTAGGTTAGGTTATTTTATTTTTGGATTAGGATTATTCCACGGCACAACATCGTGGGCCGAAGGGCCTGTACTGTGCTGTACTTTTCTATCTTCTATGTTCTATGTTCACTCCAGTATAATTCCAACAAAATAAGTGGTAAGGAAAAGCACATTGGATATAGTAATATGAAAGCGCACGATGGATTAAACCTCCCACTTTTAAGAGGAACTAAATGATTGCAAATAAACGCATTGTGGGAATGTTCCATAAATCTATCAGCATCTACAGAGGGAGGAACAGATTAAATGTTTCAATTATGACTCTTCAGAAGGCAGAGCCTAGACTGAGCAAGTGCCGCGCTGTCAGAGGGTCAGTGCAGAGGGAGTGGGCACTGTCGGAGGGTCAGTACTGAGGGAGCGCCGCACTGTCAGAGGGTCAGTGCTGAGGGAGTGCCGCGCTGTCAGAGGGTCAGTGCAGAGGGAGTGCCGCACTGTCGGAGGGTCAGTGCAGTGGGAGTGGGCACTGTCGGAGGGTCAGTACTGAGGGAGCGCCGCACTGTCAGAGGGTCAGTGCTGAGGGAGTGCCGCGCTGTCAGAGGGTCAGTGCTGAGGGAGTGCCGCACTGTCGGAGGGTCAGTGCTGAGGGAGTGCCGCACTGTCGGAGGGTCAGTGCTGAGGGAGTGCCGCACTGTCGGAGGGTCAGTGCTGAGGGAGCGCCGCGCTGTCAGAGGGTCAGTGCAGAGGGAGTGCCGCACTGTCGGAGGGTCAGTGCAGTGGGAGTGGGCACTGTCGGAGGGTCAGTACTGAGGGAGCGCCGCACTGTCAGAGGGTCAGTGCTGAGGGAGTGCCGCGCTGTCAGAGGGTCAGTGCTGAGGGAGTGCCGCACTGTCGGAGGGTCAGTGCTGAGGGAGTGCCGCACTGTCGGAGGGTCAGTGCAGAGGGAGTGCCGAACTGTCGAAGGGTCAGCGCTGAGGGAGTGCCGCACTGTCGGAGGGTCAGTGCTGAGGGAGTGCCGTACTGTCGGAGGGTCAGTGCTGAGGGAGTGCCGCACTGTCGGAGGGTCAGTGCTGAGGGAGTGCCGCACTGTCGGAGGGTCAGTGCTGAGGGAGTGCCGTACTTTCGGAGGGTCAGTGCTGAGGGAGTGCCGTACTGTCGGAGGGTCAGTGCTGAGGGAGTGCCGCACTGTCGGAGGGTCAGTGCTGAGGGAGTGCCGCACTGTCGGAGGGTCAGTGCTGAGGGAGTGCCGTACTGTCGGAGGGTCAGTGCTGAGGGAGTGCCGCACTGTCGGAGGGTCAGTGCTGAGGGAGTGCCGAACTGTCGAAGGGTCAGCGCTGAGGGAGTGCCGCACTGTCGGAGGGTCAGTGCTGAGGGAGTGCCGTACTGTCGGAGGGTCAGTGCTGAGGGAGTGCCGCACTGTCGGAGGGTCAGTGCTGAGGGAGTGCCGCACTGTCGGAGGGTCAGTGCTGAGGGAGTGCCGTACTTTCGGAGGGTCAGTGCTGAGGGAGTGCCGTACTGTCGGAGGGTCAGTGCTGAGGGAGTGCCGCACTGTCGGAGGGTCAGTGCTGAGGGAGTGCCGCACTGTCGGAGGGTCAGTGCTGAGGGAGTGCCGTACTGTCGGAGGGTCAGTGCTGAGGGAGTGCCGCACTGTCGGAGGGTCAGTGCTGAGGGAGTGCTGTACTGTCGGAGGGTCAGTGCTGTGGGAGTGCCGCACTGTCGGAGGGTCAGTGCTGAGGGAGTGCCGTACTGTCGGAGAGTCATTGCTGAGGGAGTGCCGCACTGTCGGAGGGTCAGTGCTGAGGGAGTGCCGCACTGTCGGAGGTTCAGTCATGGGGAAGGGCCGCACTTTCAGATGATCAGTTCTGATGGAATGTCACCCTGTTGGAAGTAGCATCTTTCCAGATGGGACATGATGTTGAGGTTCTACATTCTCTCTCAGGCCTTCAGAGGAAAGGCTGCGGGACTTGAGACTGTTTTCATTAGAGAGAAGGTTGAGAGGTGACTTAATTGAAACATATAAAATAATCAGGGGGTTAGATAGGATGGATAGGGAGAGCCTTTTTCCTTGGATGGTGACGGCGAGCATGAGGGGGCATAGCTTTAAATTGAGAGGTGAAAGATACAGGACAGATGTCAGAGGTGGTTTCTTTACTCAGAGAGTAGTAAGGGAATGGAACGCTTTGCCTGCAACGGTAGTAGATTCGCTAACTTTAGGTACATTTAAGTCGTCATTGGATAAGCATATAGAACATAGAACATAGAACAGTACAGCACAAAACAGGCCCTTCAGCCCACAATATTGTGCCAACCATTGATCCTCACGTATGCACCCTCAAATTTCTGTGACCATATGCATGTCCAGCAGTCTCTTAAATGTCCCCAATGACCTTGCTTCCACAACTGCTGCTGGCAACGCATTCCATGCTCTCACAACTCTCTGTGTAAAGAACCCGCTTCTGACATCCCCTCTATACTTTCCTCCAACCAGCTTAAAACTATGACCCCTCATGTTAGCCTTTTCTGCCCTGGGAAATAGTCTCTGGCTATCAATTCTATCTATGCCTCTCATTATCTTGTATACCTCAATTAGGTCCCCTCTCCTCCTCCTTTTCTCCAATGAAAAGAGTCCGAGCTCAGTCAACCTCTCTTCATAAGACAAGCCCTCCAGTCCAGGCAGCATCCTGGTAAACCTCCTCTGAACCCTCTCCAAAGCATCCACATCTTTCCTATAATAAGGCGACCAGAATTGGACGCAGTATTCCAAGTGCGGTCTAACCAAAGTTTTATAGAGTTGCAACAAGATCTCACGACTTTTAAACTCAATCCCCCTGTTGATGAAAGCCAAAACACCATATGCTTTCTTCACAACCCTGTCCACTTGGGTGGCCATTTTAAGGGATCTATGTATCTGCACACCAAGATCCCTCTGTTCCTCCACACTGCCAAGAATATGGACGTACATGGAATAGTATCAGAGATAATGGGAACTGCAGATGCTGGAGATTCCAAGATAATAAAATGTGAGGCTGGACGAACACAGCAGGCCAAGCAGCATCTCAGGAGCACAAAAGCTGACGTTTCGGGCCTAGACCCTTCATCAGAGACCATGGAATACTTGAGATCGGTATGACAGGTCGGCACAACATTGAGGGCCAAAGGGCCTTTACTGTGCTGTAATGTTCTATGTTCTAAGATCCTATTGGTATGACTGGAAAAAGAGACAAGCAGCATTGTGAAAGGGAACATAGGTCAGATAGGGTTAACAGTGAGGCATGCTTGAAATACCACCTACTCCGATTATCTCACTGGACTTTTGTGGGTGAACAGCTTAGAATCGCAAAAGAGTGAGGCCATATGATCAGGTTGTCTCTGACAGCGTCTACCACCTGATAGTTACCACCTGCAATTAGCTCCACCCAGTTCATCACAACAACATCTTCATGTTAGGTGAGCAGGTAGTTTTCCCTTTAGCACTGTGGGTCTACCAGGAAAAACAGCATTGGCAACAAATACACCTCATGATGAGAGCAATAATGCAGGCCACTTGTACAACACGGTGGTCAGCAGTGTGGACTCATCCATCCGGCAGCTCGCCTCAGCATCCTGTTTCAGATTTATCCTACAGACAGATATTCTGGGTCACTCTGCTCTTGGGCATCCCACTGGCGGTGTCTATGTTCGAAGTGCTCGCTTCTGCTGCAGGGTGTTTCTCACAGACGCAAAAAGCATCCAAGTCTTTCTTAGATAAAGGCAAAGCAGTATTAGGTTTTTACGCCGGTATCCACCGACTGGAAACAGCAGCATCCAAAACAACTCTTCAAAAGAAACCGAACAAACGTTTGAAAAAAAATAAAAGTAACATCTAAATGTTACACGCAAAGCGAGCCCCGGAATTGTGGTCAGTTTAGTTAGTCAGGTCTTGTAGGAGTGCACTGACAGCCATCACAGACTGGAAATCGCAGGTCAGAAAGTAGATTCAAAGAAGTGATTCTCCAGTCCTGTTCCAGTGCATTAACACGTGCTCAGCACAAATCATCCCCCTTCAGGATTTGAAACGGAAAGTGCTCACCATCCACCAATATTCCACTTAACAAAAAGGATCGGAATTTCACCCTCTACAGGCACCAACAGAACGGAGCCCAGCTGTCCTCAAATTTCCAGCCACTGATTAAATTCACTTCTTGCTTCCAAATCGATCTTTTCTTGACAAACGTTTCTGATCCAGTTGTCGCTGGTTAAACTCCAAATTATCCGACTTCTGCCATAGAATATCCTTCTCCCTGCGAGACACAGAATCAATATTAACCACACATTCCTCATCCTCACTGCACATCTGTTACACTCACAACTTATCTTGTCACACTCACTACACACACTGTAATACAACACAACCCGTCACACTTATCACAAAACCCTATCACAATCACTATATAAATTGTCACACTCATCACACACTTCAGATCCCATTATAGTCATATCCTATTATAACCACCACAAATCCTGTCACACGCACGACACATATGTCACGTTAGCTCGTGTCTATCATGGGCCTCCTGCAGTGCCACAATGATGCCACCTGAAGGTTGCAGGAACAGCAACTCATATTCCGCTTGGGAACCCTGCAGCCCAATGGTGTCAATGTGGGCTTCACCAGCTTCAAAATCTCCCCCTTCCCCCACCGCATCCCAAAACCAGCCCAGCTCGTCCCTGCCTCCCTAACCTGTTCTTCTTCTCACCTATCCCCTCCTCCCACCTCAAGCCCCACCTCCATTTCCTACCTACTAACCTTATCCCGCACCCCCTTGACCTGTCTGTCCTCCCCGGACTGACCTATCCCCTCCCCACCTCCTCACCTATAGTCTCCTGTCCACCTATCTTCTCCTCTATCCATCTTCAGTCCTCCCCCCCACCCCTCTCTCCCTATTTATTTCAGAACCCTCGCCGCATCCCCCTTTTCTGATGAAGAGTCCAGGCCTGAAACGTCAGCTTTTGTGCTCCTGAGATGCTGCTGGGCCTGCTGTGTTCATCCAGCTCCACACTTTGTTATCTCAGGTTCTCCAGCATCTGCAGTTCCCATTATCTTTGATAGTGTCACTTTCACCGCCGACTGTCATGCCCCATCCCTGTCACATTCAGCTCAAATAATAATAGATCTGCCTTTTCTATTGTCCCTTCCAGCTTTCATGCAGTGACTTTTTTTTATTTAGTTGTTTTACTCAGTCCCCCACCTCAGCAGTTCCACTGTCCGCTCCTTCAGTGATCTGACAGTTTCCCTGAGAACCCGGATTTCACACTGGGATTCCTCCTCCCTACGTTTTGCATCTTCTTGTGTCTTTTTCAAAGTGTCCTTCAAATCTTCTTCAGCTCTCCTCATTCTGAGAATGAATATACAAGAGTGAATTTCACAGAAATTAAATACTGTACAACTGTGTGCAAATGTTTAATTTCAAACAGATTTTGTGATGTGAAGCTCTCTGAGGACATTCCCAATCAGCCCTCTCAATCAGATTGTGTGATTGGCTCACAGATCTATCAAAGCCTGGATTTTAAAATTCTCGGTGATAATGGGAACTGCAGATGCTGGAGAATCCAAGATAATAAAATGTGAGGCTGGATGAACACAGCCGGCCCAGCAGCATCTCAGGAGCACAAAAGCTGACATTTCGGGCCTAGACCCTTCATCTGATGAAGGGTCTAGGCCCGAAACGTCAGCTTTTGTGCTCCTGAGATGCTGCTGGGCCTGCTGTGTTCATCCAGCCTCACATTTTATTATTTTAAAATTCTCGGTTTTGTTTTCAAACCCTGCTATCCTTTTACCTTCCTGTCTCCATAATTTCCTTCAGCCCAATAACTCTCTGAGATCTCAGTGTTCCTCCTATCCTGTCCTCTCGACTTTTCAGTTATTTAGGGCCCCGAGCTCTGGAGTTTCTTACGTAAATTACTCCATCTCTCTTTAAAATCTAGCCCTTTCGCATGCAGTTAGTCATTGTGTACCTGTGGTTTGGTGTCACTATTTGATCACACACCCGTGCCAAGGGGCATGTCTGTATTTTGGAGGTGTTTTATAAATAAAAGTTGCAATCTCAATGTTAAGTAAGGGACAATGATTGCGTTGGTGCAGGTTGGATAGTTGATCAAGTTAATGCAAAAATCTGGACAGTCAAGATAATTAAGCTTCACGTAGGAACAGAATGTCATAGAAATGTCTTGTCTCATGCACTGTGTGTGGCTATTGTAACTTTGCATTACTCAGTGTGTATGACCCTTATACCTCAGCAGTAATCAAGAAAATGGATAACAGATTCTGATGAAGACAGTATCATCTCTACAACATACTGCAAGCTTTTCGCTGATGTAAAGCAGAATGGGGCTCCATCTACTGGTTAAAATTGAGACCCTTCTTCAGAAAGAATCTTGTTTTCCGAAATGTCCTGTCCCGAAATGTCAGCTTTCCTGCTCCTCTGTCTGGCCTGCTGCCTTCCTTCAGCTCCACACTGTGTTATCTGACTTCAGCATCTGCAGTTCTTACCATCTTAAAAAATGCCTGGGAACCAACACCACGAATTACACCTAGAGCAACCACTGTGTATAAGAGAAAGATTAGCTATTGTCCGATACTGGATGGAGCAGGTTAAACCCAGATCTCCTTGTCCAGAGATAGAGATACTACCGTCCTAGTCCATGAAGCTATTTAGCAATGTGTAGAAGAATGCTATTTTTACTTGAATATGGTGCTACTAAAATGACCTATACTGTTTCATTGGTTGAATAAAAACATTCAATTTGCTTATAGTATTTTCACTTAGATAGTTGCATTATTTTGGAAAACAACTTAACATCAGAAGGCGTTTTGGGGGAAATGGCGTGTGTGTGTGTGTGTGTGTGTGTGTGTGTGTGTGTGTGTGTGTGTGTGTGTGTGTGTGTGTGTGTGTGTGTGTGTGTGTATATATATATATATATATATATGTGTGACTGGCTTTGGTTAAGGGTGATGGTTCTCCTAGATAGACTAAGTAGTCTGAATCAGAATGTATCCACTAGTGGAGAACAATTAAACAGAGAGTAACATATCAAGGATGGAACCTGACACTTCAAAAGATGAACAGACAGTGACATGTATCAGAGATAATGGGAACTGCAGATGTTGGAGAATCCGAGATAACAAAATGTGGAACTGGATGAACACAGCAGCATCTTAGGAGCACAAAAGCTGCTGTTTTGGGCCTAGACACTTCAGCAGAAAAGGGGGATGGGGAGAGAGGGGGAGATAGTGATATGTGTTTGCACTGGGACTGAGCGAGCCTTACTGTGTAAGAGATTCAGCCAGAGACAGGAGCTCATCATCCTTGGACTTTAGTTCTTCCAGTTTGTGTTGGACGTCCTTTCTCGTGGTCAGCAAATCTTCATTGAGAGCCTGGGTATAGGGGAAAATAGAGAGATTCATTTCAAAGGAGAGCCCACAACCCACTGTCAATTCTTTCTTGATAAATAACAGGAAGCCTTCCCATGAAGTGGGTGACCTTCACTTGGTAATCCACCAGTATGTTAGCCAAACACCCATTCCTCATTGCTGGGATGAGACCGCAAGGATCACCCAGGTATTCAACTGAAGGACATCAGCGATTTTTGTTTATGAGATGTGGTCGTAATCAATAAGCTAGTGTTTGCTGTCCATCCCTAATTACCCCAGAGGTTATTGAGACAATTTCCTCAACGGCAGTAGCCCTGGGGTTTAAGAACATCCAAAATGCTGCTAAGGACAAATTCCAGGATTTTGGCCAAGGAAAAATGAAGGCGTGGCAATATAGTTCCAAATGCTGGTGAGGAATATAAAGAAAACAGGAAAGAACTCAAGCAGGGAATTAGGAGAGCAAGAGGGGGCCACGAAATGACCTTGGCACGTAGGGTTAAAGAAAATCCCAAGGCGTTCTATAGATACATTAAAAACAAGAGGATAACTAGGGAAAAAGTAGGACTGCTCAAAGATAAAGGAGGGAACTTGTGCGTGGAGGCAAAGGCTGTGGGAGAGATCCTAAAGAAGGACTTTGCATTAGTATTCACCCAGAAGAAGGATATGGAGGATAGTGGAATTTTTTTGGAGTATGCTAATATGCGAGGGCATTTTGACATCAAGAAAGAAGTTCCATTGGGTCTCTTGAAGAGCATTAAGATGGATAAGTTCCGAGGGCTTGATGATATCCAACCCAGGCTATTGAGAGAGGCAAGGGAGGAGATTTCTGGGGCTTTGACCAAGATCTTTGTACCCTTACTATCTGCTGGAGAGATCCCAGAGGACTGGCGAGGAGCTAATGTTGTTCCTCTGTTCAAGAAGGGAAATAGGGATAATCCAGAAAACTATAGACCAGTGAGTCTCTGATCAGTGGTTGGGAAGCTATTGGAGAGAATTCTTAGGGGTAGGATTTACGCACATTTGGAAAAGCATGGCCTAATTAGAGACAGTTAACATGGCTTTGTGCAGGGCAGGTCATCTCTCACTAACTTGATTGAATTTTTTGAGGAGGTGATGAAGGTGATCGATTAGGGTAGAGCAGTGGATCTTGTCTAACTTGGGTTTTAGTAAGGCTTTCAACAAGATCCCTCATGGTCTGCTCTTTCAGAAGATTAAGGTGCATGGGATCCACAGTGGCTTGGCTGCATGGATTCAGAATTGGCTTGGCCATAGAAGGCAGAGGGCAGTGGGGGAAGGGTGTTCTTCAGGCTGGAGGTCAGTGACTGGTGGTGTTTCGCAGGGATCCATGCTGAGACCTCTGCTGTCTGTGATGTATATAAATGACTGAGATGGAAGTGTAGATGGGTGGATTAGTAAGTTTGCAGACGATACAAAGATCGGTGGAATTGTAGATAGTGTAGGAGGTTGTCAAAGGATACAGCGGGATATAGACCAGTTACAGATACGGGCGGAGAAATGGCAGATGGAGTTTAATATGGGTAAGTGTGAGGTGCTGCACTTTGGGATATCAAATGTTAAGGAAAAGTATACAGTTAATGGCAGGATCCTGAGGAGCATTGATGTAGAGAGGGATCCTGGGGTTCAAGTCCATAGCTCCCTGAAAGTGACCACGCAAGGAGGTAGGGTTGTAAAGAAGATGGATGGCATTCTTGTCTTTATTGGTCAGGGAAGAGTCAGGATGTCATGTTGCTGCTTCAGAAGACTAGGATTAGGCCACACTTAGTGTATTGTGTTCACTTTCAGTCGCCACATTACAGGAAGGACGTGGAGGCTTTGGAAAGGGTGCAAGATGAGGTTTACCAGGATGCTGCCTGGATTAGAGGGTATAAAGAGAGGGTGAGGGGAGATTTGATAGAAGTCTATAAAATTATGAGATGCATGGATCGGGTTGATGGTTAGAATCTTTTTCCCAGAATTGAAATGTCAAATACTAGGGATCGTACATTTCAGGTGAGTGGGGGAAGTTTAAAGGAGACATGAGGGGTGGCTTTTTTTAACGCAGAGAGCAAAAGGAGTGTGGAACACATTGCAAGGGGTGGTAGTGGAGGCATACAATAGGGGCATTTAAAGGACTTTTAGATAACTGCATGAATATGCAAGGAATGAAGGGATATGGGCCAAAAGCAGGCAGAGGGGATTAGTTTAATTTAGTGTCATGTTCAGCTCAACATCACAGGCCAAAGGGCCCCTTCCTGAGCTGTATTGTTTATTCTATCAGAATAATAAATTGATTGGAGGTACACACACAGGGGGTGGTGTTCCCATGTATCTGCTGCCCCTGTCCTTCTAGATTGTAGTGGTCATGGGTTTGGATGTCTCTGTCAAAGGAGCTTTGGTGAGTTAGACCATAAGACCATAAGACGTAGGAGCAGAAATAGGCCAGTCAGCCGAGCAATTCTTCTCCACCTTTAAATGTGATCATGGCTGATCCTCAAAATATGACAAAGAACTGTGGATGCTGGAGAACTGAACAAAAATAGAAATTTTTGGAGAAACTAATCAGCCTCGACTCCACTTTCCTGCCCTTTCCCTCTCAGCATTACTTTTTGAAAATCTGTCTCTTTCTACCTTAAATATACCTTATGACCCAGCCTCGACATCCCTCTGCGGCAAAGAATTCAACAGCTTCACACAAAAACAGATTCACCTCCTTCCGAGAGAACAAATTCCTCTTTGTTTCTGTCTTAAATGGGTGACTCGTTACTCTGAGATTGTGCCTTCTGATCCTAGTATCTCAGGCAACAGGAAACAACCTCTCTGTAGCTACCGTGTCAAAATCCCTAAGAAGCTTACACATTTCGATAAGCTCTCTCATTCTTCTGAACTCTGATGCATACAAACCCATCTACTCGGGCAGCACGGTGGCTCACTGGTTAGTACTGCAGCCTCACAGAGCCAGGGATCCGGGTTTGATCCCAGCCTCGGGTAACTGTCTGTACAGAGTTCGCACATTCTCCCTGTGTCTGTGTGGATTCCCTCTGGGTGCTCCGGTTTCCTCCCCCAGCCCAAAGATGTGCAGGCTAGGTGGATTGGCCATACTAAATTGCCCATAGCGTTCAGGGGTGTGTGGATTATAGGGGGAATGGGTCTGGGTGGGATGCTTCAAGGGGTGGTGTGGACTTATTGGGCTGAAAGGCCTGTTTCCACACTATAGGGAACCTAATCTACTCAACCAATCTTTTCATATCTGCTATTAGCCTAGCAAACTTTTTATAGACTGCCTCCAATGCCAATACATTTTTCTTTAGATAAGAGGCCCAAAACTGTTCACAGTATTCCAGTTGTGGTCTGACTAGTGCCTTGTACAGTTTAAGAAAGACCTCCCTATTTTTATAAGATAACAAGGTGTGGAGCTGGATGAACACAGTAGGCCAAGCAGCATCTCAGGAGCAGGAAAGCTGATAGTTCAAGCCTAGGCCCTTCATCAGAAATGCTTTTTAGGTTGGACTGGGTGAGAGGGGTGGAGACGTTGAGGCAATTGATGTCTTGATGGCAGTTGGAGTTGAAGAGGTTGAGGGAGGGTAGGAGAAGGATCTAGGCTCGAAACATCAGCTGTCCTGCTCCTCCAATGCTGCTTGGCCCGCTGTGTTCATCCAGCTCCACACCTTGTTATCACAGTTTCTCCAGCATCTGCAGTTCCTACTGTCTCTCCCTATTTGTATAATCAATTCCCTATGAAATAAAAGTCATCATTCCATTTCCCTTCCCTATTACTCATTGATCTTGGATGCTAGCTATTCATGATTCATGCACCAGGACTCTCAAATCCCTCATTTTGCAGCTTTCTGCCATCTTTCCCTGTTTAAATAATATTCATCCCTTCTATTCTTCCTACAAAAGCAATAATCTCAAGTAATCTGCCAAGCTTTGCCCAGTCACATAATCTGTCAATATCCAGCTGCAGACTCTTTGATTCATTCTGATCACTTCCTACCCACCGATTCTTGTGTCATTCATAACCTTGGCAATAGTACATTTACATCTGCCATCCAACTCATTAATATATATTGTAAATATTTGTGGCCACGAGCACTGATCTCTATGGCACTCCATTATTTACAGGTTGCCCCTGTTATCCCAACTCTTTACCTTTTACTAGTCAGCCAATCCTCTTTCCATGCTAACATACTACTTCTAACACTTTGGGTTCCTACCCTATTAAGGAGACTATGTGCAGTCACTTTGTAGTCATCCAGGCAAGTGGAGACTTATGCCTTGTATCAGGGAGGGGAAGAGTTACCTGGATGCTGTGTTTCAGGAGGCAGTCACATCCCTGAGAATTCAGTCCAGTGGACAGGGACAGGAGAGTCCTTCTTCCTCAAAAAAGGATTCCCCAGCACTGTATTTGACAGGGGCCTTGGCTAGCTCCTGCCCATTTCCTGCACTTCAGACATCAGCCCCTCTCTTTCTTCCTATAGCAGCAGTAGGGTCCCCTTTGTCCTTCCCTATCATCCTACCAGCATCTGTATCCAGAGGATCATTAGCCTTCACTTTCTCCATATTCAGTGGGATGTCACCACCAGACACAGATTCCGCTCCCCCCTTCCCTGTCAGCCGAATGTAGGGACTATTACTCTGGGACACCGTGCTCCATTCCTCCTTCATTCCTAATACCCTTCCACAGCTGCATGGCACCTTCAATTGCAACTGCAGAACAATGTAACACCTGCCCATTTCCTTCCTCCCTCCTCAGTATCCAAGGACCCAAACACAACTTCCAGGTGAAGCAGCACTGTACTTGCACCTCACTTAATCTAGTCTGCTGCATTTGCGGCACACAATGTGGTCTCCTTGACACTGGGGAAACAAAGCGTAGACTGGGTGAACACTTCACAGAACACCTATGTTCTGTCCACAAAAAGGACCCTGAGCTTCCAGTTACCTGCAACTTTAACACAGCCTGCTCCCTGGCCAACATCTCTGTCTCGGGTTTGCTGCAATGCTCCAGCGAAGCTCAGCACAAGCCAGAGGAACAGCACCTCATTTGCCACTCAGGGACCCTGAAGCTCTCCGGACTCAATATCAAGTTCAACAATTTTAGGGCCTGAGGCACCTTCTCCCATGTCCTTACCCCAACCCCCACCCCCCAGGCCTTGTTACCACATGAGCTGCTAATACATGGCACCCATTGTTAGCCACTAATAGTCGACAGCTGTCATTCATTCTCTTAGGCTGACTATTACCCACTCCTCTGTCTGTCTAACTATTCTTCTCTCTCTTTGGGTTCTATCACGCCTATCATTTATTTCTTACACCTTCCCCAACCCAATCCTTTGCACAAAGCAATGTTCCCTAGCTACCATCAGTTCTGAAGGAGGGACACTGCACCCGAAATGTTAACCCTGGTTTTTCTTCACAGATGCTGCCAGACCTGCTGAGATTTTCCAGCCCAATGGTATCAATGTCAACTTCACAAGTTTCAAAATCTCCCCTCTGCCCACTGCATCCCAAAACCAGTCCAGCCTGTCTCTGCCTCCCTAACCTGTTCTTCCTCTCACCCATCCCTTCCTCCCACCCCAAGCCGCACCTCCATCTCCTACCTACTAACCTCATCCCACCTCCTTGACCTGTCCGTCTGCCCTGGACTGAACTATCCCCTCCCTACCTCCACACCTATACTCTCCTCTCCACCTATCTTCTTTTCTCTCCATCTTCGGTCCGCCTCCCCCTCTCTCCCTATTTATTCCAGTTCCCTCTCCCCATCCCCCCCTCTGATGAAGGGTCTAGGCCCAAAACAGCAGCTTTTGTGCTCCTGAGATGCTGCTTGGCCTGCTGTGTTCATCCAGCCTCACATTTTATTAACTTGGATTCTCCAGCATCTGCAGTTCCCATTATTACTGATACTATTTTAACCTCACTGCGAAGCCTGAAAAAGTGGTTGAGTCAGAAACTCTAGTAAGCATTTAACCATGATTTTTTTTTCTGAAGAAGGGTCTATGCCCAAAACATCAGCTTTCCTGCCCCTCTGATGCTGCTTGGCCTGCTGTGTTCATCCAGCTCTGCACCTTATTATCTAATGTTTAACCATGTTCACTTGTATTGCCTCTAAGGCTGTGGGCCAAGAACTGGAAAAGGAGATTAGAGTAGTCAGATTTTTGTTGACCAGCACAGACATGATGGGCAACTGCCTCCTTCTGGGCTGTAAGTATCCAAGAATCGATATTCTCTGAGCTGCTGCCGGTGGGTGTCGGACATGAGAGATGAGAGAGAGGGAAAAACAGAGTTAACGTTGCAGGTCCGGCAACACTTCCTGAGGGTTCTGAGGAAGGGTCACTGGACCCAAAACATTAACTCTGATTTTTTTTCCTTCACAGATGCTGCCACACCTGCTGAGCTTTTCCAGCAACTTCTGTTTTTGTTACTGACTTACAATATCTGCAGTTCTTTTGGTTTTTATTCACTACCTAGGAGGCCCTTTGACCTCTCTCTTCTTTTTTATGTCTTTAGAGAAACTATCACTTTCAGCAGTTAGCCCTCATAGTTTATCTTCTCTTGCTTTTGTATCTTTTTTGTCCTCCTTTGCTGGTTTATCCCAGTCTTCGGGCGATCACTGACTTTGGCCTTCCTATATGCTTTTTCTTTCAAAATATACTCTCCTTAACCTTCTTGGTTAGCTGTGGTTGATTTATCCAGCTCTTCAAATCTTTCCTCCTTACTGGGATGTTTTGATGCCTGCTTAAATCTCTGCTACTGTTTGCTCTACTGTCTTTCCTGGTAAACTATCTATGCATCAGTGATAATGGGAACTGCAGATGCTGGAGAATCCAAGATAATAAAGTGTGAAGCTGGATGAACACAGCAGGCCTTCATCAGAGAGGGGGATGGGGTGAGGGTTCTGGAATAAATAGGGAGAGAGGGGGAGGCGGACCGAAGATAGAGAGAAAAGAAGATAGGTGGAGAGGAGAGTATAGGTGTGGAGGTAGGGAGGGGATAGGTCAGTCCAGGGAAGACGGACAGGTCAAGGAGGTGGGATGAGGTTAGTAGGTAGGAGATGGAGGTGCGGCTTGGGGTGGGAGGAGGGGATGGGTGAGAGGAAGAACAGGTTAGGGAGGCAGAGACAGGCTGGACTGGTTTTGGGATGCAGTGGGTGGATGGGAAGATTACAAGAGAGTTGCAGTGGGAGAGACAGTGGCTTTCAAATGCACATTACCCTTTGAGTAAAAAATATCTCTGCAGCTCTCCTGTTACTGGCATGGAGTTGTGACAGGTAGGTCATGCCTGACAAATCTCATTACATTTTTTTGAAGGCATGACTGAAGTATTAAAAAGGGCAATATCTATTGATGTGTTCATGTGGGTTTCCAGAAGGCACTTGATAAAGTCCTCCATAAGAAACTTAGCTAAGGCAGATTCCCATGGAATTGGGACAAATTACTGATGTGGCTGGGAAATTGTTTGAGTGGCAGGTTACAGAAATCAGTAGGTGATCAAATTGGCAGGAAGTGACCAATCATGTCTCACAAGGATTACGGCTTCAATTATTCATACAGCTTATTCATTATTAACAGAAAAGAAAGCCATATATTCAATTTTGCTGGTGGCACAAAGTTAGGCAGCATTGTGGACAGTGTAGGTTGAGGTAAAAAGTTACAAAGGAGTATTGACAGACTAAGTGAATGGGCAAAACTATTGCAGATGGAGTTCAATATCAGCGAGTGTGAGATTATCCATTATGGACTGCAAAAAGACAGATCAGGGTATTTTCTAGGTGGTATGAAGTTAAATACAGTGGATATCCGAAGAGACTTGAGGGTAGAGGGGCACAGAGCTTTCAAATATCACAAACAGTTACAAGCATGCTGGTCCCTATATCTCGAGGGCTGGAGTACATGGATGCAGAAATTATTCTGCAATTATACAAAACCCAGGTAGGACTCCAGCTGGAGCTCTGTGGGCAGATCTGGGTACAACACCTTAGGAAGGTCAGATTGGTCTTAGAGGGAGGACAATGTAGTTTCACGAGAATGATACTTGGACTTCAGGGCTTATGTTATGAAGAATGATAATACGATTAAAGTCTGTTTTCTCAAGAATTTAGATGGTTAAGGGGTGATCTGATTGACATCTTCTAGATATTAACAGGGTAGATAAAGAGAAACTATTCCCACTGGTTGGGATTCCAGAACTAGGGGCATACCCAGAGAATTTGGGCCATATCTTTCAGGAGAGATGTTAGGAAGTGCTTGTACACACAAATGGTGGTAGAGGTTTGGAACTCTCTTCCACAGATGGCAGTGGATGCTCGATCGGTTGTTAATTTTAAGTCTGAGATGGATAATATTTTGTTAAGCAAATGTATTAAGATAAAGGCTTGGATTGTTTTCTTTAGAGCAGAGAAGGCAGAAGATGGACATGATTGAGGTGTATAGGATTATGAGGGGTATGGACAGGGTGAGTAGAGAGCAGCTGTTTCTGTTGGTTGGGGCATCAAGCATGATGGGGCAGAGTTTTAGGGTAAGGAGCAGGAGATTCAGAGGGGATTTGGCAAAATATGTTTTCACTCAGTAGCTGGTGGGAATTCGGAATGCACTGCCTGGGAAGGTAGTGGAGGCAAAATACATTACAACTCTTAAAAAAAATGCAAATATCATAACATTCAAGGTATGTGACAAGTGCAGGAAATTGGGTTCAGCTTGCATTTAGTGGTAATTATATCAGTGCAGATTCAATGGGCCAAATGGACAGTGTGACCCTATGACTTTATACGGGGCTAAAGGAAGGGATATGGAGTTAAGCCACAGATCAGCAATAATCTCATTGAATGGTGGAGCATGCTCAAGGGGCTGAATGGCCTACTCCTATTCCTACATTCATACCTGATGTCTGTGTCCCCTGCTTAATGAGCCAATTATTCAAATAAATGTCTTCCTCCATACTTTCTGTGCCCCTCTTAATCTTATACACTTCTCTTCAGTCCCTCCCTTGACCTTCGCTGCTTCAATCAAAACAACTCCAGCCTTTCCAATCTTTCCTTGTAGCTCAGGCCCTCCAGCTCAGGCAGTGTTCTGCTACGTCTCCTCTGCATCCTCTCTCATGCAATCGCATCCATCCCATAATGTAGTGATCAGAACTTTACTCCAGTTCTGACACAACCAGTGTTTTATACAATTCCAGCATAACCTCCTTGTTCCTAAGGCTAATCGAGGCAAATATTCCTTATGCCTTCTTATCCACCTTCCCTACCTGCTCTGCTACCTTCAAGATTTTGGGAATTGCATACCAAGGTCCTTCTGTACTTTCTATCTTCCCACCATTCACAGTGTAACCCCTAGCCTTGTTGGCCCTCTCCAAGTCAGAGGGATGGACCTTAGAGATAGACCTCAGAGTAAGGGACTTTACACTTTTCCAGTTTGAATTTCCTTTGCCACTGCGACTTTATGCTCGATCATCACCCGCTGCTTCCTACCTCTCAGCTAATTATAGATCCAGTGAGCCACTTTGCCATAGATCCCATGGGCTATTACTTGCTAAACGAACCTTCTTGAGAGATCTTATCAAAAGTTGTTTCAAAGTCCATGTAGACCACATCAAATACCTTTCCCTCATCAACATTCTTGGTTACCTCCTTAAGATGTTTAATCAAATTTGTCAAATATGACCTTCTCTGAACAAATCCTCACTGGCTATTCCTGATTAATCTGTGTCACTCCAAAGTGTCCCTCAGAATTGTTTGTAGTAACTTCTCCACCACCAAACTCTCCACTTTTTGTCCAATGGAAGCCTGAACAGTTCCCATCCATCAAACACCTCCACCATTCTGAGCTCATTCTGAGCTCATTCTGACTCCAAACAAATTGCTCTTGGGTGTAGTCACTTTGATGAATTAACAGCACAAATCCTCTTGAATGATTATGATGTGGTAGGCATCACAGAGACATGGTTGCAGGGAGCTCAGGACTGGCAGTTAAACATCCAAGGATTTACAACATATTGAAAAGACAGGGAGGTGGGCAGAGGGGGTGGGGTTGCCTTGTTAGTTAAGAATGAAATTAAATCTCGGGCACTGAATCACATAGGGTCAGAGGATGTGGACTCTGTGTGTGTGGAGTTGAGGAACCACAAAGGCAAAAAAAACTATAATGGAAGTTATGTACAGACCTCCTAACAGTGATCAGGACCAGGAGCACAAGATGCACCGAGAAATAGATAGGGCATGTCAGAAAGGCAAGATCACGGTGATCATGGGGGACTTCAATATGCAGGTGGACTGGGTGAATAATGTTGCCGGTGGATCCAAAGAAAGGGAATTCATGGAATGTTTGCAGGATGGCTTTTTGGAACAGCTTGTGATGGAGCCCACAAGGGACCAGGCTATTCTGGACTTAGTGCAATGTAATGAGCCAGACTTTATAAAAGACCTTAAAGTAAGGCAACACTTAGGAGGCAGCGATCATAATATGGTAGAGTTCAGTCTGCAGTTTGAAAGAGAGAAGGCAAAATCGGATGTAATGGTGTTACAGTTAAATAAAGATAATTACAGGGGCGTGAGAGAGGAATTGATGAAAATCGACTGGAAGCAGAGCCTAGCGGGAAGACAGTAGAGCAACAATGGCAGGAGTTTCTGGGCGTAATTGAGGACACAGTACAGAGGTTCATCCCAAAGAAAAGAAAGATTATCCAGGGTGGGATTAGACAGCCATGGCTGACAAAGGAAGTCAGGAAATATATCAAAGAAAAAGAGACAGCCTATAAAGTGGCCAAGAGCACTGGGAAATCAGAAGATTGGGAAGGCTACAAAAACAAACAGAGGATAACAAAGAGAGAAATAAGGAAGGAGAGGATCAAATATGAAGGTAGGCTAGCCAGTAATATTAGAAATGAGAGTAAAAGCTCCTTTCAATACATAAGAAACAAACGTGAGGCAAAAGTAGACATTGGGCCGCTCCAAATTGATACTGGAATGCTAGTGATGGGAGATAAGGAAATAGCTGAAGATCTTAATAAGTACTTTGTCAGTCTTCACAGTGGAAGACATGAGTAGTATGCCAACAATTAGGGAGAGCCGGGGGCAGAGTTGAGTACGATAGGCATTACAAAAGAGAAAGTGCTAGAAAAGCTAAAAGGTCTAAAAATTGATAAATCTCCTGGCCCCGATGGGCTACATCCTAGAGTTCTGAGGGAGGTGGCTGAGGAAATAGTGGAGGCTTTGGTCGTGATCTTTCAAAAGTCACTGGAGTCAGGGAAAGTCCCAGATGATTGGAAAATTGCTGTTGTAACCCCCTTGTTTAAGAAAGAATCAAGGCAAAAGATGGAAAATTATAGGCCGATTAGCCTAACCTCGGTAGTTGGTAAAATTCTAGAATCCATTGTCAAGGATGAGATTTCTAAATTCTTGTAAGTACAGGGCCGGATTAGAAAAAAATCAGCTTGGATTTAGTCAGGGGAGGTCGTGCCTGACAAACCTGTTACAATTCTTTGAAGAGGTAACAAGTAGGTTAGACCAGGGAAACCCAGTAGATGTATTCTATCTCAACTTCCAAAAGGCCTTTGATACGGTGCCTCACAGGAGGCTGCTGAGCAAGGTGAGGGCCCATGGTGTTCGAGGTGAGCTATTAGCTTGGATTGAGGATTGGCTGTCTGAGAGAAGGCAGAGAGTTGGGATAAAAGGCTCTTTTTCAGAATGGCAACCGGTGACGAGTGATGTCCTGCAGGGTTCAGTGTTAGGGCCGCAGCTGCTCACCTTATATATTAATGATCTGGATAAAGGGACTGGGGGCATTCTGGCGAAGTTTGCCGATGATTCAAAGATAGGTGGACAGGCAGGTAGTACTGAGGTGGTGGGGAAGCTGCAGAAAGATTTAGACAGTTGAGGAGAGTGGTCCAAGAAATGGCTGATGAAATTCAATGTGAGTAAATGTGAGGTTTTGCACTTTGGAAAAAAGAATACAGGCATGGACTATTTTCTAAACGGTGAGAAAATTCGCAAATCAGAAGTGCAAAGGGATCTGGGAGTGTTGGTCCAGGATTCTCTAAAGCTTAACTTGCAGGAAGAGTCCGTGATTAAGAAAGCGAATGTAATGTTGTTGTTTATCTGAAGAGGGTGGGAATATAAAAGCAGCGATGTGCTTCTGAGGCTTTATAAAGCTCTAGGCCCCATTTAGAACACTGTGTCCAATTTTGGGCCCCACACCTCAGGAAGGACATACTTGCCCTGGAGCGTGTCCAGCGGATGATTCCAGCGGATGATCCCTGGAATGGTAGGTTTAACGTACGATGAACGGCTAAGGATCCTGGGATTGTATTCATTAGAGTTTAGAAGGTTGAGGGGAGATAGAACATAGAACATAGACCATAGAACATAGAAAAGTACAGCACAGTACAGGCCCTTTGGCCCACGCTGTTGTGCCGTGGAATAATCCTAATCCAAAAATAAAATAACCTAACCTACATTCCCCTCAATTCACTGCTGTCCATGTGCATGTCCAGCAGTCGCTTAAATGTCACTAATGACTCCGCTTCCACGGCTACCACTGGTAAACTATTCCATGCGCTCACAACTCTCTGGGTGAAGAACCTCCCTCTGACGTCTCCTCTATACCTTCCTCCTAACACCTTAAAACTATGACCCCTCGTGGCAGTCAATCCTGCCCTGGGGAAAAGTCTCTGGCTATCGACTCTATCCATGTCTCTCATTACCTTGTACACCTCAATCAGGTAAATCAGATCTAATAGAAACTTACAAGATAATGTATGGCTTAGAAGGGGTGGACGCTGGGAAGTTGTTTCTATTAGGCAGGGAGACTAGGACCCGTGGGCACAGCCTTAAAATTGGAGGGGATAAATTTAAAACTGAAATGAGACGACATTCCTTCAGCCAGAGAGTGGTGGGCTTGTGGAATTCATTGCCACGGAGTGCAGTGGCGGCTGGGACGTTAGATGCCTTCAAGGCAGAGATTGACAAATTCTTGATCTCAGAAGGAATCAAGGGCTACGGGGAGAGTGCAGGGAATTGGAGTTGAAATGCCCATTGGCCATGATTTAAATGGCAGCATGGACCTGATGGGCTGAATGGCCTTACTTCCACTCCTATGTCTTATGGTCTTATGATGAGATTGTACGACAAACAGCGGGTGTGTTATCCAGGACCAGACCTGTGGACAGATTATGGAAACACGTGCCAATAATAGGGTTGTCGTGGTGGGTGGCTTTAACTTCCCCTTTATTGACTGGGGCTCACTTACTGCCAGGGGTCTGAATGGGAGCAGATTTTGTTTGGTGTGTCCAAAACGGTTTTCTGAAACAAAATGTAAATAGTCAAATTCGGGTATTGGGGCATAAGCCTGGACAAGTGATCAAAGTTTCAGTGAGGGAGCATTTTGGGAACAATGACCACAATTCCGTAAGTTTAAAGTTTCTTATGGACAAGAACAGTGCTTGTGTGAAATTACTACATTAGGGGAACGCTAACCACTACAATATCAGGCAAGAATTGGAGAATGATTTGGGGCAGCTTTTGAGGGCAAATCCACATCTGACCCATGGGAATCTTTTAAAAGCCAGTTGATTCAAGTTCAGGACCAAAGTGGTCCTGTGATAATGAAGGATAAGGATAGCAAGATTTGGGAACATTGGCTAACAAGAGAAATTGAAGGCTTAGTCAAAAAGAAAAAGGAGGCATACTTAAGATTTAGGAAACTGAAGTCAGGCTGAGTCCTCGAAGAACACGAAGATAGCAGGAAAGAACTCAAACAAAGAATTTGGAGTGCTAAAATGGGCTATGAAATGTCTTTGGCATACAGGGTTAGGACAAATCCCCAAGTGTTTTATACATAAATACGGAGCAAGAGGGTAGGAAAGGAAAGGATCAGTCCACTGAAGAACAAAGAGGAGAATTTATGAATGGAGCCGGAGGAAATGAATGGTGAAGAAATGGTTTACCAGGAAGTTGCCTGGTCAATGAGATTGGACAAACTTCATTTATTTTCACCTGAATGTTGAAAGGTGAAGGGTGACCTGATTGAAGCTTTCGAAATTGTTATAGAAACAATAGTCAGCATCTCATTGCCAGGGTAGAATTGTAAATTACTGGGGGACATAAGTTTAAGGTAAAAGTGGGTAAGTTTAAAGGAGATGTAAGAGGCAGGGTTTTTTTGGAACACAGAGGGTGGCAAGTACCTGGAATGTGCTGCCAGCCGGGATGATGGAGATGGATATAATAGCAACTTTTAACAGGCATCTTGCCAAAAACATGAATAGGCAGGGGAGAGAGGGAAAAGGGTTTTCAGTTGGGAAAAGCATCATGTTTTGGCACAAGCTTGATGGGCTGAAGGGTTTGTTGCTGTGCTATACCATTCTTTGTTCTTCAACTCCACTCAGCTGCTCCAAATAAAAGATGTTAATATGGTCACCTGCATCAGTCCCAGCTTTACTGGCCTTTTTGTGAACATTCATATTTTCAGTCCTACTCAGGACCCCACCCTCGTCTCCCTTCTCAGTAAATTGGTGAATGCCCCGTGCACTCGCCATGAGCTGGAAATGTCATTGCCTGTGCTTCCGGTTTCTCTCTTTACCTCCCGGTCATCTACTCTATTCCTCTGACTTCAGTTCTGAAGAAGTCATATCGGACCCAAAAAGTTAATTCTCTTTCTCTCTTCACAGCTGAGTTTCTCCAGCACTCTGCTCTTCCTTGACCTCTTTGTTTCTACTTCGGGGGATATGCAGACCACGAACTATGGATGTGAGTTTGCTCGCTGAGCTGGAAGGTTAGTTTTCAGATGTTTCGTCACCATTCTAGGTAACATCATCAGTGAGCCTCCGACGAAGCGCTGGTGTTATGTCCCGCTTTCTATTTATCTGGTTAGGTTTCCTTGGGTTGGTGATGTCATTTCCTGTTCTTTTTCTCAGAGGATGGTAGATTGGCTCCAAATCAATGTGTTTGTTGATGGCGTTCCGGTTGGAATGCCATGCTTCTAGGAATTCTCGTGCATGTCTCTGTTTGGCTTGTCCTAGGATGGATGTGTTGTCCCAATCAAAGTGGTGTCCTTCCTTATCTGTATGTAAGGATGCGAGTGATAGTGGGTCATGTTGTTTTGTGGCTAGTTGATGTTCATGTATCTTGGTGGCTAGCTTCCTGCCAGTTTGTCCAATGTAGTGTGTGTCACAGTTCTTGCAAGGTATTTTGTAGATGACGTTCGTTTTATTTGTTGTCTGTATAGGGTCTTTTAAGTTCATTAGTTGCTGTTTTAGTGTGTTGGTGGGTTTGTGAGCTACCCTGATGCCAAGAGGTCCGAGTAGTCTCGTAGTCATTTCGGAAATGTCTTTGATGTATGGGAGAGTGGTTATGGTTTCTGGGCCCGTTTTGTCTGTTTGTTTGGGTTTGTTGCTGAGAAATCGGCGGACTGTGTTCATCGGGTACCCATTCTTTTTGAATACGCTGTATAGGTGATTTTCCTCTGCTCTGTGTAGTTCCTCTGTGCTGCAGTGTGTGGTGGCTCATTGGAATAATGTTCTAATGCAGCTTCGTTTGTGGGTGTTGGGATGGTTGCTCCTGTAGTTCAGTATTTGGTCCGTATGTGTTGTTTTCTTGTAGACGCTGGTTTGAAGTTCCCCATTGGCTGTTCGCTCTACTGTGACATCTAGGAATGGCAGTTTGTTATTGCTTTCCTCCTCTTTTGTGAATGTTATGCCAGTAAGGGTATTATTGATGGTCTTGAAGGTTTCCTCTAATTTGTTTTGTTTAGTGATGACAAAGGTGTCATCCACATAGCGGACCCAAAGTTTGGGTTGGATGATTGGCAGAGCTGTTTGTTCGAGTCTCTGCATTACTGCCTCTGCTAAGAACCCTGATATCGGAGATCCCATGGGTGTACCGTTGGTTTGTCTGTAGGTTTTGTTATTGATGTTATGCATAACAATGTTATTGTAACGCAGAGACTCGAACAAACAGCTCTGCCAATCATCCAACCCAAACTTTGGGTCCTCTATGTGGATGACACCTTTGTCATCACTAAACAAAACAAATTAGAGGAAACCTTCAAGACCATCAATAATACCCTTACTGGCATAACATTCACAAAAGAGGAGGAAAACAGCAACAAACTGCCATTCCTAGATGTCACAGTAGAGCGAACAGTCAATGGGGAACTTCAAACCAGCGTCTACAGGAAAACAACACATACGGACCAAATACTGAACTACAGGAGCAACCATCCCAACACTCACAAACGAAACTGCATTAGAACATTATTCCAACGAGCCACCACATACTGCAGCACAGAGGAACTACGCAGAGCAGAGGAAAATCGCCTATACAGCGTATTCAAAAAGAATGGGTACCCAATGAACACAGTCCGCCGATTTCTCAGCAACAAACCCAAACAAACAGACAAAACGGGCTCAGAAACCATAACCACTCTCCCCTACATCAAAGACATTTCCGAAATGACTGCCAGACTACTCGGACCTCTTGGCATCAGGGTAGCCCACAAACCCACCAACACACTAAAACAGCAGCTAATGAACTTAAAAGACCCTATACAGACAACAAATAAAACGAACGTCAGCTACAAAATACCTTGCAAGAACTGTGACAAACACTACATTGGACAAACTGGCAGAAAGCTAGCCACCAAGATACATGAACATCAACTAGCCACAAAACGACATGACCCACTATCACTCGTATCCTTACATACAGATGAGGAAGGACACCACTTTGATGGGGACAACACATAAACAGAGACACGCACGAGAATTCCTAGAAGCATGGCATTCCAACCGGAATTCCATCAACAAACACATTGATTTGGAGCCAATCTACCATCCCCTGAGAAAAAGAACAGGAAATGACATCACCAACCCAAGGAAACCTAACCAGATAAATAGAAAGCGGGACATAACACCAGCGCTTCGTCGGAGGCTCACTGATGATGTTATCTAGAATGGTGACGAAACGTCTGAAAACTAACCTTCCAGCTCAGCGAGCAAACTCACATCCAGAACCTCAACCTGAGCTACAAATCTTCTCAAAACTCGCTACCACTAATTATCTTTACAAAACTACCAACATCCACAGCTAGTTCCACTGCACTTCTCCATCACTGAATCAGTACTATAGAAATCTTACAGTGCAGATGGAACCGATCATGTGAGCACTGGCTCTTCAAATCAGCAGCATTCCTTATTGTTAATCTTCTGCTTTTTCTGTTACGTTCTGTCACTTAACTATTTCCTTGCATCTGACCTGATGATGTAAACTTCCACGATCATGCTTCTGGCATGTTATCATTTTGCCACCACCAGGTGCACCTTCCCAGTACGGCCAATGGTTCCACCAACATGCCCAGTCTATTTCACACACTCCTACCCCTTGCAACCGCAAACCCATTCCTCTCTTCTCTCCCTTTTCAGCAATCTGGAAGGACATTTTCCTGCATTACTCTTTGCTCTGTTCCTCAGTCTCTCCTTCTCCCTCCCAGACACACCTTTCTCTGCAAAGGGAACAGATGGAAAACATATTCTTTCATTTGCTCTTATCTCCCCAAGCAATTCTTCAAAATGAAACAGTGATTTATTTGTCTTACTTGCAACCTAGTCATTTTTTAAAAATTCAGTCGCGGGACACGGGCATTGTTGGCCAGGGAAGCAGTTATTGCCTGTGCCTGATTACCCTTGAGAAGGTGGGAGCAAACTGCATTCTTGAATCATTGCAGCCCATTTAGCGTTGGCAGATCAACAATGCTGTTCAGGAATTTGACCCAGCAACGCTGAAGGAGTGGTGACATAATTTCAAGTCAGGATAGTGAGTGTCTCAGAGGGGAAGAGATAATAAAGTGTGGAGCTGGATGAACACAGCAGGCCAAGCAGCATCTCAGGAGCACGAAAGCTGACATTTCAGGCCCAGATCCTTCATCAGAAAAGGGGGATGGGGAGGGGATTCTGAAATAAGTAGGGAGAGAGGGGGAGGCGGATCGAAGATGGATAGTAGGAGAGAGACCCCCTGAGGTTTGTCCGGAGGGAGGAGGGTGACTTCTTCAGGTTAGGTATCCCTGAAAGAGGCTCCGCAGTGAGGTTAAAATTGTATCAGAGATAATGGGAACTGCAGATGCTGGAGAATCCGAGACAACAAAATGTGGAGCTGGATGGACGCAGCAGGTCAAGCAGCATCTTAGGAGCACAAAAGCTGATGTTTCGGGCCTAGACCCTTCATCAGAGAGGGGGGAAGGGGAGAAGGTTCTTGGAGTGATGGATCACTCTGTCAAATCCTGGAATTCCCTCCCTAAGGGCATTATGAGTCCACCTACAGCACATGGGCTGCTGCAGTTCAAGAAGGAAGTTCACCACCAACTTCTCAAGGGGCAGCTGGGGCAGGACAGGCAGTAAATGCTGGGCCCAGCCAGTGATGTCCATATGACACAAGTGAATTACTAAAAAATTTTAAAACTGCTTCGACACTCTCTCAAATGTATTCACATATTTCCTACGATCTGTCAACCATAACTGTGTGTAATCCTCCAGCTGAGGTCTAACAAAAGTCTTGTACAAGTTCCACATCACCTCCCTGCTCCTGTGGTCTATACCCTGATTAACAAAGCTCAGGACATGATATGCTTTCCCAATTCTCTTGCTGTCTGACCTGCCCCTTCAATGATCTGAACACATGTAGAGCCAGGGCCCTCTTCCTCTGCACTCCCCTTTTAAATGTTACTCCTAATTTATGTCGTTATTTAATGTGTTTCTGACCAAAATTCACAAGTTTTCACTTGTCTGCGTTAGACCGCATCTGCCACCTTTCCATCCACTCTTTGGAATTCTACATTGGCCGGCTGATGGTTTACAATTGTTCCAAAATTTGTGTCATCTGCAAACTTTAAAATTGCACAATCCCACTGCACACCAAATTGATGACAAATTTAGCAAAGTAATAGACAAAAGACAGTTTCAGAGATTGTAGGAACTGCAGATGCTGGAGAATCTGGGATAACAAGGTGTAGAGCTGGATGAGCACAGCAGGCCAAGCAGCATCAGAGGAGCACAATGGACTTTCCCCAAGTCTCTTGCTACCTGTTCTGCCACTTCAATGATACAAAAACATATACAGCCAGGTCCCTCTGCCTCTGCAGTCCTGAAGAAGGGTCTAGGCCTGAAACATCAGCTTTCCTGCTCTTCTGATGCTGCTTGGCCTGCTGTGCTCTTCCAGCTCTACACCTTGTTATCTCAGACAAAAGAGTGTCCATGCTTGGCACAGCCGCTGAGGCTGAGTTTGTACCTCTGTTTGCCTGTTACATTCAGCCATTTTCTTGGCCATTTCCAGCTCAAACTCTGACCTCGCTTGTTCCAACAATTGCTGCAGTGAGCTCACTTGTTCCCTCACAGTCTGCAATTCCGCACAAAGTTCTTTTTTTTCCTTTGCAAGGGATGCCAGCTGCTCCTTGCTGTCCCGTGTGCTCTCCAGCTGGCAGACTGCATCGTCCTCTTGTTGCTTTGTCAACCTGACAATCTCTCCCTCCAGTTCAACCTTCTCAGACGACAGCTCTACCAGCTGTGCTTGTAAGTGCTTCACCTTATCCTGGGCCCTCTCCATCCCACCTTGAGACTTGTCACTAGTCAGCTCAACTTTTGCAGTATTGTCCCTCAGGTACAGCAGGTTCTCCTCAAGAATAGAAACTGTCTTTCTCAGGTCGTCCTTCTGTTGCACCAGTGCTTCCCTCTCAGCTTCAATGGTCTTGATTCTTCCCAGCATTTCTTGAACCTGGAGCCTACGACCATTCTCCAGCTCTTCCATTTGCTTCTTAACCCTGGTGACCTCCTGATCAGATTGCTCAAGAGCAGAAAGGGCTGCGCTCAGCTCTCTCTGTGCAGTTGTTCTCTCTTTGCAGACCTCGTGCAAACGCTGTTTCAGTTCAGCACTTTCAGGTTGTACCACCACAGTTTCTGTGTGATTTCTTGCAGATGTTGCCAACTCCACCTTCATCTCTGCCTCATGAGCTACGTGTCGATCTTTCGATTCTGTTGTTTGGTTTTCTGTGCTTGATTGCTTTGCCATTAACATATGGAGCTGGTCCACAGTTTCCTCCAGTTTCTGTTTGGTTTCTAACTTCTCTGCATTTGAAGCTTCTAATTTCTGATTAATCTCCTCCAATTTGTCCTTCAAAACATTTAGATCTTCCCTTTCCCTTGTGGCAATGTTTGTGTTCTCCTTTTTCACCATGGCCTGATGGTGTTCCAACTTCAAGGCTATGACGTTTTCCAAACTTGCAGTCTCTTCCTGTGTGGATTCATTCCTTTGCAGCTCTTGATTGACTAACTCATTTTGGCCTTCCCTCAGGTTTTCTTCAGGATTCCCATTGTCGATTGCCAGCTTTAACTGCCCGCCATTAGGAGAGAGAAAAACAGCACCACTCTGTTGAAGCAGCTGTTTCTCAGGAGTTTGGAGTTTGCTGATCTCTGACTGAAGTGAGATGAGAGACATTTTTAATCCTTTGACTTCCTGTTGGCTTGCTTTGTACTTTTCTTCAAGTGAATTGTTCTCAGATGCCATGTTTTGCAGCTTTATCTGTAGCTCTTTCATCTCATCCAACTGATGCCAATTTTCCAAATTGGTCTTACTCTGAAATTGAACCAGAATTGGCTTTTTGTTTCTCAGTTCCTCCTTTGCTGTTTTGAGCCTTTCGTCAGTATCTTCTTTCAATCCATCATCTTCCTTTTGATGTTCACCGAGCGTACACTTCAGTTTCTCCAACTCTGGCTCGTGGATCTGCTGGGCTGCTACTATCTTTTCGACCTGCTCCTTTCTCAGTAACATATTCTCGTGGTCTTTCTCAACCATGGCTTGTTTCAGTTCATCTAGAATCTTATCCATTTCCTCAACTGTTTCATTCAGGAAGTTATTACTGTCCTCCAGCTGCTCCAACTTGTTTGATTGTTCCTCAATATTCTTCAGCAATTCCTTCAAGTTTGAGATCTCTTGCTGAAGTTTGGAGGATTCCTCCTCATGGGTCTTCTCTCTCTCTTTGAGTAGAAAGTTTAGTTGCTCAATGACATCCTCTTTCTCAGTTAGATCTATGCTGAGTTTCTCTAGGAGAGATCGCTGTTCTGATATAACTTCGAGTTCAGTCTCTCTCTTCTCATCTGTTGTTAAGGTGGATACAAGTTCCTGAGATCTCTGAACAGCAACTCGGCTGCTCCCTCTGGGCACTTCTGATCCATTAGGCTTTTGCTTCAGGTTGCTCACCAATCCTATGCTCTGTTCTTCATGCTGGTGCACCTGCTCATCATGTTGAGATTGGAGTTGTTGACATGGGTTTGACCTGGAACCATTACCATACACATCCAGATTTGGTTCTTGGTTTCCTAGCAGATCACTGAGACCCTTTGAAGCACTGTGTGTTGCCGATGCTCCTGATGGTATCCTTGGTGCTTCAGATTTCATGGAACTCTGCATCCTTCCGATAGCCACTGGTTTCTCATGCTCAGGTTCCTTTCCTAGCCAGTAATTTGGCTTCTTGTACAGCCCCTGAATGTGAAGCCAATATCATCAATGTTAAATATCAGATGTTAAGCAATTATCATAGAACATTCCTTTCTCCACCTCCATTAACATGGAAGGTGGAAAATGATCAATAAGATGAAATGGATTCGACAAGAAGGTCACGGACAGTATTTTTATTGATAAAGTAAGCACTTATTTTGAATTAAAACCATGCTGCAAGAGTTATGATGCAGTGTAGAGGAAGACTTACTCTGTATCTAACGCCCTGCTATCCCTGTCCTGCAGTGATGAAAAGTCATTCTAGAGTCGAAACATTAACTTGCTTTCTCCCCATGGATGCTGGCTGACCTGCTGTGATCTCCTGCATTTTTTTATTTCTGTCCCTGTCCTGGGAGTGGTTGATGGGGAACAGTGTAGAGGGAGCTTTAC
The DNA here is from genome assembly GCF_030684315.1 of Stegostoma tigrinum. NCBI lineage: Eukaryota > Metazoa > Chordata > Chondrichthyes > Orectolobiformes > Stegostomatidae > Stegostoma > Stegostoma tigrinum. Next base: position 104,522,049 of record NC_081360.1, read on the forward strand.
TCTGTATCTAACCCTGTGCTGTCCCTGTGCTGCAAGTCTTTGGTTGGGGGAAAGTGAAGGGAGAGCTTTACTCTGTATGTTACCCTGTGCTATCCCTGCCCTGGGAGTGTTTGATGGGGACAATGTAGAGGGGGATTTACTCTGTATCTAACCCCGTGCAGTCCCTGTCCTAGGAGTGTTTGATGAGGACAGTGTAGAGGGAGCTTTACTCTGTATCTAACCCCGTGTTGTCTCTGTCCCTGGGAGTGTTTGACGAGGTCAGTGTAGAGGGAGCTTTACTCCATACCCAACCCTGGCAGTGATTGAGGGGGTAGCGTCAATGGAGTTTATTGTATATCTGCCTTGGTGTTCTGCCCAAAACTAAAGACCAGAAATGGCAATGTTTGCTTTTCCCAGAATCTCAGAAACAAAATAAAATTAATTCATTGGTACCACTTTGAAGATGTTCTTTGCCTTAAACAGGCTTTTGAATGGAATTCTAGTTGTTGTTGTCCTCCTGGGAATCTTATATTCACTGTAATCAACAGAAGAGTAGGGGGTTTGATTAATGATAATGATAATTAAATGTTCAATTTTACTTATACAAATAGCTTAACTCATTTGGCTGTTACTGTAAAATATTAGTATTAATATTTTAAAAATTAGTATCCACAGATATTTACCCACTCTCCTCCACCTCCAAAACTCAGTAGCAGTAATGTGTACTATCTACAAGACTCACTGCAGAAATTCATCAAAGTTCCATTGGGCAACGCCTTCCAAATGCATGATCACCTCCATCCAGAAGGATAAGGGCAGAGATACATGGGAACATCACAACCTGCGAGTTCTCCTCCAAGCCATTCACCATTTGGACTTGGAAAAATATCTGCTCTGAGGAAAGGTCACCGGATCCGAAATGTTAACTCTGTTTTCTCTTTGTTTCTGCTGGAAAAATATCGCTGTCCCTTTGGTGTTGCTGGGTCAGAATCCTTGCAGTAAGTGTGAGTCAGCAGAGAGAGGGTGTAGCATTGATCCTCGCTGGGTGGAGAAGGTAACTGACCTTCTTCTGGCATTGCTGGCTGTTCCTTTGTTCCTTGAATTGACATTGACTATGCTGGCAATCTCAACTATGCTGCCAGGGTCTCGAGGTCTCTTCGGCTTGGCCTCCCCGGAGCTCCCCACCCACCTGGATCTCAAGGGCCTTAACACAGAATCAGCATACATTTCCTCCTTCTCCAATATCTTTGAAACAACTGTGCGGTGGTGAACAGGTCAGCCCCAGCATGTCAGTTCTTATCTGGGTGCAGGGCAGTATTTTAAAGATGCTGCAGGATGCCAGCTTTTTCAGCACATGCTCAGTAAGTGGTAACTACTCCTGGGAATGAGAGGTGGTAGAACGGGTCGAGAATTGGGCAAGGCCAGGGCAACAGGAGTACTATAGGTTGTTAATGAGGCAATGTTTAGGGGATGCAGTTACTGGAATAGAAAGTGAAAACCTCAGGCTAATGTTCTGAGTTAGTTGGTTAAAATCACATAGTTTATTAAGTCTGAATTCAAAATATTTATCAAAAAAGCCCATGGTGACTATGAAATCATTGTTGATTATTGCAAAAAACCATTTGATTCACTTGAGGGAAGGAAACAGCCACCTTTACCCGATCTGGCCTACACGTGACTCCAGGCCCACAGCAATGTGAGACTGTACTCTTAACTGCACACTGGGCAACTAGGGATGGGCAATACATACTGGTCTAGTCAGTGTCACCCACTTCCCATAAAAAGTTTGGTAAGATGCAACGAGAGATCTTCTTTGGCTTCACAGAGAGAAACCCTCCTTAAAGCTAGTTGTTATTGTTACTCTTACAGAGTAACACAGAGCCAGTGCACTGCCCAGAGTAACACAGAGCCAGTGCACCGCCCAGAGTAACACAGAGCCAGTGCACCGCCCAGAGTAACACAGAGCCAGTGCACTGCCCAGAGTAACACAGAGCCAGTGCACCGCCCAGAGTAACACAGAGCCAGTGCACCGCCCAGAGTAACACAGAGCCAGTGCACTGCCCAGAGTAACACAGAGCCAGTGCACCGCCCAGAGTAACACAGAGCCAGTGCACTGCCCAGAGTAACACAGAGCCAGTGCACCGCCCAGAGTAACACAGAGCCAGTGCACTGCCCAGAGTAACACAGAGCCAGTGCACCGCCCAGAGTAACACAGAGCCAGTGCACCGCCCAGAGTAACACAGAGCCAGTGCACTGCCCAGAGTAACACAGAGCCAGTGCACCGCCCAGAGTAACACAGAGCCAGTGCACCGCCCAGAGTAACACAGAGCCAGTGCACTGCCCAGAGTAACACAGAGCCAGTGCACCGCCCAGAGTAACACAGAGCCAGTGCACCGCCCAGAGTAACACAGAGTCAGTGCACTGCCCAGAGTAACACAGAGCCAGTGCACCGCCCAGAGTAACACAGAGCCAGTGCACTGCCCAGAGTAACACAGAGCCAGTGCACCGCCCAGAGTAACACAGAGCCAGTGCACTGCCCAGAGTAACACAGAGCCAGTGCACCGCCCAGAGTAACACAGAGTCAGTGCACTGCCCAGAGTAACACAGAGCCAGTGCACTGCCCAGAGTAACACAGAGCCAGTGCACCGCCCAGAGTAACACAGAGCCAGTGCACTGCCCAGAGTAACACAGAGCCAGTGCACCGCCCAGAGTAACACAGAGCCAGTGCACTGCCCAGAGTAACACAGAGCCAGTGCACCGCCCAGAGTAACACAGAGCCAGCGCACCGCTCAGAGTAACACAGAGCCAGTGCACTGCCCAGAGTAACACAGAGCCAGTGCACCGCCCAGAGTAACACAGAGCCAGTGCACTGCCCAGAGTAACACAGAGCCAGTGCACTGCCCAGAGTAACACAGAGCCAGTGCACCGCCCAGAGTAACACAGAGCCAGCGCACCGCTCAGAGTAACACAGAGCCAGTGAACCACTCAGAGTAACACAGAGCCAGCGCACCGCTCAGAGTAACACAGAGCCAGTGAACCACTCAGAGTAACACAGAGCCAGCGCACCGCTCAGAGTAACACAGAGCCAGCGAACCACTCAGAGTAACACAGAGCCAGTGAACCACTCAGAGTAACACAGGATTTGTGGTGGGTTCAAATTTACCTATAGTGAATAACCAATACCGAGGAGTGAGTTACAGATTGAGATCTATTCGAGGGGTTCGGAGTGCTTTGTATACGTAAAATAACAGATACTCAGGAGTGACTCACTTACAAACTGGAATCTTAGCAACAGGTACGGCTGATTATATGTTTGAGTGCGAGCAGCAGCGGAGGCAAGACGGACCCGGAAGACTGCAGCTAAGGTAAAGCAGTTTATTTTTAAAATTACTTACCGGTAGCGGGCAGCGGTGTTTTTTTTTCCTCTTTCAGAGAAGGAGCGGGAGCATCAGAGGAAGTGACGAGGACCAGAGGGGCAGCCGGGAAGGAAAGCAGTGACCATATATATCAGCAAGGCGGCTAAACCCGAGACTCTACAACTGTAGTGTCTCCCACCTGCCCTCCTCCTCTAACCTAGTTAATAAGGTAAGGTTCATTCTAAACTTTCTCTATTGAACATAAGTTTGTTATTAATTTGTTATTATTACTTGAAGTGAGCTTTCTGCTTTAGTATTGAGTGGGTGTTCAGATAAGTGGGGTATGGATGCTAGGGCAGTTGCTTGCTCCTCCTGCAAAATGTGGCAGTTGGGAGATGTGGCACACGTCTCCGCTGGCTACATCTGCGGGAAGTGCACCCAGCTACAGCTCCTTGAAAACCGTGTTAGGGAAATGGAGCTGGAGCTGGATGAACTACGGATCATTCGGGAGGCAGAGGGGGTAATTGAGAGGAGTTATCGGGAGTTGGTCACTCCTAAGGCTCAGGACGAGGATAGATGGGTTACAGTTAGGGGGAGGAAAGGGGACAGACAGACAGTGCAGAGATCCCCTGTGGGCATTCCCCTCAGCAATAAGTATACCGTTTTGGATACTGCTGGGGGGGTTGACCTACCAGAGGAAAGCCATAGTAGTCAGTTCTCTCGCACTGAGCCTGACACTGTGGCAAAGAAGGGAAGGGGGCAGAATAGAAAAGTACTCGTGGTAGGGGACTCGATAGTTAGGGGAATCGACAGGAGATTTTGTGGGCAAGATCGGGATTCCCGGAAGGTATGTTGCCTCCCTGGTGCCAGGGTCCGGGACGTCTCCGATCGGGTGTATAAAGTTCTGAAAGGGGAGGGTGAACAGCCAGAAATCGTGTTACATATTGGCACAAATGATATAGCCAGAAATAGGTTTGAGGATATAAAAAGTGATTTCAGGGAGTTAGGATGGAAGCTGCAGAGCAGGACGAACAGAGTAGTGTTCTCTGGTTTACTACCGGTGCCACGAGATAGCGAGGTGAGGAACAGGGAGCGGGCGCAGCTGAACACGTGGCTACGCAGCTGGTGTAGGAGGGAGGGCTTCAGATATGTTGATAATTGGGATGCCTTCTGGGGAAGGTGGGACCTGTACAAGAAGGACAGGTTGCATCTGAACTGGAAGGGGACCAATGTCCTGGGTGGAAGGTTTGCTCGAGTAGTTCGAGAGGGTTTAAACTAGTATGGCAGGGGGGTGGGAACCTGAGCTGTATACCAGAGGTGAGCGTTGATGCAGGTGAGGCAGTAGCAAAAGGTAGACCAGCTAGTGGGAAGGATTTTCCTGGGAAGGAACCAAGGGATCGGTTAAAGTGTGTTTGCTTTAATGCAAGGAGTATCAGGAATAAAAGTGATGAACTTAGAGCATGGATCAGTACCTGGTGCTATGATGTTGTGGCCATAACAGAGACATGGGTTTCTCATGGGCAGGAATGGTTGCTGGATGTTCCAGGGTTTAGAACATTTAAAAAGAATAGGGAGGGGGGAAAAAGAGGAGGGGGTGTAGCACTACTAATCAGAGAGGGTATCACAGCTACAGAAGCTTCCATTGTCGAGGAAGATCTGCCTACTGAGTCAGTATGGGTGGAAATTAGGAACAGCAAGGGAGTAGTCACCTCGTTAGGGGTTTACTACAGGCCCCCCAATAGCAGCAGGGAGATTGTAGAAAGCATAGGTCGACAGATTTTGGAAAAGTGTGGACGCAGTAGGGTTGTTGTAATGGGTGACTTTAACTTTCCTAATATTGATTGGAACCTCCTTCGAGCAGAAGATTTGAATGGAGCTGTTTTTGTAAGGTGTGTTCAGGAGGGTTTCCTAACGCAGTACGTTGACAGGCCGACGAGGGGAGAGGCCATTCTAGACTTGGTGCTCGGAAACGAGCCGGGGCAGGTATCAGATCTTGTGGTGGGAGAGCATTTTGGTGATAGTGACCATAACACTCTCTCATTCTACATAGCTATGGAGAAGGAGAGGATTAGGCAGAATGGGAGGATATTTAATTGGGGAAGAGGAAACTATGATGCGATTAGACACGAGTTAGGAAGCATGGACTGGGAGCAGTTGTTCCATGGTAAGGGAACTATAGACATGTGGAGATGGTTTAAGGAACAGTTGTTGGGAGTGATGAGTAAATATGTCCCTCTGAGACAGGCAAGAAGGGGTAAGATAAAGGAACCTTGGATGACGAGAGCGGTGGAGCTTCTAGTGAAAAGGAAGAAGGTAGCTTACATAAGGTGGAGGAAGCTAGGGTCAAGTTCAGCTAGAGAGGATTACATGCAGGCAAGGAAGGAGCTCAAAAATGGTCTGAGGAGAGCCAGGAGGGGGCACGAGAAAGGCTTGGCAGAAGGAATCCGGGAAAACACAAAGGCATTTTACACTTACGTGAGGAATAAGAGAATGGTCAAAGAAAGAGTAGGGCCGATCAGGGATAGCATAGGGAACTTGTGTGTGGAGCCTGAGGAGGTAGGGGAAGCCCTAAATGAGTTTTTTGCTTCTGTCTTTACGAAAGAATCGAACTGTGTAGTGAATGAAACCTTTGAAGAGCAGGTGTGCATGCTGGAATGGATAGAGATAGAGGAAGCTGATGTACTGAAAATTTTGTCAAACATTAAGATTGACAAGTCGCCAGGCCCGGATCAGATTTGTCCTCGGCTGCTTTGGGAAGCGAGAAATGCAATTGCTTCGCCACTTGCGAAGATCTTTGCATCCTCGCTCTCCACTGGAGTCGTACCTGAGGACTGGAGAGAGGCAAATGTAATTCCTCTCTTCAAGAAAGGAAATAGGGAAATCCCCGGCAATTACAGACCGGTAAGTCTCACGTCTGTCGTCTGCAAGGTGTTAGAAAGGATTCTGAGGGATAAGATTTATGACCATCTGGAAGAGCATGGCTTGATCAAATACAGTCAACACGGCTTTGTGAGGGGTAGGTCATGCCTTACAAACCTTATCGAGTTTTTTGAGGATGTGACTAGTAAGGTTGATGAGGGTCGAGCTGTGGATGTGGTGTATATGGACTTCAGTAAGGCATTTGATAAGGTTCCCCATGGAAGGCTCATTCAGAAGGTCAGGAGGAATGGGATACAGGGGAACTTAGCTGCTTGGATACAGAATTGGCTGGCCAACAGAAGACAGCGTGTGGTAGTAGAAGGAAAATATTCTGCCTGGAAGTCAGTGGTGAGTGGGGTTCCACAGGGCTCTGTCCTTGGGCCTCTACTGTTTGTAATTTTTATTAATGACTTGGACGAGGGAATTGAAGGATGGGTCAGCAAGTTTGCAGACGACACAAAGGTCGGAGGTGTCGTTGACAGTGTAGAGGGCTGTTGTAGGCTGCAGCGGGACATTGACAGGATGCAGAGATGGGCTGAGAGGTGGCAGATGGAGTTCAACCTGGATAAATGCGAGGTGATGCATTTTGGAAGGTCGAATTTGAAAGCTGAGTACAGGATTAAGGATAGGATTCTTGGCAGCGTGGAGGAACAGAGGGATCTTGGTGTGCAGATACATAGATCCCTTAAAATGGCCACCCAAGTGGACAGGGTTGTTAAGAAAGCATATGGTGTTTTGGCTTTCATTAACAGGGGGATTGAGTTTAAGAGTCGTGAGATCTTGTTGCAGCTCTATAAAACTTTGGTTAGACCGCACTTGGAATACTGCGTCCAGTTCTGGGCGCCTTATTATAGGAAAGATGTGGATGCTTTGGAGAGGGTTCAGAGGAGGTTTACCAGGATGCTGCCTGGACTGGAGGGCTTATCTTATGAAGAGAGGTTGACTGAGCTCGGTCTCTTTTCATTGGAGAAAAGGAGGAGGAGAGGGGACCTAATTGAGGTATACAAGATAATGAGAGGCATAGATAGAGTCGATAGCCAGAGACTATTTCCCAGGGCAGAAATGGCTAGCACGAGGGGTCATAGTTTTAAGCTGGTTGGTGGAAAGTATAGAGGGGATGTCAGAGGCAGGTTCTTTACGCAGAGAGTTGTGAGAGCATGGAATGCGTTGCCAGCAGCAGTTGTGGAAGCAAGGTCATTGGGGTCATTTAAGAGACTGCTGGACATGCATATGGTCACAGAAATTTGAGGGTGCATCCATGAGGATCAATGGTCGGCACAACATTGTGGGCTGAAGGGCCTGTTCTGTGCTGTACTGTTCTATGTTCTATGTTCTATGAATAAAAGATCCCTGGGAGTGAGTCAGAGGCTGGAATGGAATTGAAGGGTCTAGTGAATAGGATTGTAAACAGAGTAACAGACAGCCAGAGAAAGCATTCTTTTGTGAATTATATCTTGTTTTTCCTGCTCCTTTCACAAGGCTGTCAATTTCCCTTTTCGCTCATGATTAAATGAGGTCAGCAGACTCACCAAATGGTTTTGTTTCCGTTTTACAAGACAACAGATGGTTTCCTTATAACGCTACCGAAAGGACACTTCAACCCAGTGAGAGTCAGTGTGTGTGTGGGACTGTACCCCAGTGAGAGTCAGTGTGTGTGGGACTGTACCCCAGTGAGAGTCAGTGTGTGTGGGACTGTACCCCAGTGAGAGTCAGCGTGTGTGAAAGTGTACCCCAGTGAGAGTCAGTGTGTGTGGGAGTGTACCCCAGTGAGAGTCAGTGTGTGTGGGACTGTACCCGGTGAAAGTCTGTGTGTGTGGGACTGTACCCCAGTGAGGGTCAGTGTGTGTGGGACTGTACCCCAGTGAGAGTAGGTGTGTGTGGGACTGTACCCCAGTGAGAGTCAGTGTGTGTGGGAGTGTACTCCAGTGAGAGTCAGTGTGTGTGGGACTGTACCCCAGTGAGAGTCAGTGTGTGTGGGAGTGTACTCCAGTGAGAGTCAGTGTGTGTGGGACTGTACCCCAGTGAGAGTCAGTGTGTGTGGGACTGTACCCCAGTGAGAGTCAGTGTGTGTGGGAGTGTACCCCAGTGAGAGTCAGTGTGTGTGGGAGTGTACCCCAGTGAGAGTCAGTGTGTGTGGGACTGTACCCGGTGAAAGTCTGTGTGTGTGGGACTGTACCCCAGTGAGGGTCAGTGTGTGTGGGACTGTACCCCAGTGAGAGTCAGTGTGTGTGGGACTGTACCCCAGTGAGAGTCAGTGTGTGTGGGAGTGTACTCCAGTGAGAGTCAGTGTGTGTGGGACTGTACCCCAGTGAGAGTCAGTGTGTGTGGGAGTGTACTCCAGTGAGAGTCAGTGTGTGTGGGACTGTACCCCAGTGAGAGTCAGTGTGTGTGGGACTGTACCCCAGTGAGAGTCAGTGTGTGTGGGACTGTACCCCAGTGAGAGTCAGTGTGTGTGGGTGTGTACCCCAGTGAGAGTCAGTGTGTGTGGGAGTGTACCCCAGTGAGAGTCAGTGTGTGTGGGACTGTACCCCAGTGAGAGTCAGTGTGTGTGGGACTGCACCCCAGTGAGAGTCAGTGTGTGTGGGACTGTACCCCAGTGAGAGTCAGTGTGTGTGGGAGTGTACCCCAGTGAGAGTCAGTGTGTGTGGGACTGTACCCCAGTGAGAGTTAGTGTGTGTGGGACTGTACCCCAGTGAGAGTCAGTGTGTGTGGGACTGTACCCAAGTGAAAGTCAGTGTGTGTGGGAGTGTACCCCAGTGAGAGACAGTGTGTGTGGGACTGTATCCCAGTGAGAGTCAGTGTGTGTGGGACTGTACCCCAGTGAGAGTTAGTTTGTGTGGGACTGTACCCCAGTGAGAGTCAGTGTGTGTGGGAGTGTACCCCAGTGAGAGTCAGTGTGTGTGGGACTGTACCCCAGTGAGAGTTAGTGTGTGTGGGACTGTACCCCAGTGAGAGTCAGTGTGTGTGGGACTGTACCCCAGTGAGAGTTAGTGTGTGTGGGACTGTACCCCAGTGAGAGTCAGTGTGTGTGGGACTGTACCCCAGTGAGAGTCAGTGTGTGTGAGACTGTACCCCAGTGAGAGACAGTGTGTGTGGGACTGTACCCCAGTGAGAGTCAGTGTGTGTGGGACTGTACCCCAGTGAGAGTCAGTATGTGTGAGACTGTACCCCAGTGAGAGTCAGTGTGTGTGGGAGTGTACCCCAGTGAGAGACAGTGTGTGTGGGACTGTATCCCAGTGAGAGTCAGTGTGTGTGGGACTGTACCCCAGTGAGAGTCAGTGTGTGTGGGACTGTATCCCAGTGAGAGTCAGTGTGTGTGGGACTGTATCCCAGTGAGAGTTAGTGTGTGTGGGACTGTACCCCAGTGAGAGTCAGTGTGTGTGGGACTGTACCCCAGTGAGAGTCAGTGTGTGTGGGAGTGTCCCCCAGTGAGAGACAGTGGGTGTGGGACTGTACCCCAGTGAGAGTCAGTGTGTGTGGGAGTGTCCCCCAGTGAGAGTCAGTGGGTGTGGGACTGTACCCCAGTGAGAGTCAGTGTGTGTGGGACTGTACCCCAGTGAGAGTCAGTGTGTGTGGGAGTGTCCCCCAGTGAGAGTCAGTGGGTGTGGGACTGTACCCCAGTGAGAGTCAGTGTGTGTGAGACTGTACCCCAGTGAGAGACAGTGCGTCTGGGACTGTACCCCAGTCAGAGTCAGTGTGTGTGGGACTGTACCTCAGTGAGGGTCAGTGTGTGTGGGAGTGTACCCCAGTGAGGGTCAGTGCGTGTGGGACTGTACCCCAGTGAGAGTCAGTGTGTGTGAGACTGTACCCCAGTGAGAGTCAGTGTGTGTGGGACTGTACCCCAGTGAGAGTCAGTGGGTGTGGGACTGTACCCCAGTGAAAGTCTGTGTGTGTGGGACTGTACCCCAGTGAGAGTTAGTTTGTGTGGGAGTGTACCCCAGTGAGAGTCAGTGTGTGTGGGACTGTATCCCAGTGAGAGTCAGTGTGTGTGGGACTGTATCCCAGTGAGAGTCAGTGTGTGTGGGACTGTATCCCAGTGAGAGTCAGTGTGTGTGGGACTGTACCCCAGTGAGAGTCAGTGTGTGTGAGACTGTACCCCAGTGAGAGTCAGTGTGTGTGGGACTGTATCCCAGTGAGAGTCAGTGTGTGTGGGACTGTACCCCAGTGAGAGTCAGTGTGTGTGGGACTGTACCCCAGTGAGAGCCAGTGTGTGTGGGACTGTACTCCAGTGAGAGTCAGTGTGTGTGGGACTGTATCCCAGTGAGAGTCAGTGTGTGTGGGACTGTACCCCAGTGAGAGTCAGTGTGTGTGGGACTGTATCCCAGTGAGAGTCAGTGTGTGTGGGACTGTACCCCAGTGAGAGTCAGTGTGTGTGGGACTGTACCCCAGAGAGAGTCAGTGTGTGTGGGACTGTATCCCAGTGAGAGTCAGTGTGTGTGGGACTGTACCCCAGTGAGAGTTAGTGTGTGTGGGACTGTACCCCAGAGAGAGTCAGTGTGTGTGGGACTGTATCCCAGTGAGAGTCAGTGTGTGTGGGACTGTACCCCAGTGAGAGTCAGTGTGTGTGCGAGTGTACCCCAGTGAGAGTCAGTGTGTGTGGGAGTGTACCCCAGTGAGCGTCAGTGCGTGTGGGACTGAACCCCAGTGAGAGTCAGTGCGTGAGGGACTGTACCCCAGTGAGAGTCAGTGTGTGTGGGACTGTATCCCAGTGAGAGTCAGTGTGTGTGGGACTGTACCCCAGTGAGAGTCAGTGTGTGTGGGACTGTATCCCAGTGAGAGACAGTGTGTGTGTGACTGTATCCCAGTGAGAGTCAGTGTGTGTGGGACTGTATCCCAGTGAGAGTCAGTGTGTGTGGGAGTGTACCCCAGTGAGGGTCAGTGTGTGTGGGACTGTATCCCAGTGAGAGTCAGTGTGTGTGGGAGTGTACCCCAGTGAGAGTCAGTGTGTGTGGGACTGTACCCCAGTGAGAGTCAGTGTGTGTGGGACTGTATCCCAGTGAGAGTCAGTGTGTGTGGGAGTGTATCCCAGTGAGAGTCAGTGTGTGTGGGACTGTACCCCAGTGAGAGTCAGTGTGTGTGGGAGTGTATCCCAGTGAGAGTCAGTGTGTGTGGGACTGTACCCCAGTGAGAGTCAGTGTGTGTGGGAGTGTACCCCAGTGAGAGTCAGTGTGTGTGGGACTGTATCCCAGTGAGAGTCAGTGTGTGTGGGACTGTATCCCTGCTAGATTTCCATGAACAAGCATGTACCTACAACCATTAGAAGTCAGTTTGATCTGCCTCCTTACCGTTTGCCCAATGGCCAGGCTGTGTCCAAGTCGACACCCTCCAAATCCAGGTCGAAGTTTATTTCATTCAGGGAGTATAACATGTCCACAATGTCAGAGCGGAGCCGGTCTGACAGGAATGGGCTCCGAGCATAATACCAGTCACTGTAAGGGAGCAATCAACGCAGTGTGTGTCAAAGGGATGATGTGAATGGTCAAGATAACAAAGTGTGAAGCTGGATGAATACAGCAGGCCAAGCAGCATCTTGGGAGCACAAAAGCTGACGTTTCGAGCCCAGACCCTTCAGCAGAGAGGCTTCTCCAGCATCTGCAGTTCCCATTATCTCTGATCCTGTGATGGGTCAAGGCAGTTTGTGGAAGACAATGCAGCTAGCCTGTCAGAGGGCTCCTCGCACATTTGAATCTCTTCACCCGACAGTTATAGTGCAAAGTACAGTGCCCAGAGCAGATGGAGGCCAATGCAATCCCAGCTCCCACACCATAAACTCCTACAGTGTTGAAGGATGCCATTCATCCCAGTGTGGCTATGCTAACATTTTGAAAGAACTGTCCAATTACTGAATTACTTTTCATGATGTGTAGGTGCTTCTGTTGTTATTGACCAACTGGAGAAGGTGGTGGTGAACTGTCTTTATGCACAGTCACCAGGCTGTCGGGAGTGTGACTGTCAGGGAGTTTGAGGATTTTATCCCAGAGAGCGGAGATATATTTCAGGATGATGAGCGGCTTGGAGGGGAACTTGCAGGGGATGGTGTTCCCATGTATCTGCTGCCCTTGATCTTCTATCTGGAAGTGGTTCTGGGTTCGGAAGGTGCTGCCTGAGGAGCCGTGGTGAGTTACTGCATCTGGTAAATGGTACACACTGCTGCTTGTGAGTCAGTGCCTTCAGCAAGCGAGCTTTGAAGCTTTTGGGTCAGGTGCCAACCAGCCAAATATTTTATAATCTGGCCACTTGTCATGGATTCACTGTGCCCTTTGACCTTCTGCTATGTGATTGCCCGGTGAGACTCAAAAAACAAGAAAGCTTTGAATGTCTCAATATCATTCAGAAGCGGGAATGTCCTCTTTTACAAAAGGCATACTGAGATTGACTTGAAATTACTGATTCATAGCACATGAATGAATTTTTGAAGATGAGTCCTTTGTGCTGGCCTCAGGATTGGGGAAAATTAAAGAACAAATTTCACACTATCCCACGAGATGACACAGCAAGGGTTGTCTCCCTGGGCATTGTGCCTGGAAGAAGGCATTCAGGTATGGTTTCAGTCCCAAAGGCTCCACAAGAATCTGAGTAGATTTAACTCCATTAGATAAAGCAAAGAAACACAAGATTCACCCAGTGGCCTGAGGTTGAAAATCTAGCAGCATGGGTCAGGAACACTGCATTTACTGAACTGGGTGCTAACAATAGATTCTGGCAACAGTGATAATGGGAACTGGCAACACCCTGGGTGAAGACTCTAGGTTTCTGATGGTATTTATAATATCTATCTGAAGCTATTCTTTAAACAGATTGCCTTTGGGAAATCTTTCAAAGAATGATATCCAGCAGATTAGAAGACATTGACAGTGTAAATGCTACCTGGATAATGACTGACACATTGATTCAAACAGGAACATGACCAAAAGGGTCAGAGGGTTCCCGACAGGCTTAATGCTTAATGAGAAATGAGAACTCATCAAACCAATGATTCCTGAATGTATCATTCAAGGCACTGGAATCATTGCTGACCTGGAAAAGAAATGCTTTAAGAGGCTTTTCCATCACCCACAAAGATCACAGAAATTCAAAGATTCCTTGGTAGAGTGATCCTGCCGTGATCCTCCCTCAGAACTCAGAACTTTAACTTTGATTTCTCGCACAGATGCTGCCAGACCTGCTCAGCTTTTCCCAGCAATTTCTGTTCACGTTCTTGAGACAGTTTTTGAGGGCAGGGTTGGCAATGTTACTTGCCTTGCAGCAGCAAAGCAGTTTTGAAAAACTGGACGGTTCTTATTCTCCTGATAAATTGTAACACGTTACGATCCACCTTTATCCCAGCAGCAGATGAATTGCCCACAGGAGCATGGGAGATCTAGCTCAGCGCAGAAAAACAGCAAGTGAGGACCATTCTACTGTCTACAGCACTTAACACAGACACAGCAGTGCAGCCCAGAATGGAAAATGTGGCATTGGCAGTAATTTGGGCACAGATTCGTAGAATTTCACAGCACAGAAGGAGGCCATTCAACCAAGTGTGCCAGTACTGGCACCCGAAAGAGCTGCCCAGTTAGTCTCACTCTCCTGCTCTACCTCCATATCCCTCTAACTTAAATCACTTTCAAATATGCACCCAGAAAACAAGGTGTTGAGCTGGATGAACACAGCAGACCAAGCAGCATCAGAGGAGCAGGAAAGCTGACGATTCAGGTCTGGAGATAATGGGAACTGCAGATGCTGGAGAATCCAAGATAATAAAGTGTGAGGCTGGATGAACACAGCAGGCCAAGCAGCATCTCAGGAGCACAAAAGCTGACGTTTCAGGCCCCGAAACGTCAGCTTTTGTGCTCCTGATTCAGGTCTGGACCCTTCTTCAGAAATCGGTCCAGACCTGAAACGTCAGCTTTCCTGCTCCTCTGATGCTGTTTGGCCTGCTGTGTTCATCTAGCTCAACACCTTGTTTTCTCAGATTCTCCACCATCAGCAGTTCCCACTATCTCCAAATATATACCCAGCTCCCTTTCGAAGCCTCCTGTGGAATTTGCCTCCAACATTCTCACAGGCAGTGTGTTGCAAATCCGAACAGCTCTCCAAATAACAGGGTTTCTCCTTGTCTCACTCCAAGCTCTCTCACTGACAGTTGTGAAATTGTGACCTTAGTTACTGACATAGCAACTAGTGGTAACAGAATGTCCTTCTTACCCTGTCAATACTGTTCATAATTTTGACCTCAATAAGGTCACCTCTTTAATCTTCTCTTCTCATTGGAGAATAAGGCCAATTTCTCTAATCTTTCAGATGTGAAAAATGCCCAGATTATCGTGGTATTATTTGTCAGAATTGAAACTGACCATAAACCATTGGTCATTCTTCTGAACATGCACAAAATTGTCAAGACGCCGCTCAGAATCCAACTGGGATTAAATTTAAAATTAAGGCTCACGAGGAATGATTCCACAAAAAACTATGTACAGGGATGGCACCATATGACTGCAGGCACTGTCAATGATGCCATCAAACAGAATGAAACAGGACAACTTAGACCTCATTGAGAATGTTGAGGCACCCATTTCCTTAATGTCTCATAGAGTCATAGAAATATACAGCATGAAAACAAACCCTTTGGTCCAACTTGTCCATGCTAACCAGATATCCCAGATAAATCCCATTTGCCCCCATTTGGCCATATCCCTCTAAACCAAACCATCATCTCCAACACCATTCACGACCTCATCACCTCAGGGGACCTCCCACCCACAGCCTCCAACCTCATTGTTCCCCAACCCCGCACGGCCCGTTTCTATCTCCTTCCCAAAATCCACAAACCTGCCTGCCCTGGTCGACCCATCGTCTCAGCCTGCTCCTGCCCCACCGAACTCATCTCCACCTATCTGGACTCCATTTTCTCCCCTTTGGTCCAGGAACTCCCCACCTACGTCCGTGACACCACCCACGCCCTCCACCTCCTCCAGGACTTCCAATTCCCTGGCCCCCAACACCTCATATTCACCATGGACGTCCAGTCCCTGTACACCTGCATTCCGCATGGAGATGGCCTCAAGGCCCTCCGCTTCTTCCTGTCCCGCAGGCCCGACCAGTCCCCCTCCACCGACACTCTCATCCGCCTAGCTGAACTCGTCCTCACACTCAACAACTTCTCTTTTGACTCCTCCCACTTCCTACAGACTAAGGGGGTGGCCATGGGCACCCGCATGGGCCCCAGCTATGCCTGCCTCTTTGTAGGTTACGTGGAACAGTCCCTCTTCCGCACCTACACAGGCCCCAAACCCCACCTCTTCCTCCGGTACATTGATGACTGTATCGGCGCCGCCTCTTGCTCCCCAGAGGAGCTCGAACAGTTCATCCACTTCACCAACACCTTCCACCCCAACCTTCAGTTCACCTGGGCCATCTCCAGCACATCCCTCACCTTCCTGGACCTCTCAGTCTCCATCTCAGGCAACCAGCTTGTAACTGATGTCCATTTCAAGCCCACCGACTCCCACAGCTACCTAGAATACACCTCCTCCCACCCACCCTCCTGCAAAAATTCCATCCCCTATTCCCAATTCCTCCGCCTCCGCCGCATCTGCTCCCACGACAAGACATTCCACTCCCGCACATCCCAGATGTCCAAGTTCTTTAAGGACCGCAACTTTCCCCCCACGGTGATCGAGAACGCCCTTGACCGCGTCTCCCACATTTCCCGCGACACATCCCTCACACCCCGCCCCCGCCACAACCGCCCCAAGAGGATCCCCCTCGTTCTCACACACCACCCTACCAACCTCCGGATACAACGCATTATCCTCCGACACTTCCGCCATTTACAATCCGACCCCACCACCCAAGACATTTTTCCATCCCCTCCCCTGTCTGCTTTCCGGAGAGACCACTCTCTCCGTGACTCCCTTGTTCGCTCCACACTGCCCTCCAACCCCACCACACCTGGCACCTTCCCCTGCAACCGCAGGAAATGCCACACTTGTCCCCACACCTCCTCCCTCACCCCCATCTCAGGCCCCAAGATGACATTCCACATCAAGCAGAGGTTCACCTGCACATCTGCCAATGTGGTATACTGCAGCCACTGTACCCGGTGCGGCTTCCTCTACATTGGGGAAACCAAGCGGAGGCTTGGGGACCGCTTTGCAGAACACCTCCGCTCAGTTCGCAACAAACAACTGCACCTCCCAGTCGCAAACCATTTCCACTCCCCCTCCCATTCTCTTGATGACATGTCCATCATGGGCCTCCTGCACTGCCACAATGATGCCACCCGAAGGTTGCAGGAACAGCAACTCATATTCCGCCTGGGAACCCTGCAGCCATATGGTATCAATGTGGACTTCACCAGCTTCAAAATCTCCCCTTCCCCGACTGCATCCCTCAACCAGCCCAGTTCGTCCCCTCCCCCCACTGCACCACACAACCAGCCCAGCTCTTCCCCCCCACCCATTGCATCCCAAAACCAGTCCAACCTGTCTCTGCCTCCCTAACCGGTTCTTCCTCTCACCCATCCCTTCCTCCCACCCCAAGCCGCACCCCCCGCTACCTACTAACCTCATCCCACCTCCTTGACCTGTCCGTCTTCCCTGGACTGACCTATCCCCTCCCTACCTCCCCACCTACACTCTCTCCACCTATCTTCTTTACTCTCCATCTTCGGTCCGCCTCCCCCTCTCTCCCTATTTATTCCAGTTCCCTCCCCCCATCCCCCTCTCTGATGAAGGGTCTAGGCCCGAAACGTCAGCTTTTGTGCTCCTGAGATGCTGCTTGGCCTGCTGTGTTCGTCCAGCCTCACATTTTATTATCCCTCTAAACCTTTCCTATTCATGTACCCATTCAGATGCCTTTTAAATGCTGTAATTGTACCAGCCTCCATCCCTTCCTCTGGCAGCTCGTTCCATTCACACACCATCCTCTGCGTGAAAAAGTTGCCCCTTATGTCCCTCTAGTTTTGGACTCCCTGCCCTGGGGAAAAGGACCTTGTCTATTTACCCTGCCCATGTCCCTCATGATTTCATAAACCTCTATAACGTCACCCCTGACCTTCTGACGCTCCAGGGAAAATAGCCCCAGTCTGTTCAGCCTCTCCCTGTAACTCAAACCCTCCAACCCTGGCAACATCCTTGTGAATCTTTTCTGAACCCTTTCAAGTTTCACAACATTTTTTATGTAGGAGGGAGTCCAGAATTAAATGCAGTATTCCAAAAGTGGCCGAACCAATGTCCTGTACAGCCACACTATGACGTCCCGACTCTAAAACTCAATGCTGTATCCAATAAAGGCAAATGTACCAAATGCCTTTTTCACTAGGTAGACAAACAGGAGGCTAGAAGAACACAGCAAGCCAGGCCTTCCTGAAGAAGGGTTATACCCGAAATGTTGTCTGCTCCTTTCCTCCAGATGCTGCCTGGCTTGCTGTGATCTTCCAGCCTCCTGTTTATCTTTCTTGGATTCCAGCATCTGCAGTATTTTTGTCTCTAAGCTTCTTCACTACCCTGGCTACCAGTGACCTCACCTTCAAGAAGCTATGAACCTGCAGCGGAAGGTCACTTTGTGCAGCAACATTCCCCAGGACTTTACCATTAAGCGTCTCAGTCCTTCCCTGATTTGCCAAAACACAACACTTCACATTTATCAAAATTAAACTCCATCTGCCACTTCTCGGCTCAATCATCCAATCTGATCATGGTTCTGTTTTACTCTGAGGTAACCTCCTTCATTGTCCACTACACCTCCAATTTTGAAGCCAACAGCCAAGTTACTAACCATACTTTCCACATTCACATCCGAAATGTTTTTATAAATGACAAAAAGCAGTGTACCCAGCACCAATCCTGTGGAGCAGCGCTGATTACCTATGACTTTGGATTACCTATGACCTTGGTTAGACCCTTGGCAAACGGCTCTTTTTCCTATTGTTATTCCAGTCATTTGGTTTGTCTCCAATACCAGCCTACTTTTAATGTTTTGTAATTGTCTCTCTGCCTCTCCTAATCAGATTATATGTCAGCCCTTGATAACAAAATGTGAAGCTGGATGAACACAGCAGGCCAAACAGCATCTCGGGATTGTGCTCCTGAGATGCTGCTTGGCCTGCTGTGTTCATCCAGCTTCACACTTTGTTATCTTGGATTCTCCAGCATCTGCAGTTCCCATTATCTCTGATCATAAGTCAGCCCTTCACTTGCTAGTCAACTGTTCACACTTTATTCACCCATCTGGCACTCTTCATCACCAGCAGAGACTTATTATTCGGTCTGTCAACACTCCACTCACGCCATTTGTATGATCTTTTGACCCCTCTGCCTATAAATTCTGTGCCTGTGTGCTTCTCTCTCACTTCACCTGTTGAAAGGGCAGCATTCTGATTTCAAATAAACCAGCTGTTGTGTGACTTCTGGCTTTTTCCAACCTTGTCCAACACCAGCACCTCCAAATCATATTCCAGGAAATGTAGCATCTAATTTGCACGCAGCAAGATCCCACAAATAACACTGTAAGCATAATCTTTTTGTGTCATTGATAAATATGAATCAAACATCTGGGACATTCCTTTCGCACCCACCTGACAGCTTAAATGAGGCCCTGATTTAATTTCACATGAGAGACACTGTAACTCTGTCACCAAGGACTACCATCCAGTCCTATCATGGGCATCGCAGACAAGGTTAAAAGATAAAGGGCTGGGTTCTTTTGTCAGGTTGACAGATTGTATGGGCTTTTTTAAAACAACTAACCATAATATCTTACTCTGTGCCACGAGCCCCGATGCCCTGCACTAGAAGCAAGAAGATTCAGAGATCACCCTCAGCCTGTCCTCAGAGATCTCCAGAGTAAAGACAAGAAACCTAGGCCAGTAACAACCTTTATCATTGTCTCACTGAGATGAGAAGAAATCTTTTCACCCAGAGAGTCTGTGGAGTTCTCCACCAATCAAAGTGGCTGAGACCAAAACATTGAATGCTTTCGAAAAGGAGTTAGATGTAGTTATTGGAGATAAAGCTATGAAAGGGTATGGGGAGAAAGCAGGAACAGTGGATCAAGTTGGAAGATAAGTCAGGGTCATACTGAACGATGGAGCAGGTTTGATGGGCTGAATGGCCTATTCCTCCTATTTTCTACATATTTTCGCAGAACCTTCTGCCTGATGTGCCTCTCTCATTATGGAACAGAAATCTAAGACAGAAAGAGCTTTAAGGTTTAATTGTTTCCTCAATGACAAAGTTACAAAGAGAACAGGAGAAACAGTCTTGTGTTTGCAGAAAGCAGCGTGTCAGATCCGACGTAGAGAAACCACGCTTAAGGATCTAACAGACACACTGAAGGACTGGGGAGGGGTCGATAGAAATCTGTTCAGTTATAATGGTAGGATAAATGAGCTTGACAAACAGGAGTCAGAGAGACAATTTCATTGAGGGATTCAGATGGAAAGACAGAGCAAGAAGGATCCAGACTATGAGGACGGAAAGATAGTGACAGGAATGATTGGGTAGAGAGAGGCAGCTGATAATTGACTGCTACATGGTGCACGAAATTGATGCTTGCTATCTGACTAACATCAGGTGCAGTAAATTCCATGAATAAAGAAAGATAACTTTGATTTTCAATCGATGATTTGCCTCTCAGGCTCCTCAGTCCTTTCATTGCCTGTCCTGGGGTGTAAACGACACTCGCCTTACCCGACTAGCTGCTGATTGAGGAAGCACAGCTGTAATGAGTCTGCCAGTTTCTGTCGGACCAGACAGTATCGGATAAAAGCTCGCCCCTTCCCCAGGGAGGTGTTCAACTGCAGATCACAAAGAGAGAGAGCATTGGAGCCTTATTGGTATGAGATTCGGTGTGTAAGAACAGTTTTCTTACAAACAGCAATGTGTCAATGTCTCCCTCCCTGGTCTCTGCTGCAAAACCCATTCTGTTTGAATGATTGGAGATAGTTGAGATTTATCAATAGGTTGATGGGGATAAGTGACATTGGTCACCTTCATCTCCTGCTTTATCCCTGGGGATAACTAACTTTGCAGACATTTTGACTGGCTGTTCCTTGTCTTTGTTACTTTTCTGAGTAACTGCAGGGTGAGTGAGGGCTGTATAGAGTTGATACTATGGAACGGCTCTACTGTGTCAGGATGGGGACAGGGGTCGCAAACAATTTGGTCTCTTCTACTTTTCTGTATGTCACTGTGTTAGTGAATAAACTGGTACATTTACAGACAAAAGGCATGACACCTGTTCTACCCACTCCTACCTGTGTTGTGTGGTTAATAAATTGCACAGCGTTTGTTCCACATTTGTGATTATTCAGACACAGGCTGATATAATCCCAGTAATCCTTTCGGCTCCCAAACATCGCCTTCTTCTCCTTCTGATCATACTGGTAACAAGGAGAAAAGAAATGAAATAACTTCATCTCAATTTGCTGGAATGGCTGGATTTTCACATTTTAAGGTGGTAACATTGATGCCTATCTGACGGTTTCTCTTAGCAAATGTCATTTATTCAAAAAAGCGAGAGGTTGAAAGCAGAAATCTACAAGCTGTCATAAGCAAAATATACTTGGGCAAAGTCAACATGGATTTTTGAAAGGGAAACCTTGTTTAAGCATAATAATAAAATGTGAGGCTGGATGAACACAGCAGGTCAAGCAGCATCTCAGGAGCACAAAAGCTGACGTTTCAGGCCTAGACCCTTCATCAGAGAGGGGGATGGGGTGAGGGTTCTGGAATAAATAGGGAGAGAGGGGGAGGCGGACCGCAGATGGAGAGTAAAGAAGATAGGTGGAGAGAGTGTAGGTGGGGAGGTAGGGAGGGGATAGGTCAGTCCAGGGAAGACGGACAGGTCAAGGAGGTGGGATGAGGTTAGTAGGTAGCTGGGGGTGCGGCTTGGGGTGGGAGGAAGGGATGGGTGAGAGGAAGAACCGGTTAGGGAGGCAGAGACAGGTTGGACTGGTTTTGGGATGCAGTGGGTGGGGGGGAAGAGCTGGGCTGGTTGTGTGGTGCAGTGGGGGGAGGGGATGAACTGGGCTGGTTGAGGGATGCAGTGGGGGAAGGGGAGATTTTGAAACTGGTGAAGTCCACATTGATACCATATGGCTGCAGGGTTCCCAGGCGGAATATGAGTTGCTGTTCCTGCAACCTTCGGGTGGCATCATTGTGGCAGTGCAGGAGGCCCATGATGGACATGTCATCAAGAGAATGGGAGGGGGAGTGGAAATGGTTTGCGACTGGGAGGTGCAGTTGTTTGTTGCGAACTGAGCGGAGGTGTTCTGCAAAGCGGTTCCCAAGCCTCCGCTTGGTTTCCCCAATGTAGAGAAAGCCGCACCGGGTACAGTGGATGCAGTATACCACATTGGCAGATGTGCAGGTGAACCTCTGCTTAATGTGGAATGTCATCTTGGGGCCTGGGATGGGGGTGAGGGAGGAGGTGTGGGGACAAGTGTAGCATTTCCTGCGGTTGCAGGGGAAGGTGCCGGGTGTGGTGGGGTTGGAGGGCAGTGTGGAGCGAACAAGGGAGTCACGGAGAGAGTGGTCTCTCCGGAAAGCAGACAGGGGTGGGGATGGAAAAATGTCTTGGGTGGTGGGGTCGGATTGTAAATGGCGGAAGTGTCGGAGGATAATGCGTTGTATCCGGAGGTTGGTAGGGTGGTGTGTGAGAACGAGGGGGATACTCTTGGGGCGGTTGTGGCGGGGGCGGGGTGTGAGGGATGTGTCGCGGGAAATGCGGGAGACGCGGTCAAGGGCGTTCTCAATCACCGTGGGGGGGAAGTTGCGGTCCTTAAAGAACTTGGACATCTGGGATGTGCGGGAGTGGAATGTCTTATCGTGGGAGCAGATGCGGCGGAGGCGGAGGAATTGGGAATAGGGGATGGAATTTTTGCAGGAGGGTGGGTGGGAGGAGGTGTATTCTAGGTAGCTGTGGGAGTCGGTGGGCTTGTAATGGACATCAGTTACAAGCTGGTTGCCTGAGATGGAGACTGAGAGGTCCAGGAAGGTGAGGGATGTGCTGGAGATGGCCCAGGTGAACTGAAGGTTGGGGTGGAAATTCCATTACAAGCCCACCGACACTGATGTCCATTACAAGCCCACCGACTCCCACAGCTACCTAGAATACACCTCCTCCCACCCACCCTCCTGCAAAAATTCCATCCCCTATTCCCAATTCCTCCGCCTCCGCCGCATCTGCTCCCACGATAAGACATTCCACTCCCGCACATCCCAGATGTCCAAGTTCTTTAAGGACCGCAACTTCCCCCCCACGGTGATTGAGAACGCCCTTGACCGCGTCTCCCGCATTTCCCGCGACACATCCCTCACACCCCGCCCCCGCCACAACCGCCCCAAGAGGATCCCCCTCGTTCTCACACACCACCCTACCAACCTCCGGATACAACGCATTATCCTCCGACACTTCCGCCATTTACAATCCGACCCCACCACCCAAGACATTTTTCCATCCCCACCCCTGTCTGCTTTCCGGAGAGACCACTCTCTCCGTGACTCCCTTGTTCGCTCCACACTGCCCTCCAACCCCACCATACCCGGCACCTTCCCCTGCAACCGCAGGAAATGCTACACTTGTCCCCACACCTCCTCCCTCACCCCCATCCCAGGCCCCAAGATGACATTCCACATTAAGCAGAGGTTCACCTGCACATCTGCCAATGTGGTATACTGCATCCACTGTACCCGGTGCGGCTTTCTCTACATTGGGGAAACCAAGCGGAGGCTTGGGGACCGCTTTGCAGAACACCTCCGCTCAGTTCGCAA
This sequence comes from Stegostoma tigrinum, assembly GCF_030684315.1. NCBI lineage: Eukaryota > Metazoa > Chordata > Chondrichthyes > Orectolobiformes > Stegostomatidae > Stegostoma > Stegostoma tigrinum. The sequence continues at coordinate 104,545,060 of NC_081360.1, forward strand.
CAAACAACTGCACCTCCCAGTCGCAAACCATTTCCACTCCCCCTCCCATTCTCTTGATGACATGTCCATCATGGGCCTCCTGCACTGCCACAATGATGCCACCCGAAGGTTGCAGGAACAGCAACTCATATTCCGCCTGGGAACCCTGCAGCCATATGGTATCAATGTGGACTTCACCAGTTTCAAAATCTCCCCTTCCCCCACTGCATCCCTCAACCAGCCCAGTTCATCCCCTCCCCCCACTGCACCACACAACCAGCCCAGCTCTTCCCCCCCACCCACTGCATCCCAAAACCAGTCCAACCTGTCTCTGCCTCCCTAACCGGTTCTTCCTCTCACCCATCCCTTCCTCCCACCCCAAGCCGCACCCCCAGCTACCTACTAACCTCATCCCACCTCCTTGACCTGTCCGTCTTCCCTGGACTGACCTATCCCCTCCCTACCTCCCCACCTACACCCTCTCCACCTATCTTCTTTACTCTCCATCTTCGGTCCGCCTCCCCCTCTCTCCCTATTTATTCCAGTTCCCTCCCCCCATCCCCCTCTCTGATGAAGGGTCTAGGCCCGAAACGTCAGCTTTTGTGCTCCTGAGATGCTGCTTGGCCTGCTGTGTTCATCCAGCCTCACATTTTATTATCTTGGAATCTCCAGCATCTGCAGTTCCCATTATCTCTGATACCCTTGTTTAAGCATGATGTGTTGGTGCCAGTGTTGGACTGGGGTGATCAAGGTCAGAAATCACACGACACTAGGTTATAGTCCAACGGGTTTAATTGAAAATGCAAGCTTTTGGAGCCTCGCTCCATCTCCAGGTGATAGAGAGAGGGAGTATCAGACACTGAATTTATAAGTAAAAGATCAAACATTCACACCATTGATCAGGATGTACTAAACAAACGCAAGATGTAGCTAAATCTTTGTTCAATTAGAAGGTTTTAATTGATTAAAATGTATGTGTATATCCCCGAATTCCTTTGAAATCACTGTCCTGAGAGAACTAAAGGTTCTGTCATTGTAAAGAACAGGCCACATTTTAGGTCAGACAATGCATATTAGGTATGAGATAACAAGTTGTAGAGCTGGATGAACACAGCAGGCCAAGCAGCATCAGAGGAGCAGGAAAGCTGACATTTCGGGTCCAGACCCTTGTACAGAAATGGGCCCCATTTCTGAAGAAGGGTCCAGAGCCATAACATCAGCTATTCTGCTCATCTGACGCTGCTTGGCCTGCTGTGTTCATCCAGCTCTACATCTTATTGTCTCAGATTCTCCAGCATCAGCAGTTCCTACTATCTCCGTAACCATATTAGGTGTGAGGCCTTGTTTAGAATCTGTTTGAGTTTTGGTTTGGGGTCAGACTGGTTTTACTTCTAAAGTAGGAATTCACAAAACACCACATTGACTGACTGTCGATAAATCATGTGCTTTTTGAACAAAATAGAATGTATCTGCAAATACAAATTCACCCCAGAGATTTACACGTGTGTGTCCACGCATGCACATGTGTGTGCGCATGTGTGTTTGTGTGTGTATCTGTATGGGGGTTTGAGAGAGAGAGGGACAGTGAGTGTGTTTTTGTGTGTATGTGTGTGGGAGAGAGAGTGGGTGTGTGGGGGAGGGAGAAAGAGAGAGAGAGTGTGTGTGCATTTGTGAGCGAGGGAGAGAGAGAGAGAGAGAGAGTGCGTGTGTGTGTATGTTTGTGTGAGTAGGAGGGAGAGTGAGTGTGTGTTTGTGTGAGTGCATGTGCCTGTATGTATGTGTGTGTATGCATGTTAAGTGTGGTGGGGCCGCCTGTACTGCTACATGAACCCAAGATTTCTGACCATATTTAACCAATTTATTGGAGTTTTTGAAGAAATAACATTTAATGTCAAAAAAGAATTTCCAAGTACATTATCAGTGTGTGAACCCATCCAAAAATATTGAAGAAAATAAAAGCTCATGAAATAGAGGGGTAATATATTGGCATGGACAGAAGATTCACTGGCTAACAGAAAGCAGAGAGTAGTCATAACATAAGAACATAAGAACTAGGAGCAGGAGGAGGCCACCCGGCCCCTTGAGCCTATCCCACCATTTAATAAGACCATGGCTGATCTTTTTGAGACTCAGCTTCACTTACCCACCCACTCACCATAACCCTTAATTCCTTTACTGTTCAAGAATTTATCTAGCCTCGCCTTAAACACATTCAGCGAGGTAGCTTCAACCACTTCACTGGGCAGGGAATTCCACAGATTCACAACACTTTGGGTGAAAAGTTCCTTGTGACTTCAGTCCTACATCTACTTCCCTTTATTTTGAGGCTATGCCCCCTAGTCCTAGTTTCACCTGATAGCGGAAACAACCTCCCTGCCTCCACCTTATCTATTCCCTTCATAATCTTATATGTTTCCATAAGATCTCTCCTCATTCTTCTGAATTCCAATGAATATAAGCCCAGTCTACTCAGTCTCTCCTCATAATCCAACCCTCTCAACTCTGGAATCAACCGAGTGAATCTCCTCTGCACCCCGTCTAGTGCTAGTATATCCCTTCTCAAGTAAGGAGACCAAAACTGCACACAGTACACCAGGCTTCACCAGGACCCTATGCAGCTGCAGCAAAGCCTCCCTGTTTTTAAACTCCATCCCTCTAGCAATGGCAGACAAAATTCCATTTGCCTTTTTAATTACCTGCTGCACCTGCAATCCCACCTTCAGCGATTCATGCTCAAGCACACCCAGGTCCCTCTGCACAGCAGCCTGCTGCAATTTTTTACCATTTAAAACAGAGTCCATTTTGCAGTTATTCCTACCAAAATGGATGACCTCACACTTATCAACATTGCACTTCATCTGCCAGACCTTTGCCCACTCACTTGGACTATCTATATCCCTCTTCAGACTTTCACTGTTATCTGCAAATTTTGACACATCACACTTCGTACCCAACTCCAAATCATCAATGTAACTTGTAAACATTTGCAGTCCCAACACTGATCCCTGAGGTACACCACTAGCCACTAACCACCAATCAGAAAAACACCCATTTACCCCTACTCTTTGCTTTCTATTAGCCAACCGATCCTCTATCCATGCCAATACATTACCTGTAATACCGTGCAACTTATCTTATGTGGCAGCTTTTGGTGTGGCACCTTGTCAAATGCCTTCTGGAAATCGAGATACAACACATCCACAGGTTCCCCATTGTACACCATGCACATAATGTCCTCAAAGAATTCCACCAAATTAGTTAAACATCACCGACCCATCATGAACCCATGCTGGGTGTTCCCAATGGAACAATTTATATCCAGATGTCTTGCTGTTTCTTCCTTAATGATAGATTCAAGCATTTTCCCCACTACTGAAGTTAAGCTAACTGGCCGATAGTTACTTGCTTTTTGTCTATTTCCTTTTTTAAACAGTGGCGTCACATTGGCTGTTTTCCAATCTGCAGGAACCACCCCAGAGTCCAGTGAATTTTGGTACATAATTACTAGTGCATTTGCTATTTCCCCCATCACCTCTTCTAGTACCCTGGGATGCATTTCATCAGGGCCAGGAGACTTGTCTACCTTGAGCCCCATTAGCTTGCCCAGCACTGCCTCCTCAGTGAAAATGATAGTTTCTTGGTCCTCACCTGCTATAAGCTTCTTGCCATTAGTTTTCGGCATCTTATTTGTGTCTCACACCGTGAAGACTGACACAAAATAACTGTTTAATGCCTCGGCTATTTCCTCATTCCCAGTTATTAAACTGGCCCTCACATCCTCTAAAGGACCAATGTTTACCTTCACCAATCTTTTACGATTCACATATTTATAGAAACTCTTGCTGCTTGTTTTTATATTCTGAGCTAGTTTACTCTCATAATCTATTTTACTTTTCTTCGTAACTTTGTTAGTGGCTTTCTGTTGGCCTTTAAAGATTTCCCAGTCTATTCGTTTCCCACTACTCTTTGCTTTTTGTGTGTATTTTGTTTAATCTGATACTGTCCTTTATTTCCCTAGACATCCATGGCTGGCTCTCTTATTATCAGATTATTTTCTGTTTGGTCACATGTAACAAGTGTTCCACAGAAATCAGGCCTCAATTTTATTACAAGTTATACAAATGATGTGGATAAAGGAAGGGGATTGGTTAGTCATGCCATTCACCTGTAACAGGTATTCAAGTCTTGTGCACAGACCGTGGAGAACTGGGTTGTCATCTGTGATCGGAAGTTCATTCCTCTCCTGGTCTTTGCGAAGCTCTTCAATAGAAGCTGTGAAAATGACCAGGTTCTACAGTGAATAGATCTCACACAGACAGCGTAGGGGTAAACAGTGTTAGAGGATTTAACCACGGACAGTGCAGGGGTAAACAATGTTAGAGGATTTAACACGGACAGGGCAGGATTGGAGATTGAAGAGATGGTGTGAATGAAATTATTTTACCTTGTAGGTCTCTGATCACCCTGAGAAGTTGGATATCGGTGTCTCCTGCCATTCTGGTTCTGGAATCTGCTCTGATGTGATGTCTGTGGTCTGCTGTGATGGACTGATTCTGACGATGGTTCCTGCTCATAATGATGAGGGTTCACAACCTCAGATATGGATAGTTTCAGTCACCATTCAGTAACACCATGAATCCCATCACAACACATCATCCTAACTTGATACATCAATAAATTCCTGTCATCTCTTTCTGAAATTGTGCCAGCTTTCTGGAACCTGTGCATTTGTACACCGACCTCCTGCCAGTGCAACCAGTTTCTCCTTACTTAATTCAACAAACTACCTCAAGCACTTTGAACATTCTGAAATCTTTCCAACTGTCTGAAGAAGGGTCCATCGACCTGAAACATTAACCCTGATTCAGAGTCATAGCGTCATAGAGCAATGCAGCAAGGAAACAGACCCTTCGGCCCAAACTGGCCCATGCTTCCCACTCAGCTAGTTCTATTGCCCACATTTGGTCCATTTCCCTCCAAACCCTTCCCATCCATGTACCTATCCTGTTGTTTTTTTTAAATGTTTCTACTGTACCTGCATCAACCACCTTCTCTGACAGCCCATTCCATATACACACACCACTTTCTGCGTGAAGTTGCTCCTCAGGTCCTTCTTAAACCTTTCCCCTCTCACCTTAAACATGGAACATAGAACATTACAGCACAGTACAGGCCCTTCGGCCCTCAATGTTGTGCCGACCTGTCATACCAATCTCAAGCCCATCTAACCTACACTATTCCATGTACATCCATATGCTTGTTCAATGACGCCTTAAATGTACCTAAAGTTGGCGAATCTTCTACCGTTGCAGGCAAAGCGTTCCATTTCCTTACTACTCTCTGAGTAAAGAAACTACCTCTGACATCTGTCCTATATCTTTCACCCCTCAATTTAAAGCTATGCTCCCTCATGCTCCCCATCACCATCCTAGGAAAAAGGCTCTCCCTATCCACCCTATCTAACCCTCTGATTATTTTATATGTTTCAATTAAGTCACCTCTCAACCTTCTTCTCTCTAACGAAAACAGCCTCAAGTCCCTCAGCCTTTCCTCGTAAGACCTTCCCTCCATACCAGGCAACATCCTAGTAAATCTCCTCTGCACCCTTTCCAAAGCTTCCACATCCTTCTTATAATGCGGTGACCAGAACTATACACAATACTCCAAGTGTGGCCGCACCAGAGTATAATGCGGTGACCAGAACTGTACGCAATGCTCCAAGTGTGGCCGCACCAGAGTATAATGCGGTGACCAGAACTGTACGCAATGCTCCAAGTGTGGCTCTGCTGTCTAGTTTTCAATTCTCGATCCTTGGGAAAAAGACAATATGCATTCATCCTATCCATGCCCCTCATGATTTTATACACCTCAGTAAGGTCACCTCTCAATCTCCTACATTCCAAGGAATAAAGTCCTATCCTGGCCAAACTCTCCCTATAACTCAGATCTACTAGTCCGGCAACATTGTCAGGAAAAACCCATCTGGTTCACTAATGTCCTTTAAGGAAGGAAACTGCCATTCTTTACCTGGTTTGGTCAAATGTGACTCCAGACCAACAGCAATGTCATTGACTCTGAACTGCCCGATGGGCAATTAGGGATGGGCAATAAATGCTGCCTGGCCAGTAACACCCTCATCTCATTAAGGAATGAAACAAAACATCCTTGTAAATCTTCGTTGCACACTTTCCAGTTTAACAATGTCTTTCCTACAACACGGTGACCAAAACTGTACACAGTACTCCAAGTGCAGCCTCGCCAATGACTTATACAATTATAACATAATGTCCCAACTCCTATAGTCAATGCCGAGACAGATGAAGGCCAGCGTGCTAAATGCCTCCTTCACCAACCTGTCCACCTGTGACACCGCTTTCAACATACACTTGTACTCCTGGGCACCTCTGTTCCACAGGTTTTGTTGAAAACATAAGCTTTCAGAGTTTTTGTCTTCTTCAGGTGTTAGTGTGAGATGTTGTATCAGAGACAGAATTTATAATAAAAGATCAAAGGGTCACAACACTGATGAAGATGTTCTAAACAATCAATTTTGAAAACTAATTCTTCATCCAGACACATGGGAACAGCCATGTAGACCAGATTTGCTCCCAAATATGCCACAATTTTCATGCACAGATTCAAACAAGGCTGAGATAACAAGGTGTAAAGCTGGATGAACACAGCTCTACACCTGTGTAGAAAATTCTTTCAGAAGAAGGGTCCAGATCCAAAACATCAGCTTTCCTGCTCTTCTGATGCTGCTTGGCCTGTTGTGTTCATCCAGTTCTCCGCCTTGTTATCTCAGATTTTCCAGCATCTGCAGTTCCCACTGTCTTCAAACAAGACTGCTTTGCTGCACAGAATCTCCGACCAACACCGTACACCAGATACATTGAAGACATTTGCTTCCTTTGGACTCATGGCAAGGAATCCCAGAAACAACTACATGGTGATACCAACAAATCTCGTCCCACAATCAGGCATACCATGAGCTATTCTATAGAATCAGTCTCATTCTTGGACACACACATCTCCATCAGGGACAGGCACCTGTGTACCTCACTCTTCTGCATTTTTCCAGCCATCCTACACATACACAGGACCCATTCAGGTGAGAAAGAATGAGACAGACACCTGAAGGACACCCTCACAGGGACAGGATACAATGCTGAACTCATTGATCGCCAGTTCCAATGTATCACAGCAAAAAAACCGTAATGACCACCTCAGAAGACAGACATAGGATGCGTCCAATAGAATACCTTTCATCGCCCAGTATTTCCTGGGAGCTGAGAAACTGTGCCACGTTCTTCGCAGCCTTCAACAGATTATCGATGATGATGAGTGCCTCACCAAGATCTTCCCCACACCTCCATCTCTCACCTTCAAACAACCACCAAACCTTACACAGAACAGTGTTTGCAGCAAACCACCCAGCCTTCAGGACAATATTGGCTGCAACATTATACAGTCCTGTCATGGAAACCTCTGCAAGACATGTCAGATCTTTGACACAGACACTACCCTCACACGTGGGAACACCACCCAGCATGTGTACAGCAGATACTCGCGAGACTTGGCCAACGTTGTCTATCTGACACACTGCAGGCAAGGATGTCCCGAGACATGGTATAATGGCAAGACCATGCAAATGATACGACAAAGATGAATGGGCATCACGCAACAATCACCAGACAGGAATGTTCCCTCCCAGTGGGGAAATGCTTCAGTGGTGAAAGGCATTCGGCCTCTGATCTTCGGCGAAATGTCCTCCAAGGCAGGCTCTGGCATGTACAACAACACAGGGTGACCCGAGCAGAGGCTGATAGGCAAGTTCAGTCGAACCGGGGTCTTGGGTTCATCTCACACCACAGGTGACCCATCCACACTGTACACTCTCACATTGACACACACGCACACACACGCACACACGCAAACTCACTCATAGAGACACACACACACACACACACACACACACACTCACTCACACACAGACACACACACGCGCACACACACGCGCACACACGCAAACTCACTCATAGAGACACACACACACACACACACACACACACACACACACACACACACACACACACACACACACACACTCACTCACACACATACACAAACACACACACACACTGATTCACACTCACTCACACATACACAAACACAAACACACACACTCACTCACACATACACAAACACACACACACTCTCACTCACACTCACACACACACACACTCTCTCTCTGTCTCTCTCACACACACACACACACACACACACACACACACTCACTCACACACATACACAAACACAAGCACACACACTGATTCACACTCACTCACACATACACAAACACACACACACACACTCACTCACACATACACAAACACACACACACTCTCACTCACACTCACACACACACACACTCTCTCTCTGTCTCTCTCACACACACACACACACACACACACACACACACACACACACATACACACTCACTCACTCTCTCTCTCTCTCACTGTCGCACACAAATATAAATTAATGGGGTGAATTTGTATTTGCAGATACATTCTATTTTGTTCAAAAAGAGCCAGGTGCTGGGGTCAGGGATGTCTCGGATCGAGTCTACACAATTCTTAAGGGGGAAGGAGAGCAGCCAGAAGTTGTCGTACACATTGGTACCAATGACGTAGCTAGGAAAAGGGATGAGGTCCTGAAAGGTGAGTACAGGGAGCTAGGAAGGAAGCTATAAAGGAAGCCATCAAGGGTAGTCATCTCTGGATTGCTGCCTGTACCATGCGCTAATCAGGGCAAGAATAGGAAGATATAGCCAATGAACACATGGTTGAAGAGTTGGTGCAGGGGCCAGGGTTTCAGATTTGTGGGCAATTGGGACCCCTTCTGGGGAAAATATGACCTGTACAATAGAGGCGGGTTACACCTGAACTCGAGATAGACCAATATCCTTGTGGACAGGTTTGCTGGAGCTGTTGGGGAGGCTTTAAACTACGTTGGCAGGGGAATGGGAACCAGAGCATTAGGCCAGAAGATGGATGTGTTGGTGTAAAGGTAGCTGCAATGAGTAGGGAGACTGTGAGGAAGGACAGACTAAAGTGGCAGGAGGATGGGAGTCCATGCAGAAAGGCAGAAGGAAGCAATGCAGAGATCAGGGAAAAAGTTAGAAAATAGAAAAGTAAAATTGGAGGAGAGAATCAAATGCAAAAGACGAGAAGACTACTAAACTCTATAGGCACAATAAGACTATAAGACATAGGAGCATAAATTAGGCCATTCATCCCGTCGAGTCTGCTACACCATTCAATCATAGCTGATAAGTTTCTCAGCCCCATTCTCCCGCTTTCTCCCCATAACCTTTGATCCCCTTCATAAACTAGAACCTATCTATCTTGTGCTTAAAAGTACTCAATGACCTGGCCTCCTCAGCCTTCTCTGGCAGAGAATTCCACAGACTCACCACTCTCTGGCTGAAGAAGTTTCTCATTATCTCCGTTCTAAAAGACCTTCCCTTTACCTCGAGAGAATCCTGGACTAGAACTCCCAAGTCTCTTTGTACTTCAGGCTTCTGAATTTTCTCCCCATTTAGAAAATACTGAGTACAATGATATAAGGGCACTTTATTTGAATGCCCACAGTATTCGAAACAAAATTGATGAACTTGTTGCAAAAATCAGTACAACGGGGTAATGATTTGGTTACCATTGCAGAAACATGGTTGCAGGGTGGTGATGACTAGGAACTAAATATCCAAGGGTTTCACGTGATTCAGAAGAATAGGCAGGAAGGTAAGGGAGGTGGGTTCACTCTTATTTATGGATGAGATCAGGGCGATAGTGAGAGATGATATAGGATCTAAGGAGCAACAGGTTGAATCCACCTGGGTGGAGATTAGGAACAGTCAGAGGAAGAAGTCACTGGTGGGAATAGTCTAGAGATCACCTAGTATTAATACGACAGTGGCACAGGCAATATAGCAAGAAATATCTGATATATGTAAGAATGGAACGTGTCATCACAGGGGACATTAACTTGCATATTGATTGGGCGAATCAAGGCAATTGAGGCAGTGTTAAAGAGAAATTCAGAGAAGTCATCCATGATAACTTTCCTGAACAGCGTGTTACCGAACCTATAGGGGAACATGCAATCTTCGATCTGGTCCTGTGTAATGAGACAGATAAAATTAATGATCTTGTAGTTAGGGATCCTCACGGAAAGAGTGATCACAGTATGATCAAAGATAATAAAGTGTGAAGCTGGATGAACACAGCAGGCCAAGCAGCATCTCAGGAGCACAAAAGCTGACGTTTCGGGCCCAGACCCTTCGCCCGAAACGTCAGCTTTTGTGCTCCTGAGATGCTGCTTGGCCTGCTGTGTTCATCCAGCTTCACACTTTATTATCTTGGATTCTCCAGCATCTGCAGTTCCCATTGCTCTGATACAGTATGATCAAATTTTGGATACAAATGGAGGGTGAAATAGTATCATCGAAAAGCAGGGTTTTAAACTTAAACAAGGGAGGCCATAATGGGATGAGGAGGGAATTGGCTAAGGCAGACTGGGAACACAAGCTCAACTGTTCTCTCTGGGACACCCTGGCCCACACTTCCTTCACCCCCCACACCTCCCCACAGCCCTACTGCACTTTCCCCTGTAACCGGCAAAGGTGCAACACCTGCCCATTTACCTCCTCCCTCCCCAGTATCCAAGGGCCCAAACATACCTTCCAGGTGAAGCAACACTTCACCTGCACTTCCCACAATCTAGTCCACTGCATTTGCTGCTCACAGTGTGGTCTTCTCTACGAAGCTTAGACATGGCGATCGCTTTGCTGAACATCTACGTTCTGCTTGCAAAAAGGACCCTGAACTGCCCGTTGCCTGCCATTTCAACACACTACCCTGCTCCCTGGCCAACATCTCTGTCTCTGGCTTGCTGCATCGTTCCAGTGAAGCCCAGCGCAAGCTGGAGGAATAACACCTCATTTTCCGCTTGGGGACCCTACAGCCCTCAGGCTCAATGTCGAGTTCAATCATTTTCGGGCTGAATTCTCCCATGGCCCAGCCCCGTATACCACACACCAGGCCTTGTTACCACATAGCCTCCCACTACACACCCCCTGTTGTTAGTCACTAACAGTCCTCATTAACAACTACTCACCCTCCCAGTCTGATCGTTAGCAACGCCCTCTCTGATGAAGGGTCTGTGCCCAAAACGTCAGCTTTTGTGCTCCTGAGATGCTGCTTGACCTGCTGTGTTCATCCAGCTCCACACTTTGTTACCTTTGTCTGTCCAGCTGTCTTTCTCTCTCTTTGGTCTCTCTCCTATCATTTACTCCCTACCCCACCAACCTCCCTGTTTTCTGCATATAAACTGACATTTTCCCAGCCACCATCAGTTCTGAGGAAGGGTCACCGGACCCGAAACGTTAACTCTGTTTTTTCCTTCACAGATGCTGCCAGACCTGCTGAGCTTTTCCAGCAACTTCTGTTTCTGTTCCTGATTTACAGCATCCACAGTTCTTTCAGTTTTTACTGGGAACACAAGTTGTATGGTGGAACAGATGAGGAACAGTGGAAGAGATTTTTCACAGTGCTCAAAAAAAGCATATTCCGGTCAAAAACAAGAATAGCAAGGGTAGGAAGAGCCAGCCTTGGGTAACTCAGGAAATAAAGGAAGGCATCCAATTAAAAGCTCAGGCTTTTAATGTCGCCAACAATAGTGGGGAACAAGAAGATCGGGAAAACATTTAAAAGATAAAGAAAGGAAAGATAGATTATGAATAGAATATTCATAATTAGCACAGAATATAAAAACAGATGGGAAAAGGTTTTATAAATATACAAAATGGAAAAAGGTGGCTAAAGTGGATGTAGGCCCCTTGGAGGAAGAGAAAGAGGAATTCATTCTGGGTAATGCTGAAATGGCAAAGGCATTGAATGACCATTTTGGGTCAGTCTTCACACTGGAAGATGTGTCCATCATGACAAAAAATGATAAAGAACAAAGAACAAAGAAGAACAAAGAACAAAGAAAATTACAGCACACGAACAGGCCCTTCGGCCCTCCAAGCCTGCGCCGATCAAGATCTTCTGTCTAACCTGTCATCTATTTTCTAACGGTCTGTGTCCATTTGCTCCCTGCCCATCCATGTACCTGTCCAAATATATCTTAAAAGACGCTAACGTGTCTGCGTCTACTACCTCCGCTGGCAACGCGTTCCAGGCACCCACCACCCTCTGTGTAAAGAAATTTCCACGCATAATGATGTTAAGGATATTACAGGAGGTGAGGGCCTTGATTCAATTATTATCAATGACTACCACTGGTAAACTATTCCATGCGCTCAAAACTCTCTGGGTGAAGAACCTCCCTCTGACATCTCCACTATACCTTCCTCCTAACACCTTAAAACTATGACCCCTCGTGGCAGTCAATCCTGCCCTGTGGAAAAGTCTCTGGCTATTGACTCTACCCATGCCTCTCATTACCTTGTACACCTCGATCAGGTCACCTCTCTTCCCCCTTCTCTCCAGAGAGAAAAGTCCGAGCTCAGTCAAGCTCTCCTTGTAAGACAAGCCCTCCAGTCCAGGCAGCATCCTGGTAAATCTCCTCTGCACCCTCTCCAAAGCCTCCACATCTTTCCTATAATAGGGCGACCAGAACTGGACACAATATTCCATGTGTGGTCTCACCAGGGTTTTGTAGAGCAGCAGCATAACCTCGCGGCTCTTAAACTCGATCCCCCTGTTAATGAAACCCAAAACACCGGGTGCTTTCTTAACAACCTTATCCACTTGGGTGGCAACTTTGAGGGAGCTACGCACTTGAACACCAAGATCCCGCTGTTCCTCCACACTGCCAAGAATCCTGCCTTTAATCCTATATTCAGCATTTAAGTTCGACATTCCAAAATGCATCACTTCGCATTTATCCAGGTTGAACTCCATCTGCCATTTCTCAGCCCAGCTCTGCATTCTGTCATTGTCTCGCTGAAGGTTGCAACAGCCCTCGATACTATCAACGGCCCCTCCAACCTTTGTGTTTGAACCCCACCATGACGATGGTGGAGTTTGAATTCAATAAAAATATCCGGAATTAAGAATCTAATGATGACCATGAATCCGTTGTCAATTGTCGGGAAAAACCATCTGGTTCACTTATGTCCTTTAGGGAAGGAAACTGCCATCCTTACCTGGTCTGGCCTACATGTGGCTCCAGACCCACAGCAATGTGGTTGACTCTGAACTGCTCTCTGGGCAATTAGGGATGGACAATAAATGCTGCCCTAGCCAGCGACACCCCCATCCAATGAATGAATTTAAAAAAGGGAGCTGAAAGAAATGGAGGAAGCTATAGTAGATGCGTTAGTGGTAATTTACCAAACTTTGCTGGACTCTGGGCAGACTCCAGTGGGACTGGAAGATAGCGAATGTCATGGTGTTGTTTAAAAAGAGGATGTAGGAAGAAGGCAGGTAACGACAGGCCAGTGAGCTTAACATCTGTAGTCAGCAAAATCCTTGAGGCTATCATTAAGAAATTGCGAGACATCTGGATGGAAAGGGTTCCATCAGGCAGACGCAGCATGGATTCAGGAAGGGAAGGTCGTGTTTGACAAACTTACTGGAATTCTTTGAGGATATAACAACCGTGGTGAATAGAAGGGAGCAGGACGATGTTGTGCAATTCGACAGGGTACCACGTAAAAGACTCATCCATAAGATAAGATTGCATGGAGATGCGGGGAATGTATTAGCATGGAAAGAGGACTGGTTAACCAATAGAAGGCAGAGAGTTGGGATAAATGGGTGTTTTTCTGGTTGGAGATTAATAAGAGCGGGGTGCCATAGGGGTCAGTGTTGGGCCTTCATGATGTATGGAAATGATTTGGAAGGGGCGACTGATTGTAATGTAGCTAAGTTTGCTGATGACACTAAAATGAGTGGAAGGACAAATGGTGCACAGGATATGGGGAGTGTGCAGAGAGATACACATGGGTTAAGTGTTTGGGCAACTGTCTGGCAGATGAATACAATGTTGGTAAATGTGAGGTCATGTGCTTCTAAAGTAAAAATTGTCAGTCAGATAATTATATAAATGGTGAAAGATTGCAGCATGCTGCTGTGCAAAGAGACTTAGGAGTTCTTGTACACGAATCATCAAAAGTTGGTTTACTGGTGCAGCAGGTAATGAGCAAGACAAGCAAGGCAAACTCTTTGACCTGTCTGTCTCTTCTCCACCTATCTTCCCCTCTACCCGTCTTCTATCCGCCTCCCCCCCTCCCTATTTATTTCAGAACACCCTTCCCCTCCCCCATTTCTGATGAAGGGTCTAGGCCCAAAACATCAGCTTTCCTACTCCTCTGATGCTGCTTGGCCTGTTGTGTTCATTCAGCTCTACACCTTGTTATCTCAGGCAAACAGAATGTTGGCTTTCATTGCGAGAGGGATTGTATTTAAAAGCAGGGAGGTTTTGCTGCAATTGTACAAGGTGCTGGTGAGGCTGCACCTGGAATACTGTGCGCAGTTCTAGTCTCTGTGCTTGAGGAAGGATATACTGGATTTGGAGCTGGTGTGGAACAGGTTCACTGGGCTGATTCCAGAGATCAAGGGGTTAACACTACAAGGAGAGGCTGAGCTACCTGGGACTGTACTCACTAGAATTTAGAAGAATGAGAGGGGATCTTATCGAAACGTATAACATTTTGAAAGGGATAGATAAGATTAGGGACAGGCAAGTTGTTCGCACTGGTGGGAAAGGCTAGGACTAGGGGACAGAGCCTCAAGATCAGGGGGAGTAAATTCAGGACGGAGGTCAGGAAGAACTGCTTTTCCCTGAAAGTGGTGAATCTATGGAATTCTCTGCCCAAGGGAGCAGTAGAGGCAGCTTCATTCAATGCATTTAAGATGCAGTTGGATAGATTTTTGCATAGCACGGGTGTATTAAGGCTTTTTGGGATAATACAGGTGGTGAGGAGCTGAGACCACAGATAGATCAGCCATGTTCTTATTGAATGGATGAGCAAGCTCGATGGGCCTAATGGCCTACTCCTGCTTCTATCTCTCATGAACTTATAAAAGCCTACAATTTATAGGCAGTCAGTCGATATAGTGTTTTATAAATTCCTACTTCAGAAATAAAACCAGTCTGAATTCCAAACCAGAACACAAACTGATTCTAAACAAGGCCTCACACCTAACATGCATTGTCTGACCTAAAATGTCACCTCTTCTTTACACTATTAAAGCCTTTAGTTCTCTCAGAGCAGTGACTTGAAAGGAATTTGGGGATTTACGTATACATTTTAATCAATTAAAACCTTCCAATTGCTTAAAGGCTTAACAGTGTATTAGGTTTAATAAAATGTGAGGCTGGATGAACACAGCAGGCCAAGCAGCATCTCAGGAGCACAAAAGCTGACGTTTCGGGCCTAGACCCTTCAACAGAGAGGGGGATGGGGTGAGGGTTCTGGAATAAATAAGGAGAGAGGGGGAGGCGGACCGAAGATGGAGAGAAAAGAAGATAGGTGGAGGGGAGAGAATAAGTGGGGAGGTAGGGAGGGGATAGGTCAGTCCAGGGAAGACGGACTCTCACCCACCCCTTCCTGCCACCCCAAGCCGCACCTCCATCTCCTACCTACTAACCTCATCCTACCTCCTTGACCTGTCCGTCTTCCCTGGACTGACCTATCCCCTCCCTACCTCCCCACCTATACTCTCTCCACCTATCTTCTTTACTCTCCATCTTTGGTCCGCCTCCCCCTCTCTCCCTATTTATTCCAGAACCCTCACCCCATCCCCCTCTCTGATGAAGGGTCTAGGCCTGAAACGTCAGCTTTTGTGCTCCTGAGATGCTGCTTGGCCTGCTGTGTTCATCCAGCCTCACACTTTATTATCTCGGATTCTCCAGCATCTGCAGTCCCCATTATCACTAGTGTATTAGGTTTGTTTAGTACTTCCCGATCAGTGGGGTGATCCTTTGATCTTTTACTGATAAATTCTGTGTCAGATACCAGCTCTCTCTCTAACACCTGAAGAAGGAGTAAGACTCCACAAGCTTGTGATTTCAAATTAACCTGTTGGACTATAACCTGGTATCGTGTGATTTCTGACCTTGTCCACCCCAGTCCGACTCCAGCATCTCCAAATCTTGTCTGTTCCACAACACCCCTCGGGGCCTTACTGTTACTGTATATGTCCGACCTTGCTTTCTCTCCACAGATGCTGCCAGACCTGCCGAGATTTTCCAGCAATTTCTATTTTTGTTTCTGATTGACATCTGCAGACCTTTCGTTTATTTTTTTCTTTGACTGGCACACAATCAAACAAAGCTCACTTCACAATACTAATACCTTCCAAAACCAGAGTTCAGAATGTTGCCAAGTGTGCAACTTGTAGAACCATTGAAGTGTTTCAATGCAAAAGGAGGCGAAATCTCCCATTGTATCTGCGCAGGCTTGTTAACACAGCATTATGACTTCATGCAAGTCTCCTGCACTTGGTGAAATTGGGTAGGTCAGTGACAATTATATGCACTAGGACCCTGCAATTCTTGGTAGCATTGTACTGGGATTACCCAGTTCTTAGCTTTCTCACTCAGGAGCATCTCCAATCCTGCTGTGGGGTAGTTTGTGTCCTTCTAAAACTAAATTCAAGGGAGGGGACTATCCGAAACAATGTTCTCTGTAAAGGTCAGATAGATTGAACCCCCAAAGTAGACAGCACAGGAAATCACTATGCCCTTTTTCCAGTCTGTGTTCCAGCTCCCACAATATCCTGCTGGGAAGATGGGAATTGATGATCTCAGGAGATACACTGTCTTTGGCCACACTTTCCCAATGCCTCTGTCCATAGATGGAGCTCTATCTCCTCCATAGGAACTTCTGGGGGCAGAGTCCTTGATCCCAGGTGGACACTGTGAACAGATGTATGTAGGGCTGCAGGCAACGGCACTGAGAATTTCAGACAACGTACCCCAAATTAGGGAGCTTCTTCCCTTCAGTTGTTTGACTTCAACATCTTTCCTGCTAATTATTCATTTTTTACACGCCCCATTGTCATACACCCTGATGCCATCGCTAGTCCTGCCACATTCTCAAACTTGCTACCCACCTCCCAGAGGGACAATTCTATTCTACCTACCTTCCAACCTCATTGATGACGGGATCCAATTTTCCTCTTCCGTATTATTATCCCCTCACCGCTTCCCCAGTTGGTTTAGACATGGAATCCCTACAGAGTAGATGTAGGCCATTCAACCCATCGAGCCTCTACTCCCTCTAAAGAGCATTCCACTCAGACCCAAATCCCTCCATATTCCTATAATCCTGTATTTCCCATGGTTTATCCACCTTGCCTGCACATCCCTGGAAACTATGGGCAATTTACCATGGCCAAAGCACATAACCTGCACATCATTGGGCTGTGGGAGGAAACCAGTGCAAACCCACACAGATAGAGGGAGAATGTGCAAACTCCACACAGTCGCCCAAAACTGCAATTGAACCCGGGTCTCTGGCACTGGAAGACAACAGTGCTAACCTTTGAGCCACCGTGCCACCCCTCCTTTCTATGGCCCTCCTCTTTCACAGTGCAGCATGGTAAGGTGTTTAGGTGCTGAGAGTCCTGAGCTAACCCTCGGGCGATTTAAATTCAATTAGTACATCTGGAACTGAAAACTGATCTCAGTGATAGCGACTATGAAAACTAACATCAATTGCTGTAAAAAGCCATTGTGTTCATTAATATCCCTGAGGGAGGGAAATCAGCCATCCTTACCTGGTCTGGCCTACATATGACTCCAGACCCAGAGCAACATTGGTGACTCTTAACTACCTTCTGAAGTGGTGCAGCACGACATCGCTTTCTAGGAAAGACAATTACATGGGTTAACAATCTCCTTAAGATCGCCATCTTAAAATGTGACCTTTCATTCTTTAACAGTGTCCTTTAGTTTTTGTCTGTCGCACTAGGAAAACATCTCTAGCATCCACCTGCAGGATCATTAATCACCCCTTCTTCTCCAGTAGGGTCAGGCTCAACTTGTTCAGCCACTTCTCAATAGGAATAAGTCAAATGAACCTTCTCTGAACAGTTTTAAGCTGGTTGGAGGAAAGTATAGAGGGGATGTCAGAGGCGGGTTCTTTACACAGAGAGTTGCGAGAGCATGGAATGCGTTGCTAGCAGCAGTTGTGGAAGCAAGGTGATTGGGGACATTTAAGAGACTGCTGGGCATGCATATGGTCACAGAAATTTGAGGGTGCATACATGAGGATCAATGGTTGGCACAACATCGTGGGCTGAAGGGCCTGTTCTGTGCTGTACTGTCCTATGTTCTATGTTCTAGTTTCTAATGCAAATCTACCCTTTTCCAAATAGGAGACTGAAATTATTCACAGCACAACTGAAGAAAAAACAGATAGGGAGAGAAGCAGAGTTAATGTTTCAAGTCCAATATGACTTCTGCAAAGCTTTGTGTTCTGAAGAAGAGTCACACTGGACTCAAAGCATTAACTTTGTTTCTCTCTTCACAGATACTGCCAGACTTGCTGAGTTTCTCCAGCAATCTCTGGTTTTATTTTAAACCGCTATCCTCAGTGCATTATGACTTTTTGAAAATACTCTAAAAGTAGTCTCACCAGCATCCTGTCCAGCTGCAGTAAAATGTTTTCATGTTTTTATTCCATTCCCCTTGCAACAGATGCTAATAATTTGCTTCTTAATCACTTGCTGCGCCTGCATACTAACTTTGTGAAACATCCAGAAGGACAGCAAGTTTTTTCTAAAGGACAGGGTTCTGTATCATCTCTCCAGCTAAACAATAATCTGACTTTCTGTTCTTCCTGCCAAAGTGGACAAGTTCACTTTTCCCACAATATACTCACCTAATTTTTTTTTCCTGATTATTTAACATATCTACATCCCTCTTCAGACTTTCTACCTCCTCTCCACAACTTAATTTTCTACCTGGCTTTGTGCCATTGGTAAACCTATCACCCATACATCTGGTTGCTTCTACCCAATCATTCATTTAGATTTCAGTCATTAAGGCCTTAGCACCGATCTCTGTGACACACCACCAGTTACAATTTGCCCGGCAGAAAATGGCCCATTTATCTCTATGCTCTGTTTCCTGTCTGCTGCCCAATCTTGCATCCAGGCCAGTATGCTGCCCCTACCTCATGTGCTCTTCTGTTTTACTGAGCTTTAGGAGTGTTTCCTAAGGGAACAAGGAAATGGAGTCAATGACCATTTGATGTACCAGATGACCAATGTGATATAAACATTGCTCTCCCTTTCTATGTTGGTGCTGCCAGGGTTTTGTGCTGCTCAGTGACATCTGTCCTCAGTAATATGGAGTGAACAGTTTGCTGTGATGGATGTACCATGAGCCATTATAACATCTGAAGCATCTGTACAAACCCTGGTCTTTTCGTTATTGATCGGCCATCAGCGAGAGTTTTGGAGGAACCTTCATTTCTGTGGTGCCCACCACAACCCAGATGTCCCAAAGCCCTTCACAGCCAATGAAATGCTTTTTAAAGCGTAGCCATTGCTTTAATTTCAGAAACATGGCAGTCGATCTGGATGCAGCAGGATCTCAAACAGCAACATGATAATGACCTGTGTGGCACAGTGACTTTGGTGAAGAAATAAATTTCAATGAGGAACTCTGCCATTATCTCAGTGACTATGAGATTTTCCACCTCCAGCTGACAGGGCAAATTGGGCTATGGTTCAAGATCTCATTGATACTGTGAATACTTCATAGCTACTGCCAGTTTATACAGAGTTAATTCTGAAGATTGTTTGTAGTTGGTCTTGTCAGATTGACCACTGCAAGAATAGTTCATTGTCTTTGTGATATTGATTCCATGTTAAATTGGCTGAAGCTCAGTGATGAGCAGATGAGTTCACTTCGATGGTTCCCATTGGGATCAGTATTCTGATGTAAACCCATTGTTTTTGTCTCACTTGCAGCACAATTTGACAGTTTATAAACAGGAAATTCAAGTTGTGAGATTGATAGTGTGACAGAGTGAAACTTCCAGATTTCTCTCAGTGAACTTCAGGAACTGATAAAGGGTCTAGGCATGAAACGTCAGCTTTCCTGCTCCTCTGATGCTGCTTGGCCTGCTGTGTTCATCCAGCTCCACCTTGTTATCTCAGATTCTCCAGCATCTGCAGTTCCTATTATTTCAGGTTATAGTGTTCCTTTTTTAAAGACAGATTAATTGAACATGTTCACTCTAGTCCTGCATCAATGTCAGAATCAACAGCTTTGGAATTGATGAACTGAAGTGATGACCCAAAGTTCATCCCCTTTCACAACCACTTAGGTACTGAAGCAGTTCATGTCTAAATGCAGCGAGACCTGGACAAATTCCAGGTTTATGCTGGCATGTGGCAAGTAACATTCATAGCACACAACTGCAAGTCAATGTTACTTCTAACATCCCACTAATACGAAAGAGTATAGGGCAAGGATTAAGTACCATTATCAACACTAGAGAAATAGCATTAGACAAACTGTTGGAATTCAACGTAGACAGGTCCCCTGGCCCTGGCAGCTTGCATCTAGGGTTCATAAAAGAAGTAGCTACAGATATAGTGGATGCATTGCTGTGCTTTTCTGAAAATCGTCGGATTCTGGAGAAGTGCTAGAGGATTGGAAACTATCCAAAAAAGGAGGGAGGCAAAAAGTGGGTAACTATGGGCCAATTAGCCTAACATCTATTGTTGGAAAAGATTTGAATTAACTATTGAGGAAGTAATAGCAGCTCATGTGGAAACTCATAACCCGATCAAGCAGAGTCAGCGTGTCTTCATGAAGGGAAATCATGCCAGACTAATTTACTGGAGTTTTTTTGAGGAAGTCTCAATCAGAGTGTATAGAGGGGAACCAGGAGGTGTGTCTTATTTGATCTTCCAGAAGGTGCTCGACAAAGTACCTCACAAAAGGTAAAGTCATCAGCTGTGAGCCCCTGGTGTTGGAGGTAATATATTGACATGGATAGAGAATTGCAACATTACCCGACAATTTTTAAACTCAATGCCCTGGTTGATGAAGGCAAGCATGCTGTATGCCTTGTTGACTACCTTCTCCACCCGTGTTGCCACTTTCAGTGATCAGTGTACCTGTACAACCAGATCCCTCTGCCCATCAGTACTCTTAGGGGTTCTGCCATTTACTATATATTTTCCAACAGGATGAGACCTTCCAAAATGCATTACCTCACATTTTCCCATATTAAACTCCATCTGCCATCCCTCTGCCATGTCACCAACTGATCTATATTTTGCTGTATCCTTTGACAGTCCTCATTGCTATCCACAATCCTCAAACTTACTAATCAGACCAGTTACATTTTCCTCCAAATCTTTTATAGATATTACAAATAGCAAAGGTCCCAACACTGATCCCTGAGGAATGCCACTAGTCACAGCCGTCCATTCAGAAACACACCCTTCCATCACTACCCTCTGTCTTCTATGACTGAGCCAGTTTTTTTATCCATTTTGCAAGCTCACCTCTGACCCCGTGCGACTTTACCTTCTGTACCAGCCTGCCATGAGGGGCCTTGTCAAATGCCTTAGTGAAGTCCAAGTAGATAACATCCGCTATTCCACTTTCATTGATGATCATCGTCACTTCCTCAAAAAATTCAATCAAATTAGAGAGGCACGACGTCCCTTCACAAAACCATGTTGCCTCTCGCTAACATGCCCACTTATTTCCAAGTGGGAGTAAATCCTGTCTCAAAGAATCCTCTCCAATAATTTCCCTACAACTGATACAAGGCTCACTAGCCTGTAATTAGCTGGATCATCCCTGCCACCCTTCTTAAACAAAGGAACAACATTGGCTATTCTCCAATCCTCTGGGACCTCCCCTGTACCTCGAGTTGACGTAGATACGGTACATACCTGAAAGATAAATTAGCTAGTGGAGGATGTGAAAAAGTGAACTGAGGGGAGCTCAGTTGTCACGTTGTCACTGACATCAAGGAGTTGTGGTGTTTGTCCAGTTTCTATGTTGTACACACAGCGCAGTTCAACAATGTTATTAAGTGCTGATGTTGTATTGTGTGGATCCCTGTTCCCTCCTCTCTGACCTCACATCCTTATCTGAGCTGTTGCACTTTCAGTCTGAGTCAGAGGGTCATAGGTTCACTTCCCAATCAGACCCACTCTGAGACTCACATCACCAGGAGTGGGGGGGACATCTTTCTCTTGAGGTGTTAAACCAAGGTCCCATTAAGTGGGAACAAACGATTCCACAGCATTAACTGCACCACAAGGTGTGGCATTGTACAATAGTTTCAGGCCTGTACTGTAAAACATCCCCACAACGTCCACTCCTTCTACCTCTGATGCTCAGTAGCAGTAGTATGCACAAACGACAAAATGCACTGCAGAAATTCACCGAAGATCTTTAGGCAGTATCTTCCAAACCCACGACCACTTCCATCTAGAAGGACAAGGGCAGCAGATACATGGGAACACCACCTCCTGCAAGTTCCCCTCCGAGCCATTCACCATCCTGACTTGGAAACATGGAATGGCAGGACACTAGGAAGCTCAGGGTAACTGAGGTATCTTGTGGTCATTGTCCTCAGATTCTTGAAGGTGGCAGGACAGTTAGAGACATTAAGTAAGCAGACAGGATGATTTCCTTTTTCAGTTACAGAGATGTAGATTAAAAGGGCAGGGGAATTATGTTGGAGCTGTACAGAACTTTGCTTAGGGCACAGCTGGAGTACTGTATCCCGTTCTGTTGTACCACACTATAGGAAGGATGTGATTGCACTGGAGGGGGTGCAGAGGAGATTCACCAGGACGTTGCCTGGGATGGAGTGTTTCAGCGATGAAGAGAGGCTGGATAAGCTCAGGTTGTTTTCTCTGAAGCAGAGAGGGGATCTGGTTGAGGTGTGTAAGATTATGAGGGGCATGGACATGGTTGATAGAATGTTGCTGTTCCCTTTAGCTGAAGGGTCAATAACAAGGGGGCACAATTTTAAGGGGAAAGGCAGGAGATTTAAGGGGGCACTTGAGGAAGCATTTTTCACCCAGGGCACCGAGCATTTCTGGAATTTACTCCTTGGGAGGGTAGTTGAGGCATGAACCCTCATAACCTTTAACAAGTAATTGATGAGCTTTCAAAATGTCATGACATTTAAGACTATGGGCCTAGTGTGGGAAAGTGGACTCCTGTAGATCTACAGTAATTTTTGCTGGTGCATGCTCGACGAGCCAAACAACATCTTCTGTACTTTATGATTTTATGATTCCATGAATATATTGGTGTTCCTTCACTGTCGCTGGGTCAAAATCCTGGAATTCCCTCCCTAAGGGCATTGAGGGTCAACCAACTGCAGGAGGAATGCAGCGGTTCAAGAAGGCAGCTCACCCCCACCTTCTCATGGGGGCAACTAGGAACGGGTAATAAATGCTGGGCCCAGCCAGCAATGAACATTTTCTGTGAATGAATTTTAAAACAACTTCAGGAATTCCTTTACTGACACAATTCTAACTCTATTACTGGCTGGTAAAACCAAGAAAAGACACTCAAAAATCAAATTCTCTCTGTCTGTCTGGTTGTCCCTGTGTTTGTTGAGCTGTCTCTGTGATTATCTGTCTGGTTTTCTGTTTGATTGGCTGGCTGTGTTTTGCTCTGTTTAATTATTCCTCTCTCAGCCTGGTAAACTCTCTCTGATGGATTGTCGATTGCTATGAACGTCTGACTGCCACTCTTCTCCCTGGCTAGCTGCCTGATTGTTAGTGATAAAGTGAGAAGCAAAAAAACTGCAGATGCCGGAAACCAAGATAAACAAACAGGTGGCTAGAAGGACACAGCAGGCCAGGCAGCATCTGGAGAAAAGTAGTCCTGAAGAAGGGTAATACTCGAAACATTGGCTGCTCCTTTTCTCCAGATGCTGCCTAGCCTGCTGTGTTCTTCCAGCCTCCTGTTTGTCAGTGATTTAGTGTCCAAGTTCCTGTGTCTGTCTCTATCTGATTGTCTGTCTGTCTTAGTGTCTTCCTGTCTTTAGTTAATTATTCGACTCTGTCCCTGTCTGTGTTTGATTTTCTGTCTGTCTGTCTTTCTCTCTGTCTGTCTGTCTGTCTGTCTGTCTGTCTCTCTCTCTCTGTCTGTCTGTCTCTCTCTCTGTCTGTCTGTCTCTCTCTCTCTCTGTCCCTGTCTGTCTCTCTCTCTGTCTTGTCTGTGATTCATCCATGAATCCTCTCATGTGAGTGATCCCTTTCCCTGTTGTTTCTGTACATGTCCAGACAGTAGACACGGAATTTCCTCATCTTGTTGTGTCCTAACACAGAGACTGCTTCCTACCTTCCCCCAGCGCTGGAGCAGCGATGTGACTTTTGCTCAAAGTGACAGTTTTCTGCACGGCAATCCTATCAGGTACTGCTGACTGGTCTTGTGTGTTTGCAGAACTTGTTACACAGAGACAGGAAGTGTTCCAAGTTAATAGAGTACCGCCCAGAGCCCATTAACCCT
Organism: Stegostoma tigrinum; assembly: GCF_030684315.1. Taxonomy (NCBI): domain Eukaryota; kingdom Metazoa; phylum Chordata; class Chondrichthyes; order Orectolobiformes; family Stegostomatidae; genus Stegostoma; species Stegostoma tigrinum. The sequence goes on from NC_081360.1 coordinate 104,569,573, forward strand.
TCCCTGCCCACATCATCCTGTATGTAAGGCAGGACCCTGCTGGCCTCAATGACCACTGAGATGCATCTTTGTGCTCCCACCAATAGGCCAGTGAGAAACAGTGAGCTTTAGCAAAATAACTCCTCAGCTACTTTCACCCTGGTTTCCCTACACAGCACGCTCCTCATCCAATGTGTATGGGCTCTTGTGGCTACAGGAACAGATGCTCCAGCACCACATTCTCCATCTCCGCCAGCATCAGAGCACAGAACAAGTCATCACTTCAAACAGTGGGCCCACAGATAATGAAATGTGAGGCTGGATGAACACAGCAGGCCAAGCAGCATCTCAGGAGCACAAAAGCTGACGTTTCGGGCCTAGACCCTTCATCAGAGAGGGAGATGGGGAGAGGGAACTGGAATAAATAGGGAGAGAGGGGGAGGCGGACCGAAGATGGAGAGTAAAGAAGATAGGTGGAGAGAGTATAGGTGGGGAGGTAGGGAGGGGATAGGTCAGTCCAGGGAAGACGGACAGGTCAAGGAGGTGGGATGAGGTTAGTAGGTAGATGGGGGTGCGGCTTGGGGTGGGAGGAAGGGATGGGTGAGAGGAAGAACAGGTTAGGGAGGCAGAGACAGGTTGGACTGGTTTTGGGATGCAGTGGGTGGGGGGGAAGAGCTGGGCTGGTTGTGTGGTGCAGTGGGGGGAGGGGACGAACTGGGCTGGTTTAGGGATGCAGTTGGGGAAGGGGAGATTTTGAAGCTGGTGAAGTCCACATTGATGCCATTGGGCTGCAGGGTTCCCAGGCGGAATATGAGTTGCTGTTCCTGCAACCTTCGGGTGGCATCATTGTGGCAATGCAGGAGGCCCATGATGGACATGTCATCTAAAGAATGGGAGGGGGAGTGGAAATGGTTTGCGACTGGGAGGTGCAGTTGTTTGTTGCGAACTGAGCGGAGGTGTTCTGCAAAGCGGTCCCCAAGCCTCCGCTTGGTTTCCCCAATGTAGAGGAAGCCACACCGGGTACAGTGGATGCAGTATACCACATTGGCAGATGTGCAGGTGAACCTCTGCTTGATGTGGAATGCCATCTTGGGGCCTGGGATGGGGGTGAGGGAGGAGGTGTGGGGACAAGTGTAGCATTTCCTGCGGTTGCAGGGGAAGGTGCCAGGTGTGGTGGGGTTGGAGGGCAGTGTGGAGCGAACAAGGGAGTCACGGAGAGAGTGGTCTCTCCGGAAAGCAGACAGGGGAGGGGATGGAAAAATGTCTTGGGTGGTGGGGTCGGATTGTAAATGGCGGAAGTGTCGGAGGATAATGCGTTCTATCCGGAGGTTGGTAGGGTGGTGTGTGAGAACGAGGGGGATCCTCTTGGGGCGGTTGTGGCGGGGGCGGGGTGTGAGGGATGTGTCGCGGGAAATGCGGGAGACGCGGTCAAGGGCGTTCTCGATCACCGTGGGGGGAAAGTTGCGGTCCTTAAAGAACTTGGACATCTGGGATGTGCGGGAGTGGAATGTCTTATCGTGGGAGCAGATGCGGCGGAGGCGGAGGAATTGGGAATTGGGGATGGAATTTTTGCAGGAGGGTGGGTGGGAGGAGGTGTATTCTAGGTAGCTGTGGGAGTCGGTGGGCTTGAAATGGACATCAGTTACAAGCTGGTTGCCTGAGATGGAGACTGAGAGGTCCAGGAGGGTGAGGGATGTGCTGGAGATGGCCCAGGTGAACTGAAGGTTGGGGTGGAAGGTGTTGGTGAAGTGGATGAACTGTTCGAGCTCCTCTGGGGAGCAAGAGGCGGCGCCGATACAGTCATCAATGTACCGGAGGAAGAGGTGGGGTTTGGGGCCTGTGTAGGTGCGGAAGAGGGACTGTTCCACGTAACCTACAAAGAGGCAGGCATAGCTGGGGCCCATGCGGGTGCCCATGGCCACCCCCTTAGTCTGTAGGAAGTGGGAGGAGTCAAAAGAGAAGTTGTTGAGTGTGAGGACGAGTTCAGCTAGGTGGATGAGAGTGTCGGTGGAGGGGGACTGGTCGGGCCTGCGGGACAGGAAGAAGAGGAGGGCCTTGAGGCCATCTCCATGCGGAATGCAGGTGTCCAGGGACTGGACGTCCATGGTGAATATGAGGTGTTGGGGGCCAGGGAATTGGAAGTCCTGGAGGAGGTGGAGGGCGTGGGTGGTGTCACGGACGTAGGTGGGGAGTTCCTGGACCAAAGGGGAGAAATTGGAGTCCAGATAGGTGGAGATGAGTTCGGTGGGGCAGGAGCAGGCTGAGACGATGGGTCGACCAGGGCAGGCAGGCTTGTGGATTTTGGGAAGGAGATAGAAACGGGCCGTGCGGGGTTGGGGAACAATGAGGTTGGAGGCTGTGGGTGGGAGGTCCCCTGAGGTGATGAGGTCGTGAATGGTGTTGGAGATGATGGTTTGGTGCTCGGGTTTGGGGTCATGATCGAGGAGGCGGTAGGAGGTGGTGTCGGAGAGTTGGCGTCTGGCCTCGGCGATGTAGAGGTCAGTGCGCCATACTACCACTGCGCCACCCTTGTCTGCGGGTTTGATGGTGAGGTTGGGGTTGGACCACCTCACCACAGATACTTGGCCAAGAGATCACTGGGGAGTGATCAGGGGCAGGAACTCTGGCTGATTGCTTCTCTTACTTCTCTCTCTCCTTCTCTCCACCCTAGGGGTCACTCCGCGTGTAGCGTGATACTGGAAAAAGAGGTTACTGACTAGCATTTACAGGGTCCTATGCAACACATTCTGGTCAGCAC